>NC_091741.1:41444376-41805626 GCF_043380555.1 Nothobranchius furzeri | reverse complement strand
GTGTTTTCACCGTGAAGGATGCAGGCAGCAGAGAGCTACATTGTCCTTTGCTGCCCACATATAAATAGAAGTGGCGCCACAAATAGGTCTCTGACGAAGTTCCGGCTGAAACATGTCAGCCAAAGGTGAAGAAGCATCTAATGACTTCACTGTGTTACATTAAAAAAAGAAGATAATTCTGACATCTTGCCTCTGATTGGCTAAGAACAACATGAATCTATCGTTGACTTTGTTTTCTCTGAAACATTGATTCTTTTCACCCAAAATAACACAATTCTGAAGGAGTTCGGCCATGTTGTCAAGTTGCTAATGCTAGTGGACGCTAAACCAACAACAGCCTTCCCTGTCACAAGTCAAGATACTGTAAATGTTAATTTTACAGTGTGACATGCAATTCTCAGGTTTTTCTAATCCGAGCATTTTTCTTTCTGATTTAGTGGTAGAAGACCATGTTCACTTTTAGCCTACATGTTGAACTCAGACTGACCTTTCACATTTCAAAAATAACGGTTTCTCGGTGAATCTGGCCTTTAAGGGACAATAAAAGAGTATAATGTCTCATGCAGACAAGAAAAGCTTGTTTTCCTCTGGGCCCGGATGTAGGCATGGGCAAAGAGGGGCAATGCCCCCCCTAAAAATAGTGACCCCCCCCCCCCCCCCCCCCCCCCAAATTTTTGATTTTTGGTTATTTATTTAGCAGACACTTTTATCCAAAGCGACTTACAATTTATAACCTATAGGGCATGTTGTGACCCAAATGCAATGGCATGTAGAAATCCCAAATTTGAAAAGATTCTCTCTCTCTCTCTCTCTCTCTCTCTCTCTCTCTCTCTCTCTCTCTCTCGCTCTCTCGCTCTCTCGCTCTCTCTCTCTCTCTCTCTCTCTCGCTCTCTCTCTCTCTCTCTCATTCAAAGTAGCTGCTGATTGGTAGATGCATAGGGAGGGTGTGGCCAGCCACTGCTTCTCTGTGTCTCACTCACTTCACATGCTCCCAGAGTCAGCAGCAGAACACAGAGACGCACTGTTGTTATCTGCGCTCGGCCACTGGTAAAAGTTTTCTTCTGCTGTCGATAACTGGAATAATTTGTTTACTCTTTCTCAAGGTTTTAGTTTGCCTCGTTCTCTTCTTTCATTGTTTTTTGAAGTGAACCAAGTCGACATGCGCAGGTTTCTGGTTTCTAAACCTAGCTACAGTGCTAAGGCACTAGCGGCAGAAGCCGGCTCATTGGGTGGTGCTTCTCAACTTGCCACAAGCCCCCGTGTTCAGAGCAGTACTGGAACAACCAGTTGCACAAGCACCACAGCCCCTCCTGCTGTGCCCGTCGCTACCAACCCAGCCGTCGCTGTGGTTGACACAGCCCTGTAGCAGTAGCGCACCGTCCCAACCCACCATTCTTGTTTTCCCCAAGTGCCATTTTGCGAAGAACATGCGCTCATTTTGACCTGATTGGTATAGACAGACAGACAGACAGACAGACAGACAGACAGACAGACAGACAGACAGACAGACAGACAGACAGATAGATAGATAGATAGATAGATAGATAGATAGATAGATAGATAGATAGATAGATAGATAGATAGATAGATAGATAGATAGATAGAAAAAAAAAGATTAATGCAGCACCAATAGGGAACAAGCCAGTGTGCCATTTGTGCCAGTCCCAAGCCCGGGTAACTGCAGAGGGTAGTGTAAGGAATGGATCAGAGGAAAAGATAGATATATGGATAGAAGAACTGTAATGGTGATAGCCTAGTTTTCTATGCATTTTAGGGATTCGTGGGTATGTGACACCCGAACAATTGTTTCCCAGGCGTGCACCCCCTGAAAATCTACCTGCCCCCCTTTGTAGGGCTGGCTAAATCCGGCCCTGTTTTCCACCAGTGTCTCATGCATGCATGAGAAACATTCCTGCTGCTCAGTGGGAACGTTTTTTACCCAGAAAACGATCCTCCTGGTAGATCACAAGTCAGTTATCTTCAGATGACTGCAGAGAACAGCTGCAGAAGGAAGATCAGATCGCCACTCATTCTTCCCTCCAGGTGCACAAGCGAAGAACAGACTCGCCAATGTTGTTTAAAGCACAGAACTTGAAAGGATTCAGACTTCAGACCCCCCCCCCCCACCCCCCCCACCCCCCCACCCTGATTAATTAGACAATTGAGAGATCCAAAGCACAGGGTGGAGGTGGGGGGACAATTTAAGTTAAAACAGCAGCATGAGTCAAACATTTATTCTGCTAGCATTTGCCTTCCAAAACAAAGGTCGGGCAGCTGTGATCTGAAAGCCATCGTTTTCCTAAATGTACTCGCATCACACACGCACGTGTGTTTATTACCATGCGACGGCTGAACTCATTGATGTGCGGGGTGTTCCCTCCACTCAATATGCCCAAATAAATTGGCTCTGAATGAAGGCTACGGTTAGATTAGTTGATTTGCTGACGCTCAGCCTCGGAGATTTCTCTCTCATCTCCTGCACCCAAGTTTGGTTTGCAGCAGGAAAAGCAGCAAGAAAGAAAAAAAATGCAGCAAAAATGATTGATTTTAATGGATTTTGCTGGAGGAGAAATGAACTCAGTTCATTAAATAACAATGAGGGAGCATCACAATGTAACTTCAAACGTTCTTTTTTTATGAGTGGGCTGTTTTTCTGTGTCACAGCCACCGCAGACATTTAATAACTTGTCTGTTTTTCAGGGAGGAAGCGAGTGTAACCTTGGACAAACCTTGTTTTCAAAGAAATTCATTTGTTGCTGGAAATGAAAGGATGAAGAAACCTCTGGCCCATTCATGTCTCAACTTGATTGGTGGCATCTCTGATTTACATCTATTCAGATTTATTGGAACTGTTCATGTTTGGATGATTTGTTGACTCCTAAAAAGTGACTGGATCAACTATTATGCTGAGTGATGGGAGACATCTGACGTGCAGTCAACTGGGTTAAAGTAACTTAGATCATTTTTTTAAGCTAGTGCTTTATTATTGATCTCAGTGATTATTGAGTAAGAAACTCGGCCAGTTTCATATTTGACACCAATCTGCAGCCCTCTGCTGGCCAAAAAACACACATGATAGTTTTGTGGTGTGGGTAGATGTCCTAGGGGGTGCTCTTTAAGCTTTAACTGCTTAACAGCTGTTAGCTGTAATGTTAGCATTTACCATTTTCAATTTTCAGATTGTCAAAAAAAAAAGCTCAAGAAGAAGAAAAGTTAGCCTTTTTTGTTTGCATCATGGCGAAGCCGAGAAGAAAATGTAAGAGAGTAATCTTAGGTGTGTTCTTGCTGTGTCGTGGTTCTAATTCCATGCTGTCGTTCTTTTTTTAAAACACAGAAGCAGTTTCGTTACCTGTTTTTACCTGTTTTTTCGCTACGAAAAAACAGGTAAAAACAGGTAACGAAACGGTTTCTGTGTTTTACAAATAGAACGACAGCATGGAGTAAGAGAGTAATGTCTTTGGGAGTGAAACGAAAAGCTAAAACCAGAGTGAACGTTGGCGCGGCCTACATTAATTTGAGGAAGCTAAAGGAGGCTACAAAATCACAAACTGATGATGACCTGGCTTTGTTGCTACTGGATGTTTTTTACACTCCAGACTGTCTAGGGGGCCTGGGGTAACAAGGACACATGCTTTTGTGTTAAAGGGGCATTATGGACGTTTGACAGCCAAAACATGTGTAGAAATAATACAATTCTTCTTCATACATTCTCCTGCAATGCCCTGGTCCTGTAGAATGAGTCCTGGCATTTTTTACTGTGATTGCCTGTTTTTCTCTAAAATCACAGAAAAAGAGAGATGCTCGGGTCGAGCAGGCTGCTTCATGCGCGTTCACGCTCAGGCATAGCCCGTAGCATCTGCTATCCATAGCTTTAGCAGCAGAGAGTGAGGCAGTGCCACTTTGTTGCTGTTCCTAACGCCTAGTGATGAACCTAGCTACATTTCTGAGGACCCTTAGTTACTTTCTTCTAGATATTTTCTGCAAATTAGCAACAAAATTGCCATTTTCGCTCCGAACCGTTTTTTGGTTTGACATTGTTTCAGCTGTCATCAACGATATAAATGTTACAGATACACTAACCATTATTGGCGCTTTAGCTCACCTAGTAAGATGTCGGACTCTTGTTCAAATGATCCAGGTTCGATTCTGAATGTGAACATAATTCATTTAGAGGTTTTTTTTTTTTTACATTAATGGTATATTTTTTTACAGTAAGATGCCCAAATTTTTATGTGAGACTCGCCGAACGGCATTGAATTCACGGATAAAAAAGATGTGGGTTCAACTTTCATTTAGGAACAATTTTTCAAGCAAGGGAAGGGAATGATCTGAGCATGCAGGAGGACTGACCCATCATAAACCTTTGTCGGCTGTGCTGAAGAGAAAGGTACAGAACCAAATTATTTAATTAATTAGCTGCGCGTTCTCCTGTCCTCTGTCCTCCGGGCCACACACACACACACACAGACACACACACACACGGGACTGTCTCAGCTGTTATTTTTGTTAAGCATGCGCACCTCGTGCACGAGCCTACTATTGAAGCTACTGTTACCTTTTTGGCCTGAGGGGGCAATCGCGAGCAAAAAAATTCAAAACTCCGTAAAGTCCCTCTAAAAGGTTAATTTATGATAACAACAACAACAACAATAATAATAATAATAATAATAATAATAATAATAATAATGTATTGAACTTATATAGCGCTTTTCAGGACACTCAAAGACGCTTTCACACGCTCACATTCACACACTGCCAGTGATGGTAAGCTACTTTGTAGCCAAAGCCGCCCTGGGGCAGTCTGACAGAGGCGAGGCTGCCATCTGGCACCGTCAGCCCTTCTGACCACCACCAACACGGCCAAGTTGGGTGAAGTGTCTTGCCCAAGGACACAACAGCAGAATACCCCCGGCAAGAGCTGGAATCGAACCCATGACCCTCCGAGCTCTACCACCTGAGCTGCTGCTGCCTTTATTCACACAAAGGAAAATGAATAAACAGAGACTTATTTAACACAACTGGACAAATCGATAGCAACTAAAATAGTAAAACAAAATAAACTCTGCTTTGTCAATACTACTACAAATCAGGGAAACCCCTGCACACAAAAGACATAGATTGGCCAAAAGAGATTAAAACAATTGCACACTGAGGAGACAACAGAACAGAGACTACATCTCCAGCCTGTTGCTCCCAGTGTGCTTTTGTTTTAATCTATTTTAGCCAATCCCGGACTAGCCCCCAGGGTTCCCTGATTTGAACATACTGGTTTAAGTTAACCTTTTAACACGAGAGGATGTGTCGTCCTTGTGACCCCAGGCCCCCTGACAGCCTGGAGTGTAACAATTTGTAAGTAATAATATTCTGTGTCCAGTGTGGATCTTTTTACTTTGTGATTTATTTTAGCAATGGTTGGATCATGTAGGTGTTAGCTGTTAGTGCTAGCCACAGCAGGCTGCAGCAGCGTTGTTTATAATAATTGTAATTCCACTTTCAACCAGTAGGGCGGGTAACAGGAAACTGGCTAGTAGTTACTTTCGCAGAAGAATTAATCACATGTGGATGCTCACCCAGTAGAAGATTCCTGAGAGTTTACTTCAAAAGCTGCTTGTTGGTTCATGGGATACTTTATAAAACACATCAACAACCTTTAGACGTTTTGGTGAAGTGATACTGTCACGTTAAATAACATCAGGGGGTTGACAAATCAGCCACTGCATTTTGATTTCCGTAAGCCTGCACTGAGGACGGCTTGTCCATTTTGACAGAACTAGTGAAGAAAATCACATGAACCGAAATGCCACATGGCTTCTAACTTTGTGTTCCTTCTATGTCTGGTTGCTCAGATAAACTGACAGTCAGTCACACAAACAGCAGCATCCATGAAGCATGCAGTCTGTTCTGCTTCCCTCCTCCTCAGATTTCGATTTCAAAACCTGTCCACCGACATGTCTGTTTAAAACTTTTCCTTTTCCTCAAAGTTCTGCTAGGTTATGCCAGGTATTAAAAAATATGTAAATTACAATGATAAATGCACAATTTAAACAAGGTGCCAGTTTTGAATCAAGGTTAATGTGAATGACAGGTTTTTCTGCACTATCGCCTCTGAGTCCATTTAACATTTACGGTGCTCAGAGAAAAATCACAGAGTTGTGGCATCAGGCGGGTCGGCCTCATCAGTCTTCACTTGTCAGTGATGGAAAAAGAATTCCCACAAATAAAGCACTAAACAGACAGATTATCATGTTTAATACAAAGACACAAAAAATGTTATTAGAAAGTTAGATATTATTTTCAGGGAGTCATTTTGTATTTTTATATTAAACTAAAGTAAATGAACTGGAATTGCTGAACAAATACTTGCCGATTTTTACAGGTGAAAGGCATTTAATATGTTTCACCCAGGCCTCATAATTCTGGGGTGAAAATTAATCCAACACGGAAGTGGCAAAAGATTGCAGTTCCACCCTCCTCCACTAGGGGCTGGCACCAGAAATGAGCACATCCTTGATGACTCCCATGTTAAAAATGTCAATTTCACAGGAGAAATAAACATGTTTACAGCCTGGTTCAAAGAACCATTAGGTTTACATTCATGACAACTCTGATGGAGGTGATTTTTTTTGTAACTCTTCTGTTCAAGTGGAATTTAATGCTTACAATTCTGAATAATTACTGAGCATCAGAGCCACAGAGCTAGCTCCGGGGAAAGGCCTCAGCTTCACGTTAATAGATGCTCAGCCATTTCAACTCTCTAAACTTTAGTTTTGTCTGTGTGTTTGCGTTTGGTTGTTAATCATAGAATTATTTGGACACAGAGGCCAAGCGTTGATTGTTGACTGCACCAGGGCTTAATTTGAGCCGGATCTTACCGGAACAAGATCCGGGAACTGTCTTATTTCGAAAGGACCATTTCAGCAACTGTCTGCTAGGTTCCGGAAACTCATGTGACCAACATGTGCTATACGCAGGGTTCGAACTACGGGTGAACTAATGGGAGCTTCTGGAAGCCTTTAACTTCCACACCATGGGGGAGCCCCAAAAAGATCCTGGCTCTACTGATATCACATTATCTATGAGGACTCTCCAGGGATTATTTTGAGCTGAGAGGTGCAGAGCTCTGATCGTTGATGCGCTCCAGACAGCTGTGTTCTGAGCACGGCCACAGTAACATTACTAAAGTGTTGCCACCTCAAAAATTAATTTAGCATGCAATTGTTTATGTCTGCTCATATTCTTTTATGCTTTCGGTCTTTTATTTGTGCCTGATGCGTTTTGCTGCTGCGGTGCGGATAGCATCACCTGTTTCGTCCTCCGGTGACTGCACCAGTGCAGTCAGCGCGCAGGCGCACTCCGCTATTTTTGCGGTCGGTAGATCTTTTTGAACTGCAGTTCAAAGGTAACTCATCACGTGAAAATATATGAAGCCAGGTAGCAGTTTTTCTTTAGGATTGAGAGGAGATGCAGGAAGATAATTATGGTGCCTGTCTGGTGACACTGAGGGGGAAAAAAGTAAGTCGTGGCCACGAGATACTTCATGCGTGGGAACGAGTTATTAACTTGTGGCCATGACTTATTAATGCATTCCCACGAGATACTTAATGTGTGGGAACATTAATACTGGCGGCCTGTGACTTTTAGGGTTCGTTTTAAGATTTTACTATATGTCTTCAAGGCGTGAAATGGCCTAGCACCCCTGTATCTGTCAGAATTTCTTACACCTTATGTGCCGGTGCGTTACCTAAGATCAGCTGACCGCTTACTGCTCTGCACCCCCAAAATAATCTAATAATCTGGTCTGGTCATGTGAACTGCAGATCCTAGGACAAACTCCTGTGAATTGTCTCATGGGCAGACAAAATAGTTGGCAGACCATAGAAAACGTTCTCCCAGCTGGCTGCTGAAATGATGAGGATCACTGAAAGGAACATTGTAGCAGACAGCAGTCATCCTTGCTTCTGTCAGTTTGAACCATTGAGTTCAGGAAAGTGTTTTAGGGTGCCTCTTGCAACCCAAAATATATATAAAAAAATCATTTGTACCAATTGCTGTATTGATCCTTAACCAAGGTAAACAATGAGACCCAACTAGAGTACATAGTGTCATAAATGTTTCTATGCATACATTTTTTTTAGTTCTTGAGAGCCAAAGGACAATTTCCACCATGGTGGACAATAAACGTTTTTATTCTATTTTATAAGGCGGGAGGGGAGCAGACTTTTGTGTATGTTGCTCCTCACCTTTGGAATGCACTCCCTCTCACAATACGAGTGTCTTCAACGGTCTCAGTTTTCAAGTCTAGACTGAAGACTCACTTTTACAATTTGGCTTTTGGACAATGACTTCTTTTATGCCTTTTTTACTGGTTTTATAAATCAATCCTGTTTCCCCCGGCGAGAGCAGCCATCTACGGCGCTCATCTGCTGTACAGTCACAGGTGGCAGGGAGATCTTGGGAGAAGCGAAGACCACATTGACTCCTGCAGATTGATGACCTCGCCAGGCTGAAGTCCACCAATCCAAAGGCGGGGGGGGTGAGGCGGGTGGGGGGTTCACAGCATCTGTCTGCATTCCTTGTGGGGGTTTGTTGCTAGCCGCCCAAGGCTACCAGGGCGTCAAATTCAGATAACAAGACTTTGTTTGGGTCAGGCTGAGATAATTTTCCTCTCTGCCTTCAGTCTTTAAACTGATCATTTCCAGTCCTTCATTGAAGCCAATTTTGAGTTTTTAAACTTGTCCATACCGTCCGGTGACCCTCTCCGAGATGACATCCATTTTGCACACTAATACCGGTATCGCAGCTAGAACATTGTCCAGCTTACGATTCACCTCGAGTAACTTCCCAGTCTGAGAAGTCTCCACACGGACGGTGCTTTCTGTGGGTGCGGGTCACCCTCAAATCGCTCCCGTCTTCCCAAATTTCCAGAAAACCAGATATCCTCCCACTCCAATCAGGAGAAATCCATGATCATCAGGCCGAATATCCACACATCTTCGATATCCTCAATGGACAGCTGGCTGAGGCATATGATCTTCCATTCCTTCCAGGAATCCAGCATATATCCCACCGGGTGTGTCCCCTGTGGACATGTGGGAGCCCCCTGCTTCGTTCTCGTTATTACGACCACGGCTCTCTAGGAGAGATGAGGATAGGAGATTAATAGAATTGGTGTGCGGGTGAAATAATAACAAAGTGCTGTGTCGCTAAAATACAAAGGTTTTTATTACAAAACAGAGTATTTACAACGATTATATATATATATATATATATATATATATATATATATATATATATATATATATATATATATTAGTGGTGGGCATAGATTATTTTTTTTATCTAGATTAATCTCACTGTAATCTTGGAATTAATCTAGATTAATCTAGATTGAAATGGCTCATTCAAATTCTGCCAAAGGCATATGTGTGTGCTACCTAGATAATGAATAAAAGAAAATCTTTGAAAATGGAGGCGTATTTCTTGTTTCAATAATGCATCACAGACTGATAAAGCAGTTTTACTACGATAACTGATGATGAAAATAAATAATGATCAATAAGTATTTGTGTTTAATAGCTGTTTATTCAGTTCAACAAATTCTGCACTGTAGGTCTACAGAATAGGTCATGATTAACTATTTACAGTCAGTAGCATTTAGTCAATCAGTCCAAGCTCTATTTCTCCTTCTTCCACCAGTCACTCAAGCAGACCAGCTTGTTCACATTGTCTGGTGACAAACTAGATCTTCTCTTCTGCACAATAAAAACTATCTGGCCTGGGGAGGGGGTTAAATTTCTGGGGTGCCCTTCCAATGCCCCCCTTTAGTTTGCATGTAGGATAGCCTCTGGTGAATAGGAGCGAGAGCTGGAAATGATGCCACAGCTCACCTGTATGAGCAGAAGCCAACTGTTGCTGTTGTTGTCTCTGAAAACGGCAAGGGGAGTTATCCTAGCTCAACTTTTCTAAACAAATATAAAAATTTATGAGTAAAACGTTTATTATTACAGGTGAATTTGAGTCGAAGCCACATGAACAACGACCTGTAGAAACAATTTATCACTTTATCACAATTAACAGCTGCTAAAAGAGCTAAACTTAGTTGGAAACCGCACCTGTCTGAGAAAGTCTTGTCTCGGTTTTCTCACATCCGAGCGCTGCTTCGGCCGCGGACGGTGAAGTGTGGCCCGGGGAAAGCCTGGCTGGAAATGTCGGAGGTAAACAAAACAAAATAAAAAGAACGAAAGTCGGATTTATGGATTAAACTCTGGTGAAAGTACATAAATTATTTACTTGTCCTGCGTGATGAGAAGGGAGAAGCGCTGCTGGTGGCGAAGGTGCGACTGTTCGGCTGCATGGGGAACATTAAACTCCGCGAGCCTGGCGTCCATCCATACGTACCATGATCCGCGCCGAGTATACATCCGCGCCAACCAGGTATCCATCCGCGCAATGTGAAAGTCATCATAGCTTACTTAGTATAGACCGAGATCCCAACCCAACTTTGAGAATAGATTAACGGCGTCATTTTTTTAATCGCGCGATAAGAGTCTGGCTTTGCCGCAGTGCGTTAACGCCGATAACGGCCCACCCCTAATATATATATATATATATATATATATATATATATATATATATATATATATATACAAAAGGAAAAGGAGCTATATACAAAGGAAAAGGGGAAGAACGGAAAACGCCAACCCAGAAAGGGTTGGGGATTAAATAACCGTGAATATTAAGAGCTTTCCTGATAAGCAGGAAAGCTCAGGGGAGATCTAAAGTCAAAGTCAAAGACGGTCCGAAGTCAAGAAGCCAAATTGTCTATTCCTAAATCGTAAATCAAAAATCCTAATGAGTGTGTAGCCGAAAACGAACGAGCAATACGTGGTTTACCAAACAAGCGATACGAGGAGAAGAGAATAGTATAAACTCAACTGAGTCTACACTACCCTGGACCTTCTCCTCGACTGAATGCCGGAGAGCCGCTTTTAACACAGACCAGGTGATGACTAATTCCGAACAGCTGGGAAGGGAACCGGATGAGGAGGGAGCAGCGTAGGCCATCTAGTGGCTGTGTAGGTGAACGTACGTACCCCCCCCCCCCCCCCCCCCCCCCAAATAATAAATGGGAACTAATTTATTCTAAACATGAGGTCTCCCGCTATCTATTGTCATGGTCCGTGGTGAGCTGCCAGCCTGTAACCCTGTTCTCTTCTCTGAGTATTGTTTTCACAGGTGGGCGTGTCTGAGAGCTCCCAGCTGCATCTGATCTCACCATCAAGGCCCAGGGGATTTAAGGAGCAGTGTGACACTTCACCACGCCGGATGATTACTCTTTTGGGTAGCTCTAGCCTCCGACCCGACTTAGACATTCGTATTTTTTGCTCTGGTTAACCTGTCGTCTGAAAATCCCTTGATGCCCTCTCCTGCTCTCCTCCAGGTTCCTCACAATCTCTCACCAGCTCCAGAACAAGACCCGGATCTCAGCCTGCCTGACACACTGCTTCATCCCCTGGCCGCCCGCTCTCAGCTGCTCACCTACCAACGTCCATTCCTGCTCCTACACCTCTCGACTAAACAATCCCTTTACCTGTGTATCTCCTCAGCTCACCCGGACCTAACAACCTTCCTGTACCATTACCACTACCAAGAAACAGTAAGACCAGTCTTTCAGATAACGTTTCCATTTGTTTACGCCTCATATTCACACTGTCTCCCTCCTTAGAATCTCCCCCTGGATTCCTGCTGCCAGTCCTGCGTCTCGTCTGTTCCCGTCTCTCACATTGCTTTTTATTTAGTAATAAAAACCTTTTACTTACCTTCTTGCTCTCCGTATGGTGATTCTGCATGTCGTGGGTCAAGAAACTTCCTCCCGTCATGACATCTATACACAAAAATAAACTAACTAACTAACCCTGGTCTTCATGGACCACCGAAGGCAGGCTGATTAAACACAAATTATCACACTGCACTGATTCCCAGCGCTGCGGAGTGTTCCCGAGAAGTCTGCTTACACAGACAACACTAGCCTTCATCGGATCCAACATCTACAAAGAAAAAAAATACCCTACAAGGGATCCCCATGATCGAAACTGCGGGACAGAGCGTCAGCGATGAGGTTGTCAGAGCCCTTCTTGTGGCGAATCTCCAGGTTGAATTCCTGGAGCAGGAGGGCCCACCGCATCAGCCGCTGGTTGTGGTTATACATCCGGGAGAGAAAGACGAGAGGGTTGTGGTCTGTAAAAATGAGAGTGGTAAATGAACTGTTTCCAACGTAAACATGAAAATGTTGCAGAGCCCAGATGAGTGCTATAGTTTCCTTTTCAATGGATGAATAGTGTTGTTGTGCGCGGTTGAACTTCCGAGAGAAGTAGCATACTGGGTGGTCAAGCCCGGTGTCATCCTCCTGGATGAGGACAGCTCCAGTCCCTGCTTGGCTGGTGTCAACCTCCAACTTAAAAGGTCGGGTGAGATCTGGAGCAACTAGAACAGGAGCACAACAGAGGAGGTTTCGCAAAGACACAAAAGCAGCTGGACATTCCGGGGTCCATGAGAAAATAACGCGAGGACTCAACATGTTTGTCAGAGGTTGAGCCACAACAAAGAAGTTCCCCTAGAGCAAAATGGGATGCCAGACTTTGGTCTGTTTTCTGAGCATCAGCCAACGATTTACAAGAAACGGGTAAATCCACTTGAGGACCTTTAGAGGCCAGATCAGGCGTTTTTACAGCCGGACCTGGTCGTGTGACATCATCAGTTAACAGTGGGAACAGCACAGAGTCACTAATTGAGATTTCAGGATCTTTCTTGAGCTGAGCCTGGGGTAGGACACAAGCAGGCAATAAATCTGATCTGGCACTGATTTCAGGAGAAGAGATGAGCTCAGGAGGGGTAACACTAATCCACCCGCAGCGTTGTTTCCCAAAAATCAGGTCTACTCCTTGGGTCGGCAACTCATCTAGAATAATTACTGGTGACCTAAGGGTAGCCAAAGGACAAGTGAGGTGAATATGATGAACCTCCGCCGGAACTGAACCCATTTCAATACCCTGCAACAACACGGAGTAGCCAGCCTGGCTGGTGACAGAAACGGTAACACACTCCGTTTTATCAGGGTTTGGGAGGCTCCAGTGTCTCTTAAAATTACCACCTCATGGTTAACATTGCTGCCTAACAGAGACACCACTCCAGCTGACAAAAACGGCTTAAAGCTTGAGTGAGGGGTTTCAAATTTATCCAACCGGTTTGAGATTACAGCACAAGCAGCTATGGGCTTCGTCGGAGGGGAATTTCCACTCCTCCGGTTTTTCTGCTGGAGACGAGGGCAATCACAAATGAAATGGCCTCTCTGGTGACAATAGAAAGTGGTTAGCACTGTTGCCTCGCAGCACGAAGGTTGCAGGTTCGAAACTCGGCTGCGGCCTTTCTGCGTGGAATTGTGTGTTCTCCCCATGCATGCGTGGGTTTCCTCCGGGTACTCCGGTTTCCCCCACAGATCACAACATGCCCTACAGGTTATAAATTGTAAGTTGCTGTGGATAAAAGCTTCTGCTAAATGAATAAACATAAACATTAATCCCAGAGGGAAATTAGACTATAATGGACAGCGGCACCCAAATTTGGCCACATGGTGTTCAAACTTCATTCTTATTTATTGCACATTAAGTAGTTGCCATATTTTACATAGACAGTGTTTAAAGTTTAAATAGGACTGACAGGGGAAGTGTGATGTTAGTTACCTAAAATGATTTATGACGCTGCATATATTAGCATAATTTTATGTCCAGGTCGAAAATGAAAAGTAGCACTATGTCTAATATCGCTTAAAAAGCCAATATTGAACATCCCTTGTCTTAATCTATAAAAAAGTGTTAGACTTTTTATAACTATATATGTGAATTTGAAGGTTTACATTAGAGGTGGGAATTGATACGTTTTTATCCATTTCAATGGCATTTTTGATTCTGTTTATCGATCCAATTCCTTATCAATTCCCTTATCAATTCCAGGGTAGTTTAACAGGTGGCCAAGAACTAATTGCGCACGGCTCCTGAAAAATAACTGTCAGTTTATTTGTGATAAATAATCAATTGTGCATGCATCGGTTGGAAATATCTTTCCAAATGTTGTCCTTTATGCAGTGTTGCTGTAGCTTTTGTAGAGTGGGAAAAATCTCACCACAGGTCAGAACTTTGTCGCTGGAGTCTGCTAGTGTGGAGGTGTATATCTAAGATAAACGACGCTAACATGATAAATAGTGTTAGTTGATTAGTTACCTGCAGGAGAAGACGAGCGAACGTCAACGCTGCTGCTGTGGTGATAATCACTAGTCCGGAGCGGGTCAAAGCAAGTCAGTAACTTCATAAGTTTTAGTATATTTTGTGTCCAAAGGCTTTTGTATATTTGAAATACTTCCTCCCTTGATGAAGTATCTACTTTGCTATTATTGCAAGTTACCCTGTTGTCATGCTATCTTGTAAAGTATAATCAAACTTTTGAGCATGTGTGCTGCTTAGACGCCATGTTTCCTGTTTCTGTAAGCTACGCAATGTGCGCTATGACGTCATTCGCGCTGACCGGAATTGATAAGGGGAATTGTTCGCAAAAGTGGCAAACAATTCCTAGGAATTGAACCAATGGGAACCGGTTCTCAATGAGAACTGGTTTTTGATTCCCAACCCTTTAGTTTACATCCTATTTTGTAAAGTATCAGTGGTCAGATAAGTGACCTTTTAACTTCCACGCCAAAAAAGGTCAATCATGATGGTTTTTCTTTATGGGTTGTTGTTTCATTTGACACAGTAGAGGTTTTAATATTATGCTAACTAATTTATCAAACAAAATAATTAAAATTGAGGTAATATTAATGTTAGAAAATACTACATGTTCGATTCAAACATCTCCACATATTTGCATTTTTTACTTATGATGTTTGTTTTGGCATCAATAACCTTTTAAATGTGCTTAACCTTACCTGTCAGTGAGAGGATTCTGAAAAGTAAAAAAGGGATGTGATTTGGTAGTTTTGATCCCTGGTTCCTTTTTCAGCTTTGTGTCTATTAAGCGCAGATTGTTCTTACTCAAATTTTTGTCTTTTTTTAGTGTCTCCTATTAGTATTTTTTCCCTGGTCCTAATTCATTTAGTTAATGTATATACACCCTCACCCCCAATGACCCTAGTTGTGATTGCTTCTGGAGTTGCCATGCTCGTGCACTATGAGAAAAGTGTGTGGTTTGGGTTCACAGAAGCCTGCAAAGATTAGACGTCACCCTAACCCACGCTGGGCCACAGCTTCCGAGATACAAATCTTAGTTTTTCGGTTATCGGAGCATCATCATTTTCCTCGCAGCAAGACAACCAATCACAGCAGAGCTCCTGCTGTTGATCAGGTCTGACTTCTTCAACTATTGCTCATCTACAGCTGCACCAACTGCCAGGCACCTGTGATAACACCGAATGATGATGGCCTCGGTGACAAATGATGAGTCGTGTTGTTTCATTCTAAGGAATTCAGATCCATTATGTTTTGTACTTATCTTTCCCAGAGAAGATGCAATTTCTTTGATCTCTGCTCTGACAGCTCATTTATATTGGTGCACTGGAGTTTAAATCTCAAGAAAAAGGACAGTAAGTAGAAAAAAAAACACATTTTAAAAGGTTTGGTTCTGAATTATTTTTTCACCCTTATGGGTCGGATTATTTACTTTTTATCCTCTTGGCAATAACACCGTTTTTAGCTCCGTAGTTCTCAAGAAAAAAGAGAAAATTATCTGTTTTAAAGTATTGCTTTAGCAAATGGCCTAAAGATGCTTAGCAATTCTTTTTGGGAAAAGCAACATGTCAAAAAAAAGTATCTGTCTTGACTGCAGACTGTATCATTTTCTTCCTGCCTCCCTTTTATGGCTTCATACTGAATCATGATTCATCTGGATTCAGTTTCTCACTGGGCTGCAAGAAAATTTCCAAATGAACTGGAACTGGAAAAGGGTCAGTGTTTCCGCGAGTTTCAAGGCCTTGCTCTGTGGTTGCTGAAATTGAGTGGTCGCAGAAATCTGAAATCCTTTTGAGTGTTGAGTCAGAAAGTGCAAGAAAATGGAGATCTTTTGGGAGGGTTGGTAGCCAGTTGGTTACCCTGTTATTTGGGAATTCTGGAGATGACATAAGCAAGGCACACATCAATATTAGTAGAAGTTGCTGCCATTGGACCATTTAAAAGCATTCACAGTCTGCCCAGTCATTGATCTGCAGCCCTTATCTAGTGACTACACTTAGAGCAGGAGACTTTAAAGAGCAAGTTCACTGATAAACCATTTTTTACCTGAAAACGATCAGTCACTCTGAGTTTAACATGCAGGCTGGACATGAAAATAGTCTTCTACACCAATTTCCTGCATTACTTTCTGATTGAAAATAGGCATAAAAATGCCTAGGTCAGAAAGGCCTGACAGATCTACGTGACACTGTTAACATTCATGGAATATCCCATCTTGACATGCGATCGGGAAGGTTGTTGTTGTTTTAGCGTCTAGAAAAAAGCAGAGAATGTCTCGATTAGCAGAAGCTAACCATTAGCATAAGCAGCTCCACCGCACGGCAGAACTGCTTTTGTCTTTTGGTATTTGTGGAGATAAAACATCAATGCTGCAAACAGAGTCAGTCATAGTCGGGTTGCTGTTATCCAATCAGAGGTGAGATGTCTGAATATCAGGAAATAGGACTAGAAATTCTGTCGTCTGAAGGCACTTTCACCTCCAGCTGAACTCACTGTCCACAACCAGGTGCACCGGAGCTTTTTTCCCCCAGAAAACACCTTATGAGTGTAATCTCAAATACAGTATATAATGTTGCATTTCTGCATTTTATTATATAGCTGCTTTATTGTGTTTTAGTTGTCCTTAATACTTTGTTCAGCACATTGGGTCCCCTTGATCGGGGCTAGGAACGGGCTTTATAAATAAAGTTGAATTGAATTGAATTATTAAGCATTCATTCCTACTAGAGAAGACTGCAGATGTATTAAAATATAAGTAAAGTTGACCTTGAAATTACCCACATTCAGAAATAAAAAACTGCACAGGCTTGAAGCCACTAGCTGATCTGTGCCTTAATCATGAGCATCCCGAATGAAGCATGATTATTGGAATTCTAACAAATAACACGAATGAACAATCTCCCTTTTAGTCACTCCCATGAAATTACACTTCTCCCCTACAGACTCCATTTCAAAGTGAAAATGGCCAATTTTGAGGGTTAGGTCATTGCATCATTTATTTACCTCTGGACATTGTTAGGACGCCGAAAGGCGAGTTACAGGGAACACCCATTCGACCGGTAAAGCTCAACAATCTCCAGTTCTTTGGTTGAACATCCTCACTCATTTCTCAGCTTTTTGTATAAAAGGCATTTGTCTCCGTTTTCACCAGTGGCACAGACCAAATAGTCTTTACAAACAGCAGTTATATAAGCTATTCCATCCATTTGGTGCTGCAAATGGTTCAGGGTCATGAAACACTGGAGTCCATCTCAGCTGACATGAAAAAAGAAGCTAACTGAGAGGCTCGACACCCGGGAGGCCACAAACGGCCGCGATCAGCGAAATTGGTCGCTGTCGCTTTTATTACCTGACACATGGGAGGCGATCCGCGGCAGCGGCAAAGCCATCTACGCGTTCTGTTCCATGGCAAAATCGAAACTTCCGTTGTTTTGATTGGCTGTGTCAGGATGGAGGGAATCAAGGTTATTTAAGCGGTTCGGAGTTAAAAAAGCGGTAGATATGATGTTTCACAAGGTGCTGCTAGAGTTATGTGAAATCTTACTTCTGATTTTACTATAAAACATAATAATAATCAACTTCTCCTTCATGTTTACTCGGAGATGTACGGAGCATCCAGTCCGCTCATTGGTCAGTGAATGAAACCTCCATTGATTGGTCCTCGTCCGAGCGACAGCGATGAAAAGTTGAAAATATTTCAACTTTCTGGGATCGCGTCGCTGGGTCGCCTGTGCACGACACGTGCACAAGCGCAAAATTTCACACGCACGTTTTTTGCGTTTCACTTACTAGGAGGGAGACCCGCGATTATCACTTTGTCGCACATTTCTCATTGAAAATGAATGGAGGAGAGGCGATGTCGCCTCCCGTGTGTCGAGCCCATAAGTAAACATACAGAATGTTGAATTGAGGAAACTGGAGCATCTGAAAGAAAAAGAAACCCAAGCAGGCAACAGGGAGGAAATGCTAAGTCCAAGCAGAAAGGCTTAAACCCGTCTTCATGTTGTGATTCGCCACTATTTACCACTAACACACAAGATTATTGTTCTTATATAATCACATTTTCATTTACAAATCTGTTGCACAAATCCCAGGATCCTGTAAAAGCTCCGCCAGCATCAGCTGCTACAGTATTTTAAAGCTGCTGGTAGCTACAAGAAAACATGCTGTTTTCCTTTTTATTCGGAACATCTAACATCTTCTTGGCTCTGTAGTTGTGCTTGATGACGCTTCATTAGTCCAATTTTTAAGGAAAGACCAAGAGCTGATGTGTCATTGTGCTGATCCTAAGCGTTTCTTTCACAGCTGGTCAGCAAACTTCAGAACGTCGATCCTGTGAAGGCTGACGCCTACAGCGGTGTGACATCTCCGTCTCAGGCGGTCATGGGGACGACGTCAGAGTGCACAGACACATGATCCCGATCACAGGAGACCGAGACGCTCCAGCTTGGCGTCAACACAGATGGGATGTTCTCTGTCTCTAATTAGGCAGGGCTCGTCACATGTTCCGTGGACAGCTTCAGCTCGGGAGGCGAAACCATCTCAAGAAGCCAAGTTAAAGAGTTTAATCTACAAAACTCATTCATGTGAAAAGTTTGAGTCGACTTTAAAGGTCTCTCTGAATGCATCACCTGTTTTTCACCTTATTATCTCCCAAACCTCCCCGTGTTGTGAAAGGTACCCATTTACTTTCACACCATATGTCAATGATGTGCAAAGTTCTTCCAGTTTAGACACCTATACTCTCCAGACGAGCAGTTGTCATCAATAATTGCCTGCCAAGCCCCTCTCGGCTGAGAGATGAGCCTAATTAATTATACATGTAAACCGGGCCTTATTCTTCACCGAGGTTTCAACGCAGCGATACAGGTGTCAGTCAAAGCGACGAGTCGCAGCCAAAAAGCCCGGCATCCGTCACTGTCATCGTTTGGTTGGGAGGGAAAAAGTGGGGGTGAGTTACAGTCGAGTGGGAGTTGAGTCTTCATAATTATCATTAGAGCATAAAAGGAGGGCGGATGATGTTGTGCCAGATGCTTACGTGGCACCAGAGCACGAATTTACACCAAAACACTCGTTTGTTTGAGAAAAAAATACAAAAACCTACTACAGATGATATGGATTCCTGTGAATATGAAAAAGTTGCGCTGCTAGGTCAATTAGCCGATACAGAAAAATAATGGAACACCCCCCACCTCGTCTCCAATGAGAAATCTGTTTTTCTAGTTCATACTTCACTTGGTTTGACTTTCCCTGTTCAGGATGATTTATGGGCAGAGTCTGTCATGGGAAGTGTCACTTTGAGTGTTACATTTATCTTGTGAAAATAGCAGGTTTCTCTGTGGACACCTGAAATGTGAGGATACCACACGCCTCGAACACGCAGCGAAGCCACGTTTTGTGTTTTCACCACTGCTTCCACACTTATTTTTTACCTGGTCATTCATGCAAGTAATTAATGACTGAAATGCCTGAAAAGGTTGGATTGTTAAGAATTTTAGGCACACAAGCAAAGCATTTGCGAACTATTAGACACGTTTAAAGAAAAGCTCCATGCAAAAATTGAGGCAATCTATAAAAAGAATGCAGTAAAGGCAAATAAACAAAATGTCAGAAAAACATTCAAGATCTGTAACAACTGTTAAAGGGAGACTAGGCAGTTTTGGCTTGCTTTTAGCACCCCCTAGTGTTCATCGGTAGAACTGAAAGCAAAACCTCTGTCTTCGCTGTGCGTTCATGTTTTAAACACCTTAATCTAACAACTGAAACACCTCCCCAGCCTTCTTCAATGTATACAGGAGTGGTTCGTCTCTAACTCAAACAAATCAGCTGTTTTCATGGCCTAAAACTTGCAGGAGACGCGTTGGAAGCAGACTGCAGCGCCAGGTATGTCAGTCCCTACAGAGCACCCGTCAGGCTGAAGTTGCAAGTTGAATATTCTGGCCACAGGGGGGCGATAGGGGCTGGGTGGCCTTTGTAAAGGGTCGTTTTAGCACATACTGGCTCAAGAAAATGATTTTAAATTTTGAAAAAAGTTGCAAAGTACCTCTTTAGCAAGCTTCTTCAGTAGTGTAGCCACTGCCAGGCTCAGTTTTACCCAAGCTTTCCACCAGATGTGCAACATCAGAGATGCATTTGTCTGCAAGGTCAGCACGTCCCTTTCAACCCAGAGCTTTTCAGACATAATTGGAAGTGAAAGTTGTTCATGCACCTGGTCCCACAAAAACACTGGAAAATTGCAAGACCATGCATGATTTTAGCTGTTCACGTGAAAAAGTGAAAAATGGCAGCATGCATCCAAAAGGTCGCTGGTTAGGGTTAGGACTCTTATTAACTCCACCACTAGAGGTAATTTAAGGTCATTGAACTCAATTCAATTCAGTTTATTTATGTTGCACCAAACCACAACATGGATTGTCTCAAGGCACTTCACAAGTAGAACATTACAATTGAGCTCAGTTTATTAATCCAATCAGTAAAATGTTTCCTATATAAGGAACCCAGCGGGTTGCATGGAGTCCCTGCCTGGTGTCAGAGGGTGTTCCTCAGTGTCAAGGCGCCTGGCCTTGTGAGGCGATGTCTTGTGAGGCCAGGCGCCTTGCTTACGAGGACACTGTCCTTCCTTGGTCAAAGAAAACGGTTAAATGGAACAGACTTGCATCACGTGACCTCGGCTTCCACGGCGGTCACATAACGTCACGTGAGATAACGTTATATTTTATACGTATTACCAGTGCTTAATTTGTAAATCAAATGTTCCCGGAACGCAAATACCGACGTCAAACCAAAGTTCACTAAAGGCAAAACAGATGCCGGAACATGCGAGGGGGGATTGACAAGTAATTAAAATTGCGCCCACATTTTCTAAGTTAACACACATCTCTTCAGTGGCGGACTGGTAATTGGGAGAAACGGGAGATTTCCCGGTGGCCTGGCTGTTAAACTGGCCCGCTCAGTGATTGCCGGTCATAACGTGCATGTGTTCCTCACGTCTGATTACCTTCAATGGTGTCTGTTTGTTGCAACCACCAGGTACAAAAAGGAGCTTGTTTTTTATGTGACTATTTTTCTGTCCTGTCTGTTTATTATCTTCCTGCATCTCCTCTCATTCCTAAAGAAAAACTGCTACCTGGCTTCATATATATTCACCTTATGAGTTACCTTTGAACTGCAGTTCTAAAAGATCTATCGACCACAAAAATAGCGGAGTGCGCGCTGGCCGCACCGGTGAGGTGAATTCACCAGAGGACGAAACAGGTGATGCGCTCTGCACCGCAGCAGCGAAACACATCAGGCACAAATAAAAGACAGAAAGCATGAAAGGATATGGGCCGACATAAACGACTGCGTGTTAAATTTGTTTTTGAGGTGGCGACACATTGATAATGTTACTGTGGCCGTGCTCAGGACGCGTCTGTCTGGAGCGCATCGACGCTCAGAGCTCTGCGCCTCTCATCTCTAAATAATCCCCAGAGAGTCCACATATTCAATCCAATCCAATTTTATTTATATAGCACATTTAAAAACAGCATGTCAGCTGACCAAAGCACTGCACAGAGTTAAACCTAAAAAGCCATTCAAAATACACATACATACACATTAAACACAGATAAAAGTTGTCATAAAATAGAAACACCTAAAAACAATACAAATGTATAAAACAGCCAATAAAAGAGAAGTCAATAAAAACAGAAGTCAGTAAAACAGAAGAGGCACAGCATAAAAGACCGATCATTGACCAAAAGCCAAATTTAAAAAATGTGTCTTCAGGCTGGATTTAAACTGTGCCAGTGAAGAAGCCTGGCGTACCACCAGAGGGAGTGCGTTCCAAAGTCTGGGAGCTGCAAAGGTGAATGCACGCTCCCCATGAGCTTTATTTCTTCATTTTAGGGACTATGATCAATCGATGATCAGCAGACCTTTGTGACCGGGGGGGGGGGGGGGGGGGGGGGGGGCAGCTCTGAGAGGTATAAGGGGGCTAGACCATTCAGGGCTTTGTAAGTAAAAGTTAGAACTTTGTGTTGAATTCGAAATTGCACAGGAATCCAGTGTAGATCCGCCAGAATGGGAGTGATGTGACAGCGTTTATTTGCATTGGAGAGAAATCTGGCTGCAGCATTCTGGACTTTCTTCAGACGAGTTAGGACAGATACATTTACACCAATTAGAACCGAGTTGGAAAAATCGAGTCTGGAAGTGATAAATGCATGAATCACTGATTCTAAATGTGGCCTCTTAAGAATGGGCTTTAGTCGGGCAAGGCGACGAAGCTGGAAGAAGCAGGATCGAACAGTGGCATTAACATGATTAATTTATCCAGATCTTAAAGGGAGACAGGATCAAAATCAGAGAATGGAGAACTGAGTGATTCTTTCTGGGTAACAGGTCCCAACAGATTCTGTCTAATAGAACAGATTTTTTCCAGGAAAAAATTCTGAAAATCAGTGCAAAGTGCTATAGTTGGTGTGGAAGGGGCGGTGGGTTCCTTTAGTGAAAGAACGGAGTTAATGGTACTGAAAAGCTTGCGTTGATCACCACGATGCCTCTCAGTGATGTTGGCTAAATAATTATTTTTAGCTGATCTGACAGCTTTTTGGTAAGCTGCCAGGGAGTCTTTCAGCATTTGTTGGGAAATGTGTAGCTTGTCCTTTTTCCATTTTCGTTCATGTGTCCCACACTGGCGTCTGAGAGCACGAGTGTTGTCATTTAACCAGGGATCAGAGATGGTCTTTTTTTGCCTGAGTTTAAGCGGTGCAACAGAGTCAAGGGCAACAGAACAAGCCATATTGAAGGAGTCCACCAAACCATCTACCCCCACCGATGTAGATGAGGAAAAAGATGTTAAAAGGCCAGCCTCCAGGCTAGATGACAGCATAACAGAGGACGAGGGAGCAATATACCAATCATAATGTTTAGCCTGATGCCTTGTAGGGAGAGATGCTAGGTTTGAGATATTAAAAATGATTGGAAAATGGTCAGAGATACACACATGATCTACAAATAAATCAGAAACACAGAGTCCAAAAGATGAAACTAAGTCCAGTGTATGGGAGCGTTCATGGGTAGGATCTTTGACCAGTTGCTTTAGATCAAATGAATCTAAAATGTCCAAAAACTCCTTTACCAAGGGCTTTGTGGGACAGCAGATATGAATGTTAAAATAACCAAGGATAATCCCTCTTTCATATTTTGGGAGGAAATCAGCTAAAAAGTCTGAGTTATATTTAGGTGGACAATAACAGAGAGCACAGAGTACAGGTGGGCAGCAGGCTAATTCAAACACTGACAGCTCAAAACTGGAGGGAGTCACAAAACCAGAGAGTGGTTTCAGAGGGAGAAAGGAGTTGTATAAAGTCAGCAAACCCCCACCACGACCAGAGGGTCTAGGCTCGTTTAAGACTAGGCATTCAGGAGGACAAAGTTCTGATAGAGGGGCCGACTCACCAGGCTGGACCCAGGTTTCAGTCATGAAGAACAGGTTTATTGACTGGTCAATGAAATGGTCTTTCAAAAAAGCCGTTTTATTCCCAATCGATCGGATATTCATGAGAGCAATCCTGAGGAGTGAAGTGGACGTCTTGGAGCCGGGTTTGAAACGCCCACCAGAGCCGATCACCTTGGGATAGCTAAGGTTAGCCAAGTTAGCCCCACTGATTCGCCGCCGCCGAATGCGATCACTCACGGGGATCTTCCGACAGAGGGTTTGAATGGACTCCGCCTGCCAGTGACAGAGTTGAGGATCCGGTTGCAGAGGAATGATAGATATCAAAGATGAGGACCCTGGTGACGGTCTTCGCTTCGCTCGGCATCCTCCCCACCTGCCGCGACGGCGGCGCCTCTTTCGGAACCAAACTAGACGCGGGGCGGAGAGCAGAAATGCTGGGACCGTAGAAAACAGCGAGCCAAAATATCTTCCAAACTCACGACTGTGGAACTGAAGTGATCCGAGTGTCTGCCAGAGATCGACGAGGGTAAGTCGGTCATATGAGATGACAGTACTGAATTCGGTAATCCAGCAGTTTGTAAACACAATAAGAAGCAAAAACAGGAGCGGCAGATGAGCAGCCATTACAGCAGGTGCCATCTTTCTCAAGACTTTTGTTGACAGTCGTCACATAGATAATGTTTTATCAGTAGAACCAAGATCATTTCGAGCTTGCCCTGGGTGTGTTGAGGGCTTCCAGTTTGTCGCGTGAGTTGCCGGATCCTAGCAGACAGTTGCCGGAACTGTCCTTTCAAAATAAGATAGTTCCCGGATCTTGTTCCAGCAAGATCCGGCTCAAATTAAGCCCTGCGTATTAGTTTCAATTTGAATATATAACGAGCCTTTTACTTTTTAAATTGTGCATATATTTGTTAAATTAAAAATATAAGTGAGTTACTACCCGCAAGCCACTGAAGCTGCAACTACTAAGCAACTAACCAACCATAGATAACTTCTTTGGATCTAAAAAAAAATATTTTAAATGAGTTGTCTTACTTTTAAACTTGAAAATAGTCCCAAAAGTAGCTGCAGGTTTCTGATCCGCCGTCTTTTTGAAAATACCGCAGTGTGTTCTGGGTAATTTTTGACAAAGGCTAGGCCACAAGACACCTCGCTCAGCTAGCTAAACAGCTAACAAACGGAGAACACACACCTCGGTAGAACATGAACATTGGAAAAGATTGGAACACATCTTGGTGGCTCCCGATGACGTATGTCCTAGGCAACCGGGGCGGGGCCAAGACATCAAGGCAAGGTTCCTTGGCATTGAGAAACACCCTGTGTCTTTACAGCAATTCTCATATTAAGCAAGCATGCAGCAACAGTGGAGAGGAAAACTCCTTTTTAACAGGAATATATATACATATGGCTACATTGTGATTTCTTAGTAAATATTCCATATAGTAAGAGATAAACTTTATTGTCTTTATCTGAGTGAATCCATGTTCAAGAAAGTTAAAGGGACTTTACAGAGTTTTGAATTTTTATGCTCGTGATTGCCCCCTCAGGCCAAAAGCGTAACGGCAGCTTCAATAGTAGGCTCGTGCACGAGGCGCGCATGCTGTACGTGCACACTCCTTAACAAAAGTAACAGCTGAGACAGTCAGCTCCGTGTGTGTGTGTGTGTGTGTGTGTGTGTGTGTGTGTGTGTGTGTGTGTGTGTGTGTGTGTGTGTGTGTGTGTGTGGCCCGAAGGACAGAGGACAGGAGAACGTGCAGCTAATTAATTAAATAATTTGGTTCTGTAGCTTTCTCTTCAGCACAGCCGACAAAGGTTTATGATGGGTCAGTCCTCCTGCATGCTCAGATCATTCCCTTCCCTTGCTTGAAAAATTGTTCCAAAATGAAAGTTGAACCCACATCTTTTTTATCTGTGAATTCAATGCCGTTCGGCGAGTCTCAAATAAAAATTTGGGCATCTTATTTTAAAAAATATACCATTAATGTAAAAAAGAAACTATGTTCACATCCAGAATCAAACCCGGGTCTTCTCCACGACAGTCTGACGTCTTACTAAGCGAGCTAGCGCGCCAGTGACATCACTTGTATCTGTACCATTTAAGAACGGTTCAGAGGGCTATGCCTGAGCGTGAACGCGCATGAAGCAGCCTGCTCAACCCGAGCATCTCTCTTTTTCTGTGATTTTACACAAAAACAGGCAATCACAGTAAAAATGCCAGGGCTCATTCTACAGGACCAGGGCATTGCAGGAGAATGTATGAAGAAGACATTTATTATTTCTATACATGTTTTGGCTGTCAAACTTCCATAATGCCCCTTTAAATGTTATCAAGAGAGGGAGAATAATGACTTTTTTGTTTTTGTTTATTTATTTTTTACTAGTTAAACAATAGGACCTCTGTATGTGTTTTTTATTTTAGAAGTTACCAGACGTTTTTCACTGCTTCCTGTCTGGCCTGATGTAAAAGCAGGCCTGAGGCTAAGACGTAAAAATAGACCTGAGACATAAGTTTAAATGAGTAATGCTACACTATTTTTTAGGATGAGTCCAAAACACCACACTTAGCTGGTAGAAACAAGCAATAATGTGGCTATTAGATGCATGTTTAAGCATCCAGTGGAAAACCGGTGCTATGCAGAAGATTAAAAGCTCTGTTATCTGAGGAGTGAGGCATTGCTCCTCCTCATCAAAAGTAGCCAGCTAAGGTTGTAAAACCTCAGATGCCTAGCAAATTTTTATGTTTATTTTTTTACCTTGGAGCCTCCTAGTAGAATTTGTAATTAGTAATAATATTTTCTCCCATTTTTTGAGGTATTTGCAAAATGACAAGAAGCTTTGGATAAAACCCATATAAATGATGGACGAAAGGTTTCAGAATGGCTTGCTTCTTTTCTGAGTAAAATAATGTCGGACAGAGCAGAACAACTCTGACAGAACTGCTCAAACAAAACAAGACAAGTCCCCTACTGGTTGCAGAGGACTTCTCCAAAGCTCCAGCACATCTTGGATTGACGTTGCTGCGTTCTGATGTTCAGCCGCATCAGCACAAAAATGACCTTCAGAATGTAACCAGTGCTGAGTTCAGTAGGGAAAACTCTCCGTAACCGTCCAGCAGCAGGAGGTGGATCGATGGTGCTTTGAGCTTGTGTTGCAGACACAAAGAAGGTTTTTATCTGTTAGAATGAAAAATTGATTGAATTAAAACAGCAGCTAATATTATACAGTCAGCATGAAGAAGTGAAAATAAAAAGGCGGTGATCATTCTCAAACTTGCAGAGGTAGAAAGTGTTGACCAAACTTTTGGATGCCCCTGACGAGAGAGTATGCTTTATTGTTTTTATTATTCTACAGGGTTGCAGATAGTTGCTGCATAATAACACTTCCTGCCCGCCCACAGGCAGCCATTGAGGCGGCATGACAGTCAGTGAATACAAATGTAATCTTTCAACTCTGACACGCTGGTTGCTTGATTTCATTTTGGTGGCAGACTGAAGCTCCGCCGCCCATCTGCCTCTCATGTTCTCAAAGCACACTCTTGTTCTCACCATACGTCAACCCCCCCTCCATCCCTCACATCTGTCTGTATAGTGGCACATAGCCTCTTTCTTGATGCTTTGTCATGATGAAAGGCATTGCAGCCGACATTGTCACGTGTCCAAACGAAAAGCTTTCCTCCTTTTCACGCCGACCAAGGCTTCCTTTGGTTTTTACCTGACATGAAAAAATATCCAAACCAAAGATGAAAGAAAAGTCCTGGAAGAGAAGCCCGCACCTCTAGAGGCATTAGGTCAAATTAAAAACAACATTTATGTCAAGGATGGACAAAACACACTGGGCAGACAGTATAAAAACGACAAACCAGGGTCTCATTTATCAAACATTGCGTAGAATCTTTAGGTTTGTGATCTATAAAACATGGAGTACGCACAGCTGCATGCAGTCTCCATGTTACGTCCCAACAGGAGGTGTTAAAATGTGAAGGAGGGGGCAACATAAGAAATGCGACAGTGGAATTAAAATGGGTTTAGTTGTTATAAAAGGTTGTAAAAACAAGTGCAACAGATGGAGAGCATTAGTAAAATAATGCCAAACAAACAAAATCAACACGCCCACTTTCTGCCATAAATGGTCAATGCAAAGTGCCTTGTGGATCTCATGCATATACATGAGCCGGCTCAATGCAACGCTTCACCATTAACAATGGCGACTGCAGATCAAGGAAGCGCAATTTCACAGAAGCAGAAATTGATGTACTTGTGGGTGAGGTGGAGAAATGAAAGGAAGTGCTTTTGCGAAACAAAGAAGAGCAGATCCACGGAGTGGCACAGCGTTGCTGAAGCCGTCAATGCTGTGAGTTCTTCAGAGACATCTGTGGCGGATATTTTAAAAAAACGGTCCGTTCTGAAGGTGGAGGCAAAAAAAAAATTATGTTTTGCCACCTCCACAGTGTGTGCACCTCTAATCCCTCACCGCTCGCCGTTAGGTTGTCAGCAGTACTCTATGAGGCCAGAACAGTCTCAATAAGAATTAAGTCACACAACGTTTTCCACAAATGCACACGTTCATTCGGAAATCCACATTCTGTGTTTCACAAATATAATTCGGAGGAACACAAATGCACACGCTCATTCGGAAATTCACACTCTTTGACTCATAAATATAATGTGAAAAAATAAGTCACGCAACATTTTCCACAAATGCGCACGCTAATTCTGAAGTTCACACTCTGTGGTTCACAAATATAATTTGTAAGAACACTTGTAATATAAACTCAGATCATGCGAATTGCTGAATGTGCATTCACGGACAGCTTCTCATTTGTGAACCTTCCTGCATTCGTGAGAGAAATCGGTGTGCTGAATTTTGAGACTCTCCTAACGTCGCAGGTATACAAACGTCCCCATTGGCTAATGAACCTGTCAATCAAATATATGCTTCTGCCAGGGCTGTTCGCTTTCAGCCAATCATATGGCTCCTTATGTCACAGAACAGATCTGCTGTGCGCATGCGCATTGCAGTTCACACGGCAGAGCAGGATGGACCGGTCACGATCTGTGAGTAATAGTTTTATCTTATTCCCTCGTTGTAATTTATGCAATGTTATAGAATTATGAGTAGAAGCGTTCTTCATGATCAAGTAAAATGTTTTATGTTAAATTCAGTCCAGACGTTACGTGAAGTCTGGTCCATTCTTCATCTAGTTTAACATCAAGCTAAACTCAAGTGAACATTTGTTTAGTTAGCGTATCTAGGTACCATTTTTTAGGCCACGGTTGTCAAACTCAAGGCCTCGGTCTATTTTTATTTGCCCCGCGAAATCAAATATCAAATATATAATATTAACCTGGCCCGCCGGGCGATTTTGCTAATAAGACTACTACTCCCACAGTGCTTTGCGGCGTTAGCGCGCGAGACGAAGCAAGCCCTCTTTTATGTTTACATCATTAGCATCCATGCTAGTCGAATCAGCGTGTGCAGCGTTACCCTCAGTCTTAAACAACTGAAGATACTCCTCTAAGCACCCAGTTTACTCAGCGAGTTTCCGACTTTGAACGCCTAGAAAGAAGGTATCTGGCTGGAACAGGTGACCATCAGAGTGGAGCGAACTGAGCTTGAAATATTTGTCATGCACTTTTTCTGCTCCAAAGCATGAACGGTAATAACTGAGATATTTTCATAGAAGATAATTGCTATTTTTGGTTTTCACAGATCTTAACTTATTTAATTATCTAACATGTTATTGTATGGCTGTTGTACCTTTCATTTGGTAATTGATTGTTTTGACCCCTATAAAAATGTGTCATATGAGAGTGTTTGTGCTTGAATTACATAGATCATGTACCTGAAGGTAGCTGACAACAACCGGGCAGACACCCACCTTGCCTTCTTCAGTGAAGCTGTGAATGAGCATGGCTTTCCTCTGAGGTATTCATGTTATTCCCAACTTTACCCTCTGTTACCCTGTTACAAATCTGCTTTTGCCTAAAGTGTGTTATTGACCAAAGATAACATGCCATTTGAGGTCATATAGTAAAATCTATGGGGGGGGGGGGGTGAACATTTCCCTCTTTCAAAAAAAATTTCCCCAGCAGAGGGTTAATAATGCCACATTGTTTACTCACTTAGTAGCAAGGTACATAAGGACATTTCTGTGAGACTCAAATTGATGTAGATTGTTATAGATGTGCATTAAAAATGTTTGAAGCAAGATTCTAATGTTTTTTTTTTTCATGGTGAGAGGAGATCATGGCGGAGAAAATGTAGGTGTTGCATAATTAATGTTCTCAGTTCGTGGAACTGACACCAACAGCTTCATTGCAGGAAAAAGTGTACACAATCAACGGTGAGTTTAACCTAATTTGGAAGCTTTGTGTCTGTGCGCGCGTGCCTGTGCCTGTTGACCTGCCCAGGGTGCACCCTTCGTCTCACACTGTGACTGCTAGAGATAGGCACCAGTCCTCCTGCGACCATTCAAAAGATAACTCAAGTTGAAAACGGATGTATGGACATGTAAATGTGTGTGTATATTATAATTTTCTTTTATTTAATCCCCCTCCAAATCCAGGATCGAGCGCCTGTGGCGTGATGTCTTCATGAGTGTTACTGGTCTATATTACAACATCCTGCACTCTCTGGAAGACCAAGACTTGCTCGACATCAGTAACATCCTTCACATGTTTTGTTGCCACTATATTTTCTTGTCTCGCATCCAGGCCAGCCTGGATGTCTTTAGAGATGCGTGGGACAACCATCCAATCAGGAAGAGGAAAACATGACACCAAATCAGCTGTGGCATCTGGGCCAGGCTCTGAATCCTGTTTCTGATCCAGGGGCAAATGTATGTTCTGTTAAAATGACTGATCACATGTCAAGTTGATCCTTAACTAAAAATCAAATGTTCAACACTTTGATAATCTACCTCTGCTCTATGCTTCTTGGATTCAAGACAAATTGGCTGTTGAAATTACAGTTCTGTTTGTGTGCACCTCTACTGAAATGGACACTCAACTATAATGTCATGACATTACAAAGTCATGACACATCTGCAAGTTCAAAATGCAAGGCATTAGACCTTCCAGATGTGATATTCTCACTGCTGTTTTAACATAAAAGTAGCCCATTAATTAAAAAAATAATAATTTATGAAATAATGGAGATGCTAGGTTCTGCCTGACATCATTGATGTTAAGTAATTGTTAAAAGGTCATGATAGGGCTTTATTAAATGTGTTTTCTTGAGATTCATTATGCACAATGCTCATACACACTTTCCTTTTCCAGGGTATACCGACACCAGAGATTGAATGGGAGGAGAATGGATGCATGACTGAACCTCATCCTGGGATCAATGTCCCTGTACTGGACAGTCCTCTTACAGATCATGAAATGTTGGAACTGCAGGACAACATAATCCGTTGCAACATTCAGACTCTTTTGGGAGTGGACATATATCTTCACACTGTCCAGTATGTTGAGAACTTACTTGAGGCTAGATGATTACATGTGTGAAGAAGGAAGGAGAGAGAAGGTAGGGAGTTAGGAAGAAAGAAAATAATTAAAGAGACAGGAAGGAAGGAAGTTAAAAAGTGAAGGAGTGGTCCATTTTAAGGTTAATATTCTGTATATTGTTATTCAAGGGATTTGCCGTTGTAAATATGAAATGCTAAAGGATAGACCCCAAAATAGATTTCTAAATTCATTTATAGTTGTGTATTTCCTTAAAGTCTTTGTCAGCCTGATTTATTTTAGACCAGGAATGTATTTGAAAAGGCTGCTGTTCACTTCATCTATGCTACAATTCTTCAAAATGTAGATGTTCTATCATTACTAGTGTTGGTTTAGTAACATGCATCTTCCTGTGTATCCAGCTCTAATAAAAACATTTAAAGGTGAAGCACCTACTTATCAGGAGATCCATTTATTTTTACATGTTATTGTTTGAATTTTGTCTCGTTTCATAACTTTTGCTCAACATTTAAGGGGAACTGTGTTACCCTGCGATCATCTTCATTACACTTGAAAACTTGTACTATACCTCCGTCCATCTACTTATTAAATGGAATAACATGACAAGATTCTATCTACTGGTTTTTTGATCAAGGGATGATTAGGTGTTGTGAGAAGATTCTCTATGCTTCTGAGTCTGTGTTAAGTTGCAACTGGACACACATACCCACACACAGTTAGTTTATTTGTTCTCAGAATGAGAATAATGTCTTTTACAATAAAAAAGTTTTTTTTCTTGATGTCACTGAAGGCTGTGTTAGAAATATATGCAGCTCATTAAAAGGAAAAGTAACTGATGTAACCAAAAGCCTGAACACAGGAGAATAGAGACACCTGCCAAGATAAAGAGCTGGAGCTTTTGCTCCTTTTCAGAGTCACTCCCATGGAATAGGCCTGATGATTTACTAGCTTCTCTTACCTTCTCTGCAGACAATGTTTAATATGAGCTTCAAGAGGTCTCTGACCCTAACAGGGTTTGCTTTCACTTAGTAAAAATGCATAATTTTTCTGAATAAGATTATTAAGAGGCCACCCATATGGTGGAGCGTTGGTAATGTAATGTAACCGGTTAGATTTGTGTCCGGCTTGACGCCGACTTGCTCTGACGTCATGCATACGTAGGCAACGATAACCACTTGAGATCAAGGCGGCCGCAGATTTTGGAGCAAGGCGCTGCTGTTGTTCTCCCTTGGCTGCAAAACCTTGGGCATGATGGGAAACGCCTGGCTCTCACCTGATCTAAGATCTGATTGGTTCATATTTTGATCCAAACATCCGGTGGTAGAACATGAAATGTTAGTTGGTCACATGTATTCTGTAAATCATGTAACGTTAATGATGACAACTATATAGGCCATAAAGAGAAATGTGGTTTGTGTTCTTTTGTCATGTTTCCTATGAGCACACTGAAGCTACAGCTGCTAACCTTTACTTATTATTACAGTCATGTTTTCATATTCGATATTTGATATCCACAAGCACGTGATGATGTGTTTCAGCTGCTAACAGGCACCAGAATTAAAATTGAAAATTAAACAAGTATGAACGCTAACGCGATATCTTCATCCATCGTCACCCCCGAGCTACACATGCAGGAAATTGTGTCCGACTTATGCGCACAGCAGATCTGTTCTGTGACATAAGGAGCCATATGATTGGCTGAAAGCGAACAGCCCTGGCAGAAGCATATATTTGATTGACAGGTTCATTAGCCAATGGTGACGTTTGTTGACCTGCGACGTTAGGAGAGTCTCAAAATTCAGCACACCGATTTCTCTCACGAATGCAGGAAGGTTCACAAATGAGAAGCTGTCCGTGAATGCACCACACAGATTTCACTCACAAACGCAGAAAGGTTCACAAATGAGAAGCTGTTCGTAAATGCACATTCAGCAATTCGCATGATCTGAGTTTATATTACAAGTGTTCTTACAAATTATATTTGTGAACCACAGAGTGTGAACTTCAGAATTAGCGTGCGCATTTGTGGAAAATGTTGCGTGACTTATTTTTTCACATTATATTTATGAGTCAAAGAGTGTGAATTTCCGAATGAGCGTGTGCATTTGTGTTCCTCCGAATTATGTTTGTGAAACACAGAATGTGGATTTCCGAATGAACGTGTGCATTTGTGGAAAACGTTGTGTGACTTAATTCTTATTGAGACTGTTCTGGCCTCATAGTACTCGGACCGGCAAGCGTGCGTGGAGAAAGAGGGAGACACTGACCATGCAGAGGAGACTGGTAATGTTTAAGGCTTTTATTCATACAGATCAAATGTGTCCGTCATTAAAATATAAAATAAAACCAAATCTCGTTTCCCCCCAGTGACTCTGGACAAGGCGTCCAACGAAGCATCCCAGGCGGCGAACGAAGATGTGGCTGCAGGGTCGGCCTGTCTCACCAGTGCGCCTCGGGCGCATGGCACACCTAGAAGTGGCCGGGTGCTAACTGATGTTGTCCTGCAGGCACAAAGGGACATGATTAGTGCGGTGAACGAAGTGCGAGAAGAACCGTTTTTTTTGGGGGGGGTCCTGTGTGCGCACAAAGCGGTACAAGTGATAATGCTGCTGGAATTCATAATTGTATGCTTCTCAGCAGCAGCACTGCAGGTGCTCTCCATGTCCAAAATGTGAATAAGCCAGGTCCTTAGTCAGCTTAATGTTGCACACATTTTTTTGCCACGTTTTCTTTTATAAATCCCAAAGAAGGTTTTGCTCTTCACAAATGAAGCGCCTAAGGAGATCTAAATCAAAGCTCTTGACTTGTATTTTTCAAAAAGTATCAGGGGCCTCATTTATCAAGTTTTCTTACGCACAAAACGGGGTCGGAAATCTGCGTAAGCGACTTTCCACGCAAACTTTGGGATTTAAAAAAGGAAACTTGGCAGAAAAACGTGCACAGCTTTAAGTTGACTAAGGACTTAGCTAACATACATTTTGGACATGGAGAGCACCTGCAGTGCTGCTGCGGAGAAGATACAATTATGAAATTCTGCAGCATTATCACTTGTACCGCTTCGTGCGCACACAGAACAAGCTTAAGTACGGTTTTAGTAAGGATTCTACCTAATGTTTTATAACTGAGACCCCTGGAGTCATTTCCTGATATTTGGACATCTAGCTTCTGATTGGCTGACAGTAATGCGACTCTACCACTGACTCCGTTTGCTCTGCAACGTTGATGCTTTATCTTCACAAATAACACAAGCCTAGAGAAGTTCTGCTGTGTGGTGGAGTTGCAAATGTAAACAGTTAGCTTCTACTAGCCAATATAATCTGCTGTTTCCTGGCCGCTAAACCAACAACAGCGTTCCCTGTCGTGGGCCAAGATGGGTGAGTCCATGAATGTTAAGTGACAGTGTGATGTAGATCTGTCAGGATTTTCTAATCCTAGAGTTTCACCGTTTATTATCTATCAGAAGCTAATGCAGGAGATGGGTGTAGGCCGATTGGAATCAGAAATAATTAAACATTTGTTTTTCAGTGAATCACACATTTAAATTGTCATTTCTAATAATGAAATTCAACAAAAATAAAAGCACATATTGGTCAGAGACATGAAGTCAATACAAGTGAATGCATCATCACTTGACAAGGTATCTTTTTTTAGCTAAATAAAGTGAAGGAAATGCAAAATAACTTCTCATATCAAACGTTCATGCTGCCAAAATTTTTTTGCTGGTGTCTCCAAGCTCAGCTGAAAGTGCAACTCTTGAATCTCACCGAGTTTTCTCACTGCTGCTCCGGATGCACTTTTAGGTTTAATTTTAGCACGGTGGCTGAGGGAGTCTTCACACGAGTCAAGACTTGGGTTCAAACCGCTGCAGCTCCTTTCTTCGTGGCCTCATGTATTCTTCATGTGTTGATGCAGACTCCTTTTCGGGTGCTCCATTTTCCTCCCACATCTAATGACACGCATGTTAAAGATGTCCTTCTGCATTGTTCTTCAGTTGGCTCCTATATCCGGAGACATAAATTTAGCTCCTATGCATCTGAATAATCACGAATATTGGTCATATGCTAATCGTGCAATTAAGCTCCATGCTTAGGCTGATTCTGTATGCTACAGTTTTCTTCTACATTTTAATGTTCTACGTGTGAACATGATCAGGGACAGAGGTTCCACACACAGGGTCACAGCTGGAACAGCTGCCACACATCTGAAGTCCTCTGGACTTTTTCAGTCTGTAAATTGCAGATTGATGCCAAGCACTTCCCAAAGCTTTAGATAATGAGTTATCAGCAGTGGGTGGCTTCTGCTCAGTGTTTGAGGCAGAAAGAGAACGTTGGTGGCTCAGTTGTCCTCTGAATGCGTTTGTTTTCTGATAGCTTCCATTAACTGCATGTTCACAATTATTTGGCGGTCAATGGTGTGCAATGTGTGCAATGCAGGTTGTCCACTCTAATCCAGAAGACATTTTTATTTTCTGAATTTAGCATCTATGAATACAATGCACAGGTGAAACAGAAAATATTAGAATTGGGTACAAAATTCATTTGTGTCAGTAATCCATCTCAGACTGAGAGACCATCTAAGGACTCATGAGCTTGTTACAGGTGTTCTGATTCATTAGCTGATTAGAGTGGGACACGTTAAGTCTAGAGTATTAAACCTTACCCAAACCCTGACCCTAACCACAATACTCTAATTGTCTGATATTTTGAATTTGGGGATTTCATAAGCTGCAAGGTATAATCATCACAGTTATAACAAATAAATGTTTCAAATATCTGGCTCTTCATGGAATGAGTCACTCATTTTTTTGTTTTACCTTTTAAGTTCAGTGAATTGTTTAATGTGACCATCCATCCCTCCATCCATCCATTCAATTTCAATTCAAGTTTATTTATAAAGCGCCAAATCACGACAAGCGTCGTCTCAAGGCACTTCACATAATAAAAATTCCAATTCAGGTCAGTTCATTAAGCCAATCAGAAATAATGTTTCCTATATAAGGAACCCAGCAAATTGCATCAAGTCACTGACTAGTGTCAGTGACTATACAGCAATCCTCATACCAAGCAAGCATAAAGCGACAGTGGAGAGGAAAACTCCCTTTTAACAAGAAGAAACCTCCAGAGGATCCTGGCTCTGTATAAGCAGCCATCCTCCACGACTCACTGGGGATCGAGAAGACAGAGCAGACACACACACACACACACACACACACACACACACACACACACACACACACACACACACGGAGCTGACTGTCTCAGCTGTTACTTTTGTTAAGGAGTGTGCACGTACAGCATGCGCGCCTCGTGCAGCAGCCTAAGCAAAGATGTCCAGACTTTCCTCTCCCCAGCCACTTGGGCCAGCTTCTCCTGGGAAATCCCAAGGCGTCCCTTGGCCAGCCGAGAGACATAGTCCCTCCCACTTGTCCTGGGTCTCCCTTTAGGCCTCCTCCTGGTTGGACATGACTGGAAAACCTCACCATGGAGGCATCCAGGAGGCATCCTAACCAGATACCTGAGCCACCTCACCTGGTTCCTCTAGATGTGGGGGAGCAGCGGTTCTACTACCAGCCCATCCCGGATGACCGAGCGTCTCACACTATCTCTAAGGGAGAGCCCGGATACCGAAAACTCACTTCAGCCGCTTCTATCAGTGATCTCTTACTTTCGGTCACTACCCAAAGCTTGTGACCATAGGTGAGGGTAGGAACGTAGATCAACCAGTAAATCGAAAGCTTCACCTTCCACTTCAGCTCTCTCTTCATCATGACAGACTGGTAAAATGCCCGCATCACTGCAAACACGATCATCGTTCAGCGTTTTAATGAAATAAAAAATAATCACTATTTTAATTCCTCCCACTGTTACTAAATTCAGAGGGAACATCTCACATCTGCTGTTGATTGTATAACAGTTTGGGGTGGGTGTTTTGCACTTGCTGGTACACCTGTGATCAATCTGGTAATTACACCTGTTACATGAGTAGTAACACAAGTAGTTAATCAGCCAATCACATGGCAGCAACTCAATGGATTTAGGCAAGTGACTCAGAAGTTAATACCAGATGGGCTGGTCCGAGTATTTCAGAACCTGCTGATCTACTGGGATGCCCTTCTCCCACACACACACACACACACACACACACACACACACACACACACACACACACACACACACACACACACACACACACACACACACACACACACACACACACACACACACACACACACACACACCCACACACACACAACCATTTAAGTCTGGTCTAGAACCTCTGGGATGTGATGGAACAGGAGATTCATGTCATGACTGTAACTGCGATACTACCATGTCTATTTGTTCCAGAACATCCGAGGAACGCTTCCAACACCTTGTTGACTCGGCGACATGAACAGTCAGGGGCAGTTCTGATGGAAAACAGTGTTTCTAACAAAAAGGTTGATAAATAAGCACCAGCTATAATCCAAATCTTCTACATTTGAATTTCTACAAACTGCTCTGAATAAAACGTCGTTCTGAAGCAACCTGATATTCAGCTAACAACTTGCTCCAAGCTTGGTGATTAAACCACAAATAGCCTTTACCAAACGACGACTTGTTAGAAAATAAAAAGCAGCCTTATTAACCTCTCCACGCATTGTTTACAACCAGTGAGACCTAACAGGAAACTGTTGGTATAATTGCATGAGCATCTAAGAATACTCTCAATAATTAAGGTGGAAACAAACGACTCTAATGAAGACAGGGTCGGAACCAGAATCTGCTCCTGTCTTGTGTGGTTCTGTCAACCTGTCCAGGTCTGTTTCTGATTGCCATTACTAAACTGCAAGTGCAACTAAGTTCTCAACCTCTTCTGGAGTTAATGAATGGTCCAATTAGGTGAACTCATTAGTGATGAGCTGTAATTCTACAATTTCATGTACTCATTAGCTGACAATATCCATAATTAGCAGCATTAGGACAATTATGGCATAGCAGCTTGGGAAGCATAAGGTCTTGTTCCCTGCTGTTAGCATCCTGCTGTGCAGGCATAGGTCTCACTCTGGCCTTGAGCTGATGGTAAAGCTTTTTAAATGGGATAATTTCTGCTGAATCGATAAGGTGCAACTTTCCCACCTGCTATGTTAACTAAGATCAACATAAAAGGTCACTTTGTGGGACCAAAGGCACTGAACAGTGTTACAACCAACTGGGAACAAAAGTTACTATCTGTGCTCAGTTGGGTTTTCTCTTCACCTTAAAGGCTTTCCATTTAAAAGTGTCCTAGATCAGGGGTGTCAAACTGAAATTCACACTGGACCGACAGGAAAAACTGGGATGACGTCACGGGTCAAACTCAATATTCATTGAAAAAGTGACGGTGTTGGTACCAGATCTGCTCGGGCAGCCAGATCGGCTCAGGTCCTGCGCCTGCAATTTAGGTCACAGTAGACGATTGGCTGAACGTAAGACTTACGGAAGTTACGATACCACGTTCGCAAAAGGTACATTAGCACGTTGACAATGAAGATTTTGATTGGCCAGAATGAATTTACGGTTGTAGTCCTGTAGTCCATAAATCGCTTTTTGGAGAAAATATGTTTGAATTTCCAAAGGAAATGTAAAATAAAATTAAAGATATCAACTGATTAGCAGTGACCCTTTTGATTTTGATGAAATGGGGCAAAATAAAATATAAGAAAGTTATTGAAAAGACACCAAACAACATTTTGAATGAATGAATGTATTTACATAACAACTATGTAAATATACAGACGAATTCCACAAACAGAAGAGCTGTTGTCTTGGCTGTCTGACGTTGGTTTTATGTAGTTTTACATTCTTTACAAAACAAACATAATACGGTGTTTTATTAACAAATTATAATTATAAAGAAAACATTCAGGTGTAAACAAACAAGAATTTATTAACAAAACTGCTGATGTCTTTCCAAAACTTAAGTGTGAAAGCCGAGTGCCGGAATGTGATGTCATCAGCAGGCACAGGAACCCGGGCCGATCTGGTACAGACAACGGCAAATGTGCACATTTTCCTTTATTTGCAGATACTATTGAACCTTTTTATGTGGAAACAAACTTTATTTTGCAGTAATTCTGAATGTGGAATAGCCTAATTACACACGAGCAAATCCCTTTTAAATAAAGCACACATCAGTGGTATTTGTTACTCAATGTGTCAAATTTTTTATTCTTTTTATTCCTTAAAGTGTATATTATATATATATATATATATATATATATATATATATATATATGTGTGTGTGTGTGTGTGTGTGTATACAGTGGGGCAAAAAGTATTTAGTCAACCACCGATTGTGCAAGTTCTCCCACTTAAAATGATGACAGAGGTCAGTAGTTTACATCATAGGTACACTTCAACTGTGAGAGACAGAATGTGAAAAAAAATCCATGAATTCGCATGGCAGGATTTTTAAAGAATTTATTTGTAAATCAGGGTGGAAAATAAGTATTTGGTCACTTCAAACAAGGAAAATCTCTGGCTCTCACAGACCTGTAACGTCTTCTTTAAGAAGCTTTTCTGTCCTCCACTCGTTACCTGTATTAATGGCACCTGTTTGAACTCATTATCTGTATAAAAGACACCTGTCCACAGCCTCAAACAGTCAGACTCCAAACTCCACTATGGCCAAGACCAAAGAGCTTTCAAAGGACACCAGAAAAAGAATTGTAGACTTGCACCAGACTGGGAAGAGTGAATCTACAATAGGCAAGCAGCTTGGTGTGAAAAAATCAACTGTGGGAACAATTATCAGAAAATCGAAAACATACAAGACCACTGATAATCTCCCTCGATCTGGGGCTCCACACAAGATCTCATCCCGTGGGGTCTAAATGATCATGAGAACGGTGAGCAAGAATCCCAGAACCACACGGGGGACCTGGTGAATGACCTGCAGAGAGCTGGGACCACAGTAGCAAAGGTCACCATCAGTAACACACTACAACGGCAGGGAATCAAATCCTGCAGTGCCAGACATGTTCCACTGATGAAGCCAGTGCATGTCCAGGCCCGTCTGAAGTTTGCCAGAGAGCACAAGGATGATACAGCAGAGGATTGGGACAATGTCATGTGGTCAGATGAAACCAAAGTAGAACTTTTTGGTATAAACTCAACTCGTCGTGTTCGGAGGAAGAAGAATACTGAGTTGCATCCCAAGAACACCATACCTACTGTGAAGCATGGGGGTGGGAACATCATGCATTGGGGCTGTTTTTCTGCTAAGGGGACAGGACGACTGATCCGTGTTAAGGACAGAATGAATGGGGCCATGTATTGTGAGATTTTGAGCCAAAACCTCCTTCCATCAGTGAGAGCTTTGAAGATGAAACGTGGCTGGGTCTTCCAACACGACAATGATCCCAAACACACCACCCGGGCAACAAAGGAGTGGCTCCGTAAGAAGCATTTGAAAGTCTTGGAGTGGCCTAGCCAGTCTCCAGACCTCAACCCCATAGAAAATCTGTGGAGGGAGTTGAAAGTCCGTGTTGCTTGGCGACAGCCCCAAAACATCACTGCTCTCGAGAAGATCTGGGCCAAAATACCAGCTACTGTGTGTGCAAACCTGGTAAAGACCTACTGTATAGTGATCGTTTGACCTCTGTTATTGCCAACAAAGGTTATGTTACAAAGTATTGAGTTGAATTTTTGTTATTGACCAAATACTTATTTTCCACCCTGATTTACAAACAAATTCTTTAAAAATCCTGCCATGTGAATTCATGGATTTTTTTTCACATTCTGTCTCTCACAGTTGAAGTGTACCTATGATGAAAATTACTGACCTCTGTCATCATTTTAAGTGGGATAACTTGCACAATCGGTGGCTGACTAAATACTTTTTTGCCCCACTGTATATATATATATATATATATATATATATATATATATATATATATATATATATATATATATATATATATATATATATATATATACAGGTGCTGGCCAGTAAATTAGAATATCATCAAAAGGTTGAAAATATTTCAGTAATTCCATTCAAAACGTGAAACTTGTACATTATATTCATGCAATGCACACAGACCAATGTATTTCCAATGTTCATTACATTTAAATTTGATATTCATAAGTGACAACTAATGAAAACTCCAAATTTGGTATCTCAAAAAATTAGAATATTCTGAAAAGGCTGAATATAGAAGACACCTGCTGCCACTCTAATAAGCTGATTTACTCAAAACACCTGCAAAGGCCTTTAAAAGGTCCCTCAGTCTTGTTTTGAAGGCACCACAATCATGGGGAAGACTTCTGACTTAACAGCTGTCCAAAAGACAATCATTGACACCTTGCACAAGGAGGGCAAGACACAAAAGGTGATTGCTAAAGAAGCTGGCTGTTCGCAGAGCTCTGTGTCCAAGCACATTAACAGACAGGCGAAGGGACGGAAAAAATGTGGTAGAAAAAAGTGTACAAGCTCTAGGGATAACCGCACACTGCAGAGAATTGTGACGACAAACCCATTCAAAAATGTGGGGGAGATCCACAAAGAGTGGACTGCAGCTGGAGTCAGCGCTTCAAGAACCACCACGAGGAGACTCATGAAAGACATGGGATTCAGGTGTCGCATTCCGTGTGTCAAGCCACTCTTGAACATGAAACAGCGCAAGAAGCGTCTCGCCTGGGCCAAGGACAAAAAGGACTGGACTGATGCTGAGTGGTCCAAAGTTATGTTTTCTGATGAAAGCAAGTTCTGCATTTCCTTTGGAAATCAAGGACCCAGAGTCTGGAGGAAGAGCAGAGAAGCACAGAATCCACGTTGCATGAGGTCCAGTGTAAAGTTTCCACCGTCAGTGATGGTGTGGGGTGCCATGTCATCTGCCGGTGTTGGCCCACTCTGTTTCCTGAGGTCCAGGGTCAATGCAGCCGTCTACCAGGAAGTTTTAGAGCACTTCATGCTTCCTGCTGCTGACCAACTTTATGGGGATGCAGACTTCACCTTTCAACAGGACTTGGCACCTGCACACAGTGCCAAAACCACCAGCACCTGGTTCAAGGACCATGGTATCCCTGTCCTTGATTGGCCAGCAAACTCGCCTGACCTTAACCCCATAGAAAATCTATGGGGTATTGTGAAGCGGAGGATGCAATACGCTAGACCCAACAATGCAGAGGAGCTGAAGACGACTATCAGAGCAACCTGGGCTCTCATAACACCTGAGCAGTGCCACAGACTGATCGAGTCCATGCCACGCCGCATTACTGCAGTTATTGAGGCAAAAGGAGCCCCGACTAAGTATTGAGTGCTATACATGCACATTCTTTTCATGTTCATTCTTTTCAGTTGGCCAACATTAGAGAAACAAACATTTTTTCATTGGCCTTTAGAATATTCTAATTTTCTGAGATACCAGATTTGATGTTTTCATTGGTTGTCACCTATAAATATCAAAATTAAACGTAATAAACATCGGAAATACATTGGTCTGTGTGCATTGCATGAATATAATGTACAAGTTTCACGTTTTGAATGGAATTACTGAAATATTTTCAACCTTTTGATGATATTCTAATTTACTGGCCAGCACCTGTATATATATATATATATATATATATATATATATATATATATATATATAATTTTCTACTCTGCTTTGTTGCTCCAGTAATGAATGTTATTGCTGCTGTGACACCCAGCTTTCCCCACTGAGGGACAATAAAGGGATTGTCTATTTCTATTCCACTCATCTATCTGTAATCTTTCCAGTTCCTGTTTTAAAGTGGGTTCAATATTTTTTCACGGGCCAACAACAAAATAAAACAATTGTAATTCTCTTCAATGAAAATGCTATATCGCACTTATTAACTTTCATGCTTGGAGCACAAAAAGTGCGTGGAAACCACAATATTTCAAGCTCAGTTTGCTCCACTCTGAATTGACTGTGATGCTCACCTGTTCCAGCCAGACACCTGCATCTCTGTGGTTGGGCTCTGAGCTGAGGAAGGAGTTCATCACTGAGACTCCTGTGCTGTTCTGTTCATCTTCCTCACAGACAACAGTTGCTCACATAAGTTTGTGCTGCTAAACATGAAGAGAATCTGAGCAGCTTGACCACACAGTGTGGTGATTGTGTCGGGGAGGAGAGATAAAACACAGCGGCCAGAGTCAGACTGACTTGAACGTGTCGCTACACTGACGTTAAATTATCTCGGTCTGGAAGTTGGTTGGTGCGTTTTCCGTGTTGGCCGAGAACATATTACTGAGCGGTTAAAATCCATTTCTGGGTTTCAAAGTCGGCAAATTGCTAAGTAAACGTGGCGCTGAGTGAGAGGAGTGTCTTCAAGTTGTCTGAGACAGAGGAGGTAACGCTGCAGACGCCGAATAGTAGCGTGGATGCTAATGAACGTAAACAGAAAGGAGGGGGTGTTTCGACTGATCACCAATGCCACAAAGCACTATGAGAGATGTAGTCTTCGCTGCAAAATTGCCAATGGGCCAGTTTTAATATATATTTGATATTTGAACTCGAGGGCCAAATAAAAATAGACTGTGGGCCAAATTTGAACCGAGGGCCTGAGTTTGACACCTGTGTCCTAGAATGTAAAAACATATTTATCTTGTTGTTGAATATAGGCAACTTGGAGTTTCTGAAGTCCCATTAGTCATCATCACACACTGGTGAAATTACAAAAATACACAAAATAAACAATAATGAACAAGAGTCTGCTTCTAGACCTGCAGAAAAAGACAAAAAAAGCAAAAGAACAAAAAAAATGGCACACAACAACAATACAATAAGATCAAGCTATCACTGCATCAACTTGATGAAGAAATATATAATCAGAATCAGAATCACAATAGGTTTATTGCCATTGTCAGTGAACAAACAATTCACAAACTAGGAACTTGCTTCAGTACTAATGTGCTACATATAACATGAATAATAAGATTAAAAATAGAATAAAATAGATTAAAATATAATAAAAAAAACTAGAATAAAACTTTCAGCGATAAAAAATGGCAGGTAATGGTAACATGGCCGATAACGTGACGTTGTGTCGAGTACAGGAGACGAGCATGGTTGTGTGTTTATAATCTATTCACAAGTCTAACGGCAGATGGGAAGAAGCTGTTGTTATGGCGGGAGGTTCTGGTCTGGATGGACCATAACCTCCTGCCTGAGGGAAGCGGCTCAAAAAGTCTGTGACCCGGGTGCGAAGGGTCAGCTGCTATCCGACCTGCACGCCCCCGAGTTCTGGAGACGTACAGGTCCTAGAGAGATGGAAGGCTGCAGCCAATCACCTTCTCAGCAGAGCGCACAATGCGCTGCAGTCTATGTTTGTCCCTCACCGTGGCTCCAGCGTACCACACAGCGATGGAGGAGGTGAGGATGGACTCAATGATGGCCGTGTAAAACTGCACCATCATCTGGGCCGGCAGCTTGGCCTTTTTCAACTGTCGCAGAAAGTACATACTCTGCTGGGCCTAATCAACATTGCTTAACTGAAGAATCACGATAATAAATCACAGTGCATTAAGTGCCCACCATAGTCTTAAGCCCTGTGTTTAATGTGCCCAAGCCCATACTTTTGAGAGCACCATGTGAGCACCTGTGTGTGTACACGCGCTTGTTTATGTAAGGTTTCTCTATAGGAGCGTCCAACAGAGAGTGTGAGGGACCACAGATCTGCCCCCCAAAGATGCACAGGAGACGGGGGGAGCTCCAAGTCCCGGAGATCCAGGCGCTGCCCCAGAACACAGGAACCCAAAGGAGACTGCAACCAGAAAGGCCCCCGCCCCCCTCGAGAGGCACAGAGGATCGCCCCGGGGGGCCACAACCAGCAGCCGGCAAAGTCCCGGGAGACATCACCGGCAAGCCCACAGGCCAGCCCGCAGCCTCCCACCCCTTAGCCGGCCGAGCCCGGGACCCAGCGACCCGGGACCCAGGGGCGACCAGTCCGCCAGGGACCCAGCAGAGCCCAGGGACCCAGACCCCACCAAGCAGCCACCGGGATCTATCAGGCAGATGCCAAAATCTTAAACCCCCAGACCCGGTTGCCACGAACACTCAGGCAGACCAAGGCACAACCCCTCACACCAGGTGTGGCAGGGGGAGGGGGGACGAAGATCTATATCATCAAAAGAAGTTCCAGGAGAGGGTAGGAGTCAAAGGCCCCACCTGACATATACAGTCATACACAAACACAGTCACACACTCCCTCCCTCATGCTCACACATGCACATACAACCCAAGACTTACAAAAATGCACGCCGGACACCCACTCATGCTCCCCATACACACCCTATTCACTCTGGTCCCGGTACTGCTGCACATGGGGTACAACCATCACCGGTAACCAGAGTTTGACCCTTTCTGCTGGGGTGCTGATGAGCAGGCTCCCCTGCCCAACGCTGAGCACAGCAACCTACCACCCCAGACCCCAACCAGACGGCCAGATCTCCCTCCTAGTCTCCAGCCCAAGGAAGCCAAGCAACAACAGAGGTGGCTAAGACCCCTAGTCTCCCTCCGCCTGCTCCAATATAGTGTTGTGTGATCATGAGGTGTATTCCATGGCTGTGGTGAGCGGGCAGTGCGGGCATCATCCGGCCTATGCCAGCTGATGCCACAGCACCACCCCACTTACACCCTCAGCCCTCGGTGTCTAAGTGTGGTTTAAAATTGGAAGTGGGCACCGGCACCCGGCAGGAGGCTGAGATATCCCCCTGCCAAATGCCGTTGAATGTGCTCACTCCCAAGGCCCTAAGTGTGTGTTTGTGTGGAATGTCGTCAGTGGAAGTGTATAAGGTGCAAACAAAATTGGGGGGCAGGTTGCCACAGGAATGCGGAAATGGGGTCCATACCCGCACTCCCTGACTTGCCCACCCCCCAAGGTCCTATGTGTATGTTTGTGTGATGATGTGAGGGAGCAGGAGGAGAGAAATATGCGGGGATGGGGAGGAATGGCTGGTTGGGCTTAGCCCTCCATGGAGCCAGCTCCCCTACTGGCCCCAATAGGCACCTCTGTTGTCAAACTGGCACCCAGGCCATGGAGACCCCAGCCCATCCTGCCAGGGCCCAGAGCATTAGCATTACAGAGCCTCACGAAATCCGAGGGCACCAACCCAGCCCCACCCCAGCAGAATATGCCCATCCCTGCATTTGCACAACTTCCAGAATATATAAGACAGCGGACATCCAGGTAAGGTTGGGAACCCCCCCCCCCCCCCCCCCCTGGACCTCCCCCTCCCCTGTGATGGAACGGCAGAGGAGCCAAGGTCTACCTGACCCCCAAATTCCACTACCTCCGCTCCGGTCCGCCCCTGCCTTCCGCAGCCGCTCGCTTCCGAACTCAATTTTTCTTGGTACCCGCTCTACAATGGCTCCGCTCTGGTGCGGAGACCTGAGGTGGGCAAACAAGCATGCACGGGATTTTCGAGATCTTGCGATACAGTCCGAGCAATAAACGCGGAAGTTAGATCCAAGCACCCGTTGTGTGGGAGAAGCATTGGCATGAACTGTTTAATCTGCCCATCATTTGTGTTGAGAGATCAGCAGTGTTTGGATCAACAAAGTGTGACTACTTTGATAGTGGAAACTGTATTTATGGCTTACTTTTGTGCATTTAAACTTCAGCCGCCATTGATAGTTGTTAAAAGTTGTTAAACCTGTGCATATGAAACAAAAAACGCCTTTTGTTTATCGATTTATTGTGAAAAACGGAAGTTGTGCTTGCTCCTTTTCCTGTTGGGCGGTTGTGATTTCTGTCCATTTACTGCGGAGGTGCTCCGGCGTCCAGCGAAAATAGGATCGATTCTATTTTTGCCGGACGCTAGAACAGAGGTCGGCGCACTGCACCGCACTGCCGGAGCATGGCCGCTGTAGTGGAATTGCTCTGATTGACTACAACGGGACCGATTTTGCTCCGGCGTTCGTGTCGGAGCGGAGCGGAGCAGAGGTAGTGGAATTTGGGGGTTAGGCCCCTGAACCCGGGCCAGGCACTGCTGCATGTTCCTGCCTTTTTCCCGGCAGCATACATGTCAGGACCCGTTTGTGTGTGTTTGTGTTTGTGCAGTGTGTACAGGTGTCAGACGACACAAACCCCATCTTGAACATCCGATGACCTGTATAGTGTACTCTGTGTAGTATTTTGTACTGAATTAATTGTAAATTGGGAGTGTCTGATCATTTTAAAGGTTTTTAAACAAGTTTGGGACCAGAAGTTCTGGTCAAAGCTGACTGATAGATCCACCTCCCATTTTTCAATAGGGATTACTATTCTATCGTCTATTTTGGACAGTGTCTTATATACTTTAGACCAGTGGTTCCCAAACTTATTTAGCCGCGCACCCCCTTCTATGTCCCGACCATGTTGACGCACCCCCCCACCCCCCCCCCCCACCCCCCCAGCCCCCACATCGGGGCATGGCTATATATATATATATATATATATATATATATATATATATATATATATATATATATATATATATATATATCAGATGTCAAGCTAAACAGACAGGGTTAAAAAAATTCCCCATCACTTTCATTTTTTAAATAGTAATTAATAAACATTCGATACCATTACAATTTCCTTTGATTTCATTTTAAATAAATATTTAGAGTCCCCAAGTAGCACATAAACAATGCAATTTAACGGTTTTCTTAAAGTAGGAACGTTTAACCTGTGCGGCCAGAGCGCTCTCCTTCCTTCTGCTCTGCGTAAACCTGAACTGGTCACCTACTTGTGCGTAATCAAATGTCAATAGGGGACAAGATACAGCCATGATGTTCATTTTTGCCTCAGACCGACTTATTGCTGTTTTATGGTGTGGCTGAATCTGTGATCCGCTGTCATGCGGACTGGAACAACAATTGCTGCAGTAACATGAGATGTGGTCAGGTTCATGAGGAGTCACTGGCTGGAGCGGACCCGACTCATCCCAGAAGCTAATATCTTAATTTGACCTTGAATGAAAAATAACCTCTTAAAAGTTTTTATCACGGTGGAGGCAGCGTTCATTTCTGCCTTCAGTCTGACGGCGCGCCGGAGTTAAAGCAGCGTGTGCGCTTATTGAATCTGTGTGTGTGTGCGCGCACGCGCGCGCGGCACAGCCGCTCAAGTCACCGCGTCTCGCGCTATTTAAACCAATGTTGTAAAATGACTTCTGCCCAGGCCAGATGTGCTCACTTGTGCACCCGTGAGCCGTGGTTCAGCCGGAACGCATCTGACCTCTGACAGACGCACTCTGAACTTCAGATCTTCAGCGCGCTGTCAATAGCCTGAATGGGAATCATTTCTTGTTATTTAGTTACATCCACAATGTTCTGTGTGTGAGGTTTACAATGTCAGAACACCTGCATGAGACAGGTGTTTATTACAATCTGCCAGAATGACTCACCACCTTCAGATTCCTCCAACACCGTTAAAAATGATCAAATACGGAACATATCGGCGTGCGCAGGCCAGAGTGCTGAAGCTCGGCTCATTGTTATTATTATGAAGTTAGGGCACATGTGGAGGACACGCGCGCGCGCGACGGAACATATCGGCGTGCGCAGGCCAGAGTGCTGAAGCTCGGCGCATTGTTAATATGAAGCTATGGCACATGTGGAGGACATGTGCATGCACGCAAAAATATACTTGTTTTCAATTACATTTATTGTGCCCACTTACTTTTTCTTAGGCCCACCCACAAATGAGTGTCTACGCTAATGGTGACATATGACAGACTTCTCTGAGCTCTGCAGCCATTACACTTTTCACCTCGCGCACCCCCTAGCGGCAGCTCGCGCACCCCCAGGGGTGCACGCACCACACTTTGGGAATCCCTGCTTTAGACAGTAGTTTGGGGGTTTGAGATTATAGAAGTCTAATACCCTTGGTGGTGTTTGTAATTCTATTTTATTGAGCATAAATTTTTGTTTTACTACAGATTTAATTTGGTGGTATTCTCAAAAGCTATTCTTATCTATTCCAAATTGGGAGACTATTCTATTAAATGGGATGAAGTCCAATCCTTCACATATGTGTTCCAGGTATAGGATTCCTTTGTTTTTCCAGTCCGGAAGGTTCATCATTTTATTATTTTGCAAATTATCAGGATTATTCCAGATCGGTGTGCGTCTGCATGGTACTAGTGAAGACTCTGTCATTTTAAGATACTCCCACCGTGCTGTCAGAGAGGTGCTGATACTTTTGAAGCCTTCATGTTTTCTAATGCTTGAGCTAATAAATGGTAAATCTGAAAGCTCTATCGTGTTGCAAAGTGTCTGTTCTATATCTAACCAGGACTCATCTAGTGGGTTACCTTGCAACCATCTTGGTATATATTGCAGCCTGTTGGCTAAGAAATAATAATAAAAGTTGGGTAAATCCAGTCCTCCTCTGTCTTTGGTCTTCTGAAGCGTTTTTAAGCTAATTCGTGGAGGTTTATCCTGCCAAAGGAATTTAGTAATTGAGGAGTCCAGAGATTTAAACCAGTCAGCTGGTGGTTTGTTTGGGATCATTGAAAATAAGTAATTTATTCTGGGTAAGACCATCATTTTAACTGTAGCAACTCTCCCCATGAGTGATATTGGTAAGGATTTCCATCTTGCAAGATCATCTTCCACTTTCCTTAAAAGTGGGATGTAATTTAGTTTGGTTAGATCTGCTAACTTGGGAGAGATATTAATTCCCAGGTATGTGATATTCCCTCACTCCAATTGTGTATTAAGCAAATTGACAAATGAGAAATTAATTGGTAGAACTGTGGATTTTAACCAGTTTGTAGAGTAGTCTGAAACGTTTGAAAAAGAGTTTATCAGTTCTATTGAATGAGAGAGAGACGAATGAGAATTCCGGAGAAAGAGTAAAACATCATCTGCATAAAGACTTATCTTATGTTCTATTTTCTTACACTTTATCCCTTTAATACCTGTTGTTTGCCTAATTGCTGCCGCTAGTGGTTCGATAAAGATAGCAAACAGTGGGGGTGGGGGTGGGGTGGGGGGTGGGTGGGTGGGGGGGGAGTGGGCATCCCTGCCTGGTCCCCCTCTGAAGACAGAAGCTAGCTGATATTTGGTCGTTTGTCCTGACACGTGCAGTTGGTGAACTGTATAATGTTTCTAGCCAGTTTATGAAGAAGTTCCCAAAGCCAAATTTATGTAAAGTTGCAAATAAGAACTTCCAGTTAACTCTATCAAAAGCCTTTTCTGCATCTAGAGATAATAGACTAGTTTCTGTTTCTACTGTAAGAGAAATCTATCAAATTAAGTAATCTACGTGAGTTTGTGGATGACTGTCTACCTTTAATGAAACCAGTTTGGTCAGGGTGTATTATGAAGGGGGTTACCTTCTCTAATCTTTTTGCCAGGGCTTTACAAATTATTTTGAGATCAACATTAATAAGGGAAATCGGGCGATAGCTGGTAGGAAATGCCGGGTCTTTGCCTGGTTTTAACAAGAGACTAATATTGGCTGAATTCTTGTTTGGCTGTAATCTGCCGCTCTCTTCGATTTCCCTCACCATTCTGAAAAATATTGGAGCCAGAATGATCCAGAAATCTTTGTAGAACTCTACTGGGAACCCGTCTGGACCTGGAGCTTTCCTATTAGTCATGGATTTAAGGGCTTCCTGGAGCTCCGCTGATGTTAGTGGCGAGTCCAGGACTGTAACTTGGCTGTCTGATAATTTAGGAAGTGTTATCCTGTCAAGGAACTCATCGATCTCGTTATCTGATGGGTTTATCTGTGGTGAGTACAACGTTTGGTAAAAGTCTCTGAAAGTGTTGTTTATTCTTTCAGGATCATATACTATATTCCCGGTTGAGTCTTTAACAGCAGATATTGTAGTTTTCTCTTTATTTATTTTTAACTGGCTAGCCAAAAATTTACCTGATTTATTACTATGTTCAAAGTTTTCTATTCGTAGTCTTTGTGCTAAAAATTGTGTCTTTTTGTCAATAATTCCATGAAGTTCTAATTTAGCTTTACGTAATTTGCTCATTAACTCTTCTTCTGTGGATGCCTCTAAAGACTTGATGATTTCTTCTAACTCCTGAATACGTTTGTTTTCCATTTTTTTCTTATGTGATGAGAAAGAGATTATTTTACCTCTCATCACTGCCTTTCCTGCCTCCTAGAGAATAGATGCTGATGTTCCAGGCAGGTCATTATGTTCTAAATATAAAGCCAACTCCTTTTTTTTTTTTAATCTATAAAACCTTCGTCTTTGATCAGTGATGCATTAAACCTCCAGTTTTTGCTTGGTGGGATTGTCTTCTTATTCACCAGAGTTAATGAGACCGGAGCATGGTCGCTGACAACAATTGGGTGTATCTCAGTGTCTGAAATGTCAGCCTGATGTAGTATTTCTTATATTGCATATCTTATTTAGTATTTCTAACATAGTATCTCTGACATAGTGTTTCTGATGTCATGTCTCTGATTTAGTGTCTCTGATGTAGTATCACTGATGTAGTATCTATAATGTAGTATCTCTGATATAGTATCTGATGCAGCATCACTGATGTAGAATCTCTTATGTAGTACCTCTGATGTAGTATCTCTGATGTAGTATCACTGATGTAGTATATCTTATATAGTATATCTTATTTAGTATTTCTAAAGTAGTATATCTGACATAGTGTTTCTGAAGTGGTGTCTCTGATGTAGTATCTTTGATGTAGTATCTCTAACATAGTATCTCTTATGTAGTATCTCTGATTTAGTATCTCTTATGTAGTATCTCTGATTTAGTATCTCTTATGTAGTATCACTGATGTAGTATCTCTTATATAGTATATCTTATTTAGTATTTCTAACGTAGTATATCTGGCATAGTGTTTCTGATGTGGTGTTTCTGATGTAGTACCACATATGTAGTATCTCTGATGTAGTATCTCTGATGTATTATCACTGATGTAGTATATCTTATGTAGTACCTCTGATGCAGTATCTCTTATGTAGTATCTCTAATGTAGTATCTCTGATGTAGTATCTCTTATCTAGCACCTCAGATGTAGTATATCTGATGTAGTATCACTGACGTAGTATCTCCTATGTAGTACCTCTGATATAGTATCTCTGATTTAGCATCTTTGATTTAGTATCTCTGATGTAGGACAATCTGATGTAGTATATCTAATGTAGTATCTCTTATGCAGTATCACTGATGTAGTTTCTCTTATGTAGTGCCTCTGATGTAGTACCTCTTATGTAGTACCTCAGATGTAGTATATCTGATGTAGTATCACTGACGTATTATCTCTTATGTAGTACCTCTGATATAGTATCTCTGACATGGAACCTCTGATATGGTACCTCTGATATAGTAAATCTTATATAGTATCTCTGATGTTGCATCTCTGACGTAGTAAATCTGATATAGTATATCTGATGTAGCATCTCTGATGTAGTAAATCTGATATAGTATCTCTGATGAAGGACCTCTGATGTAGGACCTCTGATATAGTATCTCTGCTGTAGTATCTCTTATGTAGCACCTCTGATGTAGTCACTCTGATGTAGTATCTCTGATGTAGTATATCTTATGTAGCACCTCTGATGTAGTCCCTCTGATGTAGTATCACTGATGTAGTTTCTCTTATGTAGTGCCTCTGATATAGTATCTCTGATACTATATCATAGATACTACATCAGAGATATTTTATCTCTGATATAGTATCTCTTATGTAGTATCACTGATGTAGTATCCCTTATGTAGTGCCTCTGATGTAGTATCCCTTATGTAGTGCCACTGATATAGTATCTCTGATACTACATCAGTGATACTACATCAGAGATATTTTATATCTGATATAGTATCTCTGATGTAGTATCACTGATGTAGTTTCTCTTATGTAGTGCCTCTGATATAGTATCTCTGATACTATATCATAGATACTACATCAAAGATATTTTATATCTGATATAGTATCTCTTATGTAGTATCACTGATGTAGTATCCCTTATGTAGTGCCTCTGATGTAGTATCCCTTATGTAGTGCCACTGTTGCCTCGCAGCACGAAGGTCGCAGGTTCAAAACTCGCCTTTCTGCGTGGAGTTGCGTGTTCTCCCCATGCATGCGTGGGTTTTCTCCGGGTATTCCGGTTTCCCTCACAGATCACAACATGCCCTATAGGTTAAATAAAAAAAAATTGTGAGTCGCTTTGGGTAAAAGTGTCTGCTAAGCACATAAACAACATAAACAACAACATGTAGTATCTCTTATTTAGTGCCTCAGGTGTACTATATCTAATGTAGTATCACTGATGTAGTATCTCTTATGTAGTATCTCTTATATAGTATATCTGATAAAGTATCTCTGATAAAGTATCTCTGATGTAGTATCTCTGATGTAGTATCTCTGATGTAGTATCGCTGATGTAGGACCTCTGATATAGTATCTCTGATATAGTATCTCTTATGTAGTATCTCTGATGTAGTATCTCTGATATAGTATCTCTGAAGTAGTGTCTCTGACGTAGTATCTCTGATGTAGTGTTTCTGATGTATTATCTCTGAAGTAGCAGTGTATCTGCCCCTGGGCATGGGCAAGTTAAACACTCACGTTCAACACCCAAACAGAAAAAAAAAATGCAAATGACGACTTAGTCGTCATTGGCAGTGAATGAGTTAATGATAAAACAACATTCCTGAATTTTTTTACATTTGAGGCGTTTTTCTTTCTTGCTCATTATCCTCCACCGGAAACATGTTTTGGGAATAAACTGAGAAAGGATTCCAGCAGCACGACAATTAGTACAAGTTTGTTTATCCAAATAATCATTAATCACACTGAGCTAAATAATATCTCAGCATGGGTATTCATCTCAGAAATGTGAGTATTGTGCTTGGTGTTATTTTAGTAATAGCAATTAGGCCTGAATGTGTACAAACATGGGGAATGGCACGTTTGAAAGCCACTAATTATAACTGCAGACCTGCATGACAGCTCTGAGCCACGTGTTTTGATTCATGAGAACAACGCTGAAAGATAAAAACTGTCTTCCAACATTTTAAACAGAACCACGAGGTGAGTGGAAGGGTCGTCACGTCGACTCGTTCCTCTAGAATTTGTTGCACTGACGGGTATAAAGCTGCTGCAGAATATGTTCCATTTTAATAAAACTCACACTTGGAAACAAACAAAGCCAAAGACCAGCTGAAGGATTTACTGAGGAAAATAAAGGAAGAGAGTGTTTGACGCTGGTAAACTCACAGAAAAACAAAAGAAAATGTTTTTGTTCCCTGTGTCCAAATCATATCTGAGAAGTCCACAGATGCTGCAAAAAGCACTTAATAAAACTGTGGACTCAACCATTTACAGTCTCTCTCCTTTTTTCTTGGTTATTTCCCCCTTCATTGACTCTCTGCAGCTTTCGTTGCCAGAAGTGTTGCAGTTTTGGATGAAGTTATTCATAAAACCAGAACTCCTATTATTCTCTAAGAAAATGCGAGCCTGAGCCTTAATCCAGCCCCAGACCAAGATTAACTCTGCCGCTGCATCCAACCCCTCCTTTTGTTTGTTTGTCTATTTCACACATGCCCCCTTTGCTTATCTGCTGGAACGCTAAATGCCGTTTGTTTTGTTCAAAGTAATTCAGGGTATATTGGAGTGTGATTGTGGAGCTGAGAAGGGCTGCCAAGGCACAGATAAGCATGTCACTAGTACATCCTCTCAGCTAAGACCCTTACGGACCTCTAGGAATACGGCTGCCATCTAAATGCATCAGCCGCAGAATAAAACGGGAAGTTATGATTGGTTATTTGGATATTGGACATCGGTGTCCTTCCACAAGGGTGTCTTCAGACCACATAAAAGGGTTTCTAACAACTAAGCAAAAGAATACTGTTTTATTCGGCTTTATGTTTGTTTAGAATTACTTTTTCATCATATTATGGGGGGAAATATAAAAAATAAATCATTGCTAATATTTCACTGAGTTTCCATTATAGTTTACTTTTCTTATAGCAGCAACTTTTTAAGCCTGTAGGCTATCAAAATATTATCAGAATAAAAGAGTAACGTTGGGAGGGTCAGATCTCTGCAAGCAATAGTGAAGCGACTCACATTTGCCCCCCCCCCCCCCCCCCCCACTCATGCCGATTGAGCACCGATCAGAACTAACCAATAGCGTTAGACTACTGCTTACATGCTTCAAATTAAAGGAGTACCTCGGCTGATGCAGAGTTGATGAACTTTTCACGGACAAGTAAGTCTCCAATGAAAACACAACGACATGAGAATAATACTTGTACAAAAAAAAAGTGTTTTAGCTCCGTTTGTCGGCTACAGAAGGACATAAATAAACACGGTGGCACAGGAGTTAAGTGCTCGCCTCGCAATCGGAAGGTCGCAGGTTCGAGACCCGCTCAGTCTGTCGCTGTCGTTGTGTCCTTGGGCAAGACACTTAACCCACGTTGCCTGCTGGTGGTGGTCGGAGGGACCGGTGGCACCAGTGCTCGGCAGCCTCGCCTCCGTCAGTGCGCCTCAGGGCAGCTGTGGCTACATTGTAGCTCATCCCCACCAGCGTGTGAATGTGTGTGTGAATGGGTGAATGACTGGTTGTGTTGTAAAGCGCCTTGGGGGGTTCCAGGACTCTAGAAGGCGCTATATCAAATACAGACCATTTACCATTTACCATTTAAGAAACATGAAGTCGCTATCTTAAAAAAAAACGTAATAAGAACCTATTTGTGTGATATGCTCGTCAGCCACTAGGCGGTGCCATCGGATAAGAGAAAAACTCCAGAAAGAGACTTTGAAGAGTAAGTGACCCTCTACCAGAGTTTTACCCCACTCCCACTTCCTGTTTGAAAAAATGCAACAAACACTGTTGCCTCGCAGACCGAGAGGGCGGAGCCGCTAACAAACACACACACACACACACACACACACACACACACACACACACACACACACACACACACACACAGGTTCGCAATGATATTGTGGCATCATAATGTACCAGTTAACGTCATAGTGTACTTCTTAGCCAATAGCGATGGCAGATTTAAATTCTAATGCAGTGCAGAGTTTTTACCTGACAACGGCACACCACTGACAGTTTTAGGCAGAAAATTTTCATTTTAACTAAGATGCACCAAAGTGCACAGTTATTGTCTATATGTGTCTAAAGCATGATTAGACACACATTTATATAGTTTATCACCCAGAAAATGTTGATTTGGGGGTGACTTCAATCAATCAATCAACTTTATTTTTATAGCACTTAATCATTCAATACATGCAACTCAAAGTGCTTAACAAATTATAAAGGCCCCACATACCCACATTCCCTCCATGCCCAGAATTTCAAAAACAGTCTGACAATAAAAACCCCGTCACAACACTCCTCCACCGACACACACGCATGCACACACACACACACACACATACACACACATACCCCCTTCCCCATGGTAAAAAAACACGATTGGCTGAGATCAGATGAGCCAGACCATCTAAGATAAGGATAAGGAAACGCCATCAGGGGAGCCATCCACCCCGACAGCAGCAGATCCACAGCAGCAGCCGAGGCACCGACACCGGGCGCCCAGGGCGGGGAGGGCAGAGATCCCCACCTCCACCCAGGCACACATGGAAAGCACCCAGGCCACCACAGCCGACCACCGCCGCCGGGGCAGAGGGCTCCCACAGAGGAAACACTGGAAAAAGGTTAAATTAAGGTTAAAATATAAAACCCAAACAGCTAAAATGAGAATTGAAATATAAAAAGTTATATAGATATTAAAATAATGTTGATGATAAATCAAGGTAAAAACTGTTTTAAAAGCACGTATAAAGAAAGAATACATTAAATAAATAAAATAAATACATGTTTATGTTTATTCATTTGGCAGACACTTTTATCCAAAGCGACTTACAATTTATAACCTATAGGGCATGTTGTGATCTGTGGGGGGAAACCGGAGTACCCGGAGGAAACCCACTCATCCATGGGGAGAACACGCAACTCCACACAGAAAGGCCGCAGCAGAGTTTCGAACCTGCAACCTTCGTGCTGCGAGGCAACAGCGCTAACCACTGCGCCACCATGCAGCCCAAATAAATAAACTAAGTAATTAATTAATTTAAAAAGTGATAGTATTCAGTTTAAAGCTAAGCTAAAAAGATGAGTCTTGTGCCTGTTTCTAAAAACATGAACGTTCTCAGCAGCCCTGAGGTCCCCTGGCAGCTTGCACTTTAAGTTCAGCAAATGCTTTTTTAACTCTCCCACTGTCCTAATGGGTGACCCCGCGAGGAAAGTAGACCATTGAGCAGGATTGATATTTTATCCCTTGAGGTCCACGTGGCAGGGGTGAGGTGGTGCTCACTCCTCACCCCTGCGAGATGGACCCAAGGGATAAACCATCAACCCTGCTCAATGGTCAACTTTCTTCGCGGGGTCACCCATTAGGACAGTGGGAGGGTTAACTGAAACATTTTGTTTGATAAATAATTTTGGGCCACTGAAGTATCAAAAAGTATCAGAACCGCTCACGGCGCATGCGCAATCCTGCATCAACGTCGCTCGCTATTTCCCTAATAACACACGCTGTTCGTTTTTGTTTCTACACGTTTTTTTACTCACAAAGATTGTCAAGAAAGCGTGTTTGTCATGTTCATGTCAAATTAAACTATCACAAAAAGCAGATTTACTTTCTTTATTTTGTTTTCCTCATCCAACCCCCATAAATCCCTGTGTGTCCTCCTGCAGCACTCCCGAAGGACAACAGGCAAAACAAGACAAAAAAGTATGACGTGTTGAGTAAAAACTGCTATTTTTAGCATATTTTTAGGGCCGACGTGTTGCTACCAGACGTACAGTGTGAGCAGTCAGGTCGCATCCGAGAACTGGGTCGTACAGTGTGAGCACACGACTCGTGAGATCTGCTCTGCGAGGAAGTCGTACAGTTTGAGCTGAAGCTGAGTGCTACGAGTGAAAAAGTCACACAGTGTACGCCCGGCTTTAGCTCATCAGTCTGGCAGGTTGTAAACGTTCAGAAAGTTATTTACAGTAAAAATATCTGTACCTTTTACGAAGGTTAAACGTTTAAAAACCCTTTTAAGCTACTCAGATACGTAAAGCTTTAAGTTTTCTCTGTAATTTTACGTCTGTAACTATTATTTTTATGTTTATAATAGAGCTGATGTCTTCCTGTAAACGGACAGGAGCCCAGATCAGCTTCCAGTCACTGAAAACATCCAAACTCCGGACAGAGGTTTAGTATCACTCACATGAAGAACGACCTCATCTGAGCAAAACCTTATCTTCTTCACTTGTGACCTGCCGCCACTCCCGAAAAACCCCATCATCTTCCTCCTCACCGCTGACAGTTGAAGCTCGTTGGACATTTAACCACTAAAGGTTTGCAGCTCTGTCTCAGTCTGAGTGACAAGTCTGTAATTAAAATGTGATACCAGCTCATCTCCTTTGCTGTAGGACTCCTGTAAAACACAGTTGGGCTGAGATTGCAAAGACAATAAATGAAGAACTTTATTTTGTGGTAAAACCGAGTCTGGCTTCACACTCCGGTGAGTAAAAAGGCCTCTTTTGTTTTGTTTCGGCTCAGATCAATGAAACGACTTTGAGAAGGATTTTAAAGAACTCTCTGGGACCAAATGCTGATCCTTTGTTGGAAGCTTGAATGCTGCAATTGACAGATGGTTTAACTTGTAATGAGAGAAGAAGCTTTTGTCTTTTAGCTTCATCAAATTTGCAGCGAGGTAATTTAAGCCGTCGTCATCTTCTTTATTCATTTGTTTTATTTAATCTTTTTAAAGGACTTTTGTTTGTTTTGCAGCAAGCAAACATGGAGCTGCTCTGGAAAAATAATGCTGAATCTTTCCAAAAAAAAAAAGTTCTGGCAGAACCAGAGACTTTTTAATTCATTTGTCTGTGCTGATGAGCTCAGGATTGCATTTGCATCTGCACATGAAATAATAGGGACGTCTAAGTCTACTGTGACAGTAATTATTGTGCTGATTTTGCTGCACATTAGGAAGATTTAGGATTTTTGCCAATAAAGCAATGCCACGTCTTCAAAAAGGGTTTCTTTGCTTTTACAATCTCAAACTGAAACAGCATCTTACTTGTGTAATGATTTAAATTACATGTTATTTAATAAGCCATAAGACGTGGGATTCCATAGTAAATATGAAATCAACCTTATGGATCTGTTGGGTTATTTTAACCAGATGATTGGAACGTTTTAATGCAGAGATTAGATAACAGCTTCGTATTCACTCCGAGACAACAGAAGAGAGAGTCAAGTTTAAAAGTTTAAAGATTTATTACTAAACAAATTAAACTAGACTAACTTTAACACTAAATGTATGGTGTAACTAAGGTGAAGTGAGACTGAGAATGTTGTGGTGTGGAATGTTGCTCAGAACCAGCAAATCCGAAGAAGCGATTAGTTCTGATGGGAAATGAAGGTGATGTCTTCGCGTTAAGCTTTGGTTAGGAGATTCATAAACGCATTCGACGTCATTGCGTCGGCCTACGTACCCTGGTGGAAGTCCCCGTTAGATCAGGAATGTCGAGGTCCAGTTTGACCCTCTCTGGAACCGAAGCCGGTAGGAAAAGCAGCGGTTGCTGACCAGACCAGTCTCTGAGATACTTCAGGGGTCACAACGGTTTTGTTGGCATCTGGTGAGACCCAAACCTGGGTCATGATGGTTCAGCTTTTATTCTGAAAAGAACCGTTGCAGCTGGAACAGCAACAGATTTTATCCAGCTTGTCGTTGATTCTTCCGGCTGAAGAGAGTTACGGATTGGCCACTCCGTCAACTTCTCTAGAACGCTTTGAACTGGCATTAAAGATGACGTGGGCATAGTTTCATTCTTCGGATGTTTTGGTTTATGGTCGAATGAAAAGATGACAGATTTACCAAGCACCACCAAACCCACGCCTCCGTCAGATCTGGCAGATTCTGATTGGATCAGTAAAAGCAATGCGTCATGTCTTTTAATGCTACGTGAGATCAGTCCTAGTGGAAACACGTAAAGTCATATTACTTAATATATTCTATAGGATTATAATAAAGTAATTAATATTTTGATTTCACAGATTGGTCACATCTTATTATTGACTAACACTTTGTTTGATTAGCTTATTAAAATAGAGTTCTTTGATGTATTAAAAGGAGAGAGTCCATTCTTCATTCTTCTGTTGAGCTGAAAAGAAGCAGTTTTATAACAAATGCATGAGACCTTGAGGCCATATCTCATGCAGACCAGTTCTGTGTCAGAGGAGAGGTGGGAAATTACTTTTGGTGGAAAACAGTCATTTCATACTGTTACATATGTTTTGAGAGCTTTGCTAAATAAAATTTCCTGCATGTGTGAAACAATATTTTTCCCAGTTTTTCCAACAACTCCCAGTTGGGAAAAGTCTGCACCAATTATGGACAGTCAGCAAGACTGATTGGCACCAGAATCGGTTACCATGTGGAGAAAACCGACCCAACCCTAACCTGCAGTCAATCCAGCATGCTTGACTTTCTGGAGCTGAAACACAAATGGGTGTAAATTGTTTTCCAAATCAACAGCTAATGTGTGTTGCCAACAGAAAACGAAAAGGAGAAGGCGGGATATAGGAAATGGAATCAAAATGTGACAGGAAGCAGTGGTAATGTTGCTGAAAGATGGCCAACAGCAAGTTAGAGTGCTGAGAAAACAAACAGCCACCAACGATATGTCTGTTTAACCTTCAAACTGATGCAAGTAATTGTAATTTTTATAGCCCTTATCACAGATAAATAATCATAAAGTGCTTCACATAGATCAAAATTAAACATAAAGTCAGAAAATCATAATGAAATAGATTAACATCAGAAAAAATGAAATCATAAAATCATACAGTTTCATAAAAAGATTAAATATTACAAATTTGAGTTAAATATAAGAAAATAAAAGGTTTAGGTAAAAGCAGCTTTAAATAAAAGGGTCTTTAGCTGTTTTTTAAAAGTGTTCAGACTGTCAACACTGCGTAAGGATAAAGGAAGATCATTCCAGAGTCGGGGTGCAACAGTCTGGAAGGAGCGATCACCTCGACTTTTATATCTGGTCTCTGGAACTTCTAGAAGGTTCATATGGGTGGACCTGAGGGCTCGGGTTGGAGCATAAGGCTTTAACAGTTCAGTAATAAAGGAAGGAGCTTGACCTTGTAGAGCATTGAAAGTTATAGGCAGGACTCTAAAATGAACTCTAAAGTTAACGGGTAACCAGTGCAGAGACATCAGAATAGGAGTGATGTGTGCTCTTCTGTTTGCTCCAGTTAGGAGCCTCGCTGCAGAGTTCTGGACCACCTGAAGGCGGTCAAGGGCTTTTTTGTTAAAACATGTGAAAAGTGTGTTACAGCTATTGCTGTTTTGTCCCAGAAAGCTGACTCTGCAGAGGACAATCAGCGCTTTGCCGCCTCCTCCTACCTGCACAGCTGCACTCACTTGGGTTGATCTCCTCTGGAGCAGCATAAAAGGGAGAGCTGCCTGGAGGAAGAGAGAGACTGGACCTGTAACAGTTCTCTCATGTGCGCCATTTGTTTGTGTTTTAATGGCTTTTAAATGGGTCTTAGTTGTTTATGCTTGGTGAAGCTTAACAACTTTTAGAGATTTTTGACAGACGAGGGACCAGAGTGCTCTTCTCTTGGCTCCCAAACTTGTGTTTAAGTCCGTGGACTTTGTGTGTGAATGTTTGGGAGCGTTTGGATGTCTGTTTTAAACATAAACCCTTGGCCATTTTAACACTGTGTTTTAAGCACTTTTAGATTTGGAGCTTTTTGTCATTTTAAAATCCTTTTAATAAAATCATTGTTTACAATTTTAACACCTGAAACACATGCCTCTGTGTTACTCCCTGTCCTCCTTATCCACCAATAGAGGACGTAACAAGTGTGTTACAGTAATCTAGATGGGACGAGATAAAGGCATGTATGACCATTTCAAGTTCATGTTTTGACACCAACCTTCGCAGTTTTTAATTTTATTTTTCCCGTGTCCTGTCTGGCTGTGAAGCAAACAGAATTGATGTCTGAATGTTGGTGACAAGCCTCACAGATTTACTCTCAGGTGGAGCATCAAAGCTTCTGCTTTTAATGTCACGCCTGATACTTAAAACTTTATTGTTATTGTTTTTTGAATGCTTGTAATTCTGACCAGACAAGAAGACAGAGGTGAAAGCGAAAGGAGGAGACAAAAGGGGGAGGTCCACAAAGATAAACAATCAATAATGAACAGGGGTCTGCTTCTAGACCTGCAGAAAAGGGACACACAACAATGCAACAGGAGCAAGCTATCACTGCGTCAACTTGATGAGAAAATATAAAATCAACATTGTTTTACTGAACAATCACACGATAATAAATCACAGTGCATTTAGTGCCAACCATAGCCTTAAGACATGTGTTGAACGTGCCCAAGTCCATACTTATGAGAGCACCATGTGAGCACCTGTGTGCGTACCCGAGCTTGTATATGTAAGGTTTCTCTATAGGAGCATCCATTAGAGAGTGTGAGGGGCCACAGATATGCCCCCCAAAGATGTGTAGGAGACGGAGGGAGCTCCAAGTCCCAGGATCCAGGAGCTGCCCCAGAGCGCAGGGACCCCAGGGAGACTGCAAACAGAAAAGCCCCCGCCCCCCCTCGAGAGGCGCAGAGGATTGCCCCGGGGGGCCACAACCAGCAGCCGGCAGAGTCCTGGAAGATAGCAGCGGCAAGTCCACAGGCCCGCCCGCAGCCTCCCACCCCCTAGCCGGCCGAGCCCGGAACCGCGTGACTCGGGACCCAGGGGCGACCAACCCCGCCGGGGACCCAGCAGAGCCCAGGGACCCAGACCCCACCAGGCAGTCACCAGGATTGATCAGGCAGACTCCAAAAATCTTAAACCCCCTGACCGCGAACACTCAGGCAGACCAAGGCACCACACTCCACACCAAGTGTGGCAGGGGGGAGGGGAGATGAAGATGTATAGCATCAAAAGAAGTTCCAGGAGAGGGGAGGAGTCAAAGGCCCCACCTGACGTATACTGTCATACACAGACACAGTCACACACTCCCTCCCTCATGCTCACACAAACACATACAACCTAAGACTTACAAAAATGCACGCCAGACACCCACTCATGCTCCCCATACACATTCTATTCACACTGGTCCCGGCACTGCTGCACATGGGGTACAACCATTACCGGTTCCCAGAGTTTGACCCTTTCTCCTGGGGTGCTGATGAGCAGGCTCCCCCCGCCCAACGCCGAGTAAAGCAACCCATCACCCCAGGCCTCAACCAGACGGCCAGATCCCCTTCCTAGCCTTCGCAGTTTGGAGATATTTCTTAAGTGATATAAACCGTTTCGAACAAATGTTTTTGAGTGGCCTTCAAGGGACATTGATTGGTCAAAAACACCCAAATTCCTTAAGTTTGTCTTGACATTTGAAGATAAATGACAAAGTTTTTGACTAATCAGGGGAACCATGGCCTCAGGGGCAATGATCAGACATTCAGTCTTTTGAGAGTTTAACTGAAGGAAGTTTTCTTCTAGCCAGCTGGTGATAGCTGATAGACACTCTAGTAGTTCAGTCTATAGAACTCAGAATCCTTAAAGGAGCAGTACAGCTGAATATCATCTGCATATAGGTTAGAGAAAATATGAAAAGATTCAAGTATCTGTCCAAGAGGGTGTATGCACAGTAGAAACAAGAGTGATAATTGTGTTTTCCATCATTATGTAACTAATTTGGCATCATTTTTGGCTGGTGGTCTGACTGTCAACGAAACATAATCATGGCAAAACGGAAAATATGACAATGTTTCTATTGTATGTGATGTCTTATTATTAAACCATGATGCTAGTTTGACCAATCCTTCACCTCTTTAATTTACAAATTGCCTATTTTTATTGAATTTATTTTAAATAAATTATCTTCTTAGAAAAAAGTTACAAAGCAATAAGAGGTTTAATTCGGATGCATTAAAAACTAAATTTAATTAAACCCTAGTAATGAACTTTAAGGCGACTGTTAATAGCTTAGACTGTAACTAAAGAATTAAAACTTTAAACGTATTCACTACCATTTTAATCACAAGGATGTCCAACATCTGGTGGTTTTGTAAATGGCACAGGCTTTTATCCAAAGCTACTTACCTGGGAAATTTGAAAAGAGACAAAATGCAAAGGCAATAAAGAAGATCTCAGATTTAGTTCAAAACAGGATATTGAAATGATGTTTAATAAAGTGAGGAAACATTAAAAACCTCATGTGTTCCTGTGCAAATATCTATAGGACGTCTGTTGCAATAAACCGGATTAAACCACCCAATTACTCGGCAATAAAAGGAAAAATTATGGAGTCATTTAAGCAAACTACACTAAAAGGATTTTATGTGTCAAACTGTGAATTTAAATGTGATGCAGGTTTTGTTCAGTGAAATATGATTATTAAACAAGTTCCAGGAATCACCCTAGGGTGTCTTATTATGAAGATAAATACTGGAGCATTGTGCTGTTAGAGCTATTGAGCAATTAAAACCATTTTTCTCTGTGTACCAACAGACATCTTTGTTAAATAACCATAATAACTCTTAAAAATACGTAAGCCTTTAACAGGTCTCTGTCACGCCAGAAACTCTTTGTGACTCTGTTGACATTTTGATGTGAAAGACAGAAGACTGATGGCCTGGCTGGTGCAAGGGCTGAAGACCATTTTTAAGCTGACTGGTCAAACTGTCTGCATTTTTCAGGGCAGTCCCTGACAGCACGTGCAGGTGCAGACAGCTGTGTTGCGTGTAATGAGCTGTACTAGGCTATGTGAGCTGTAACGCAACAGCTGGGCAAAGGACATAAAAAGGACATGCCTTTGTCTTGCAGGGTGCATTTTGACAATGATGCTGCAAGATTCGTTTAGACTTGCAGGGCTGCTATATGTGGATATATGGGGCTCCGAACGTAAAACAGTCATTCAAAGAATATAACACCTGCATTTTAGCACAAATAGCTTCAAAACATTAACATACAAATTTTAGATAAGTTTGAAAATATGTGAGGCTGCACAGTGGTTAGAGCTGTTGCCTTGTAGCAAGAAGGTCCTGTGTTTGCTTCCTGGGATCTTTCTGCATGGAGTTTGCATGTTCTCCCTGTGCATGCGTGGGTTCTCTCCGGGTACTCCGGCTTCCTCCCACAGTCCAAAACCATGACTGTTAGGTTAATTGGTCTGTCTAAATTGTCGTGTGTGTGTGTGTGTGTGTGTGTGTGTGTGTGTGTGTGTGTGTGTGTGTGTGTGTGTGTGTGTGTGTGTGTGTGTGTGTGTGTGTGTGTGTGTGTGTGTTACTACATTTTAATATAGAACAATAACATAAGCCAACCTGCATTTAGAACTGTATAGAACTGTATTTATAACTGTAGACACATTACTTGTCCGTGTGTGTGTGTGTGTGTGTGTGTGTGTGTGTGTGTGTGTGTGTGTGTGTGTGTGTGTGTGTGTGTGTGTGTGTGTGTGTGTGTGTGTGTGTGTGTGTGTGTGTGTGTGTGCGTGTGTGTGTGTAGGTGTGCGTGTGTGTGTGTGTGTGCGTCTGCTCTGTCTTCTCCATCCCCAGTGAGTCGTGGAGGATGGCTGCTTATACTGAGCCAGGATTCTCTGGAGGTCTCTTCCTGTTAAAAGGGAGTTTTCCTCTCCACTGTCGCTTTATGCTTGCTTGGTGTGAGGATTGCTGTATAGTCACTGACACTAGTCAGTGACTTGATGCAATTTGCTGGGTTCCTTATATAGGAAAAATTATTTCTGATTGGCTTAATGAACTGACCTGAATTGGAATGTTTATTATGTGAAGTGCCTTGAGACGACTCTTGTCGTTATTTGGCGCTATATAAATAAACTTGAATTGAATTGAATTTATAAATGTGAATAAACTAAGTTGTATCCAATTTCATAACCTAATCTAAATGTCTAGAATCAAATCTAGATATTTAATGTCAATATCAAGTTACAAAATCGAATTCAAACAAATGGAGTTTGTTACAAATATTCAACACAAAATCTAAACACAAACTTAAAACTAAATAATTAGAATACAACTAAATGTTTGAGTGAAAAAGTATTTATGAATTGTCCTAAACTTGTGAATACATATTTTTCAAAATTTAGAAATAAATAATTAAATATGTTAAAGAGCAAGTCACCCCCTGCCAGATTCTTACTCAACTCCCACTTCCTGTTTGAAAAATGCAACAAATGCTGTTGCCTAGCAGACCGAGAGGGCGGAGCCACTAACAAATACACACACTCACGACATTGTGACATTATAATGTACCATCTAACATCATAGTGTACCTCTTAGCCAATAGCGATGGCAGATTTAAATTCAAATGCAGTGCTGAGTTTTTTGCCTGACGACGATGCAACACTGACAGTTTTAGGCAGATTATTTAAATTTTTACTAAGATTAACTAAAGTGCCAAATTATTGACTGAACGTGTCTACAGAGCAATTAGATACTCATTTATATAGTTTATCAACAATAAAAAGTTGATTTGAGGGTGACTTGCTCTTTAAGTTTCACCTGAACAATTGGAATCTAATGAAAACATTCTTCTTCCTGGCACTCGCGGAGTACAGACGCTTCTCTTTTCGCTCCCTTATCTTTGTTCCCAAGGCTCTTTGTCCTGTCTGCCCACACAGCGCTTCTCTGCATTTCTTCTGAAAAACCCTATTTTTAACCATGGATTTGATAAATTGGTCATTCAACGCGATTGATAAGATTTTTTCAACAATGAGAGCGGAGCAGGGGGCTCCCACATGTCCACAGGGGACACACCTGGTGGGGTATATGCTGGATTCCTGGAGGGAATGGAAGATCGTATGCCTCTCCCAGCTGTCCATTGAGGATATCGAAGACGTGTGGATATTCAGCCTGATGATCACTGGATTTCTCCTGATTGGAGTGGGAGGATATCTGCTTTTCTGGAAATTTGGGAAGACGGGAGCGATTGGAGGGCGACCCGCACCCACGGAAAGCACCGTCCGTGTGGAGACTTCACAGACTGGGATGTTACTTGAGGTGAATCGTAAGCTGGACAATGTTCTAGCTGCGATACCGGTATTAGTGCGCAAAATGGATGTCATCTCGGAGAGGGTCACCGGACGGTATGGACAAGTTTAAAAACCCAAAATTGGCTTCACTGAAGGACTGGAAATGATCAGTTTAAAGACTGAAGGCAGAGAGGAAAATTATCTCAGCCTGACCCAAACAAAGTCTTGTTATCCGAATCTGATGCCCTGGCAGCCTTGAGCGGCAACAAACCCCCACGAAGGAATGCAGACAGATGCTGTGAAAACTCGACCCCCCACCACCACCACCACCACCACTACCACCACTTGTGACTACAGTGGCTGAGCGCCGTAGATGGCTGCTCTCCCTGGGGGAAACAGGATCCCAGCCCAAGCCCAAAAGAAACTAGGTTTCACAACTCCTCCAGGAATCACACCTTCTTATTTAAGTGGTATGCTCCAGCACCTGGGACACAAACTTCCCTTTACTGCCCCGCCCTGCTGAGGAGACACTACCAGAAAGGTGAGTGAAACCTTGGAGATTAACTTAAACACACCTTGACATTTAACCAACATTTCTTCTTTACACAGGAAGGGTGGCCATTCCCTCTGCCTCCAAAGAATCTGGTACAAATGTCCAACACAAAATAAATCACTTCAATAACACCCGTTGTCTGGAACTCAATCAGAAATAACATAACATAAATCATAATGAATGGAACCCCTGGTCTCCATTACACTGTTGAGGTGTTTTTTTGTAGAGCAAAGCTGCCCTCCTGGTGGGAGGGTAGCTGTGAAGTGCCTTGTTTTTTCCATCCTCCCGAATCAATTCCTCATGTAACCCTCTTTTCTCTATTAAGGTAGCGCGACTCGGGTTGCGAATGACCAGTCACCAATTCTTGTCATGTGTCTTGCCCATATATGTCTGATCTCTGAATTGTGTGTACTGAAACTCTAATTTCCCTCTGGGATTAATAAAGGATTGATTGATTGATTGATTGATTGATTGATTGATTGATTAGAATTTCATTTGATTATTTAAAATGTATTTTCCTAATTGTAATTCTTGACAAACTTAACTATAAACACATTTTTAAAAGTGTGAGTGTTTGCCGACACATCCACTGAGTCAGCTGATGGTGGGATATACAGCTTTGAGTGTGTGCCGTGTGATTAATCCTGATCAGTTGTGTTGCAGCAGCTGCAAAAATGTTTGTGCGGGTGAAATCATTGCTGTAAACACATTCCACAGCTTCAGCATGAACCCAGGTGGCCTGAGCTGCAGCTATGAAGAGCTTCTGAGATGAGGTCGGTGGATGTTTCGAATTGAATCAATCACCCTCACTGAAATAAGAGTTTAGGGAGCGTAGGTGGGAATGTGGGCTGTTTTAGAAAGCAAAGAATGCCATTTTTTCTTCTTAAGGGTCTGCGATGAGTGTGCTCATTTTTCACCAAGGTGCATCTCGTTTCTTCATTAGGCAGAGCGATAGGGGCGTACGCAGAAGATCTATGGAGCGGCTTCATTACTCTCTGAAGCCCGGCAAGATCGGACATTGCTGTGGAATATTTAACCACCTCTCCTTCCTCCTCTCCCGCCTCCCCATCAAAGCTGCGGAACAACGTGTGTTCAACAGGATTTAAGTTCCTGCACATTATAGAGGCATGATCATAACTCAGCAATGGGTCCTTGCGACATGCTGAGAGAGCAGCACTTGCAAAGGCAAAGATATGCTGATCCAATGAAGACAGAGCTGCCCTGAAGAGATGAATTAAAAATGTGGCTCCAACTGAAAAAATGTGTCGCTGAGGAACGGAAAGCACCGTTCAGAAACAGCATGTCAGGCCGCAAATGTTTTTCATTTTCTGAGAATTAAAAAGAAAAACATTGTGGCTGGCTCTGTTCCCAGAAAAATAACAACAGGGGGTTTCTGATGTATTCTGTTTTTATTGATTAGTGCATTATTTAAGTACTTGGTAATCAAATGACCATCAGTGAGCCTCTGTGAATTAAACCCATGCTTGGCCATGATGTGGCCATTAGACTTTGTTCGATTATCCATTAATACAGAATAAGTTGGCTGCATCGACTGCCTTATATGAGAGCAGGGGAGCATATTTGACAGTTTTACGCTGTATTTGGACTGAATGATCATTTTTCGTGCCCTTAATGCTTTTTAAGAATCTTTGCATATAACAAAGTTTACAGATTTAAAAGTCTGAGGTGTTATTGGCAAAGGTAATAGTAACATTAGTTGTCAATCTAGACTGGTTGTTTACAAGCCAAATCTATCAAGAAGTCTTCGCCACTACCTCCACTTTACACTCTACATCTGCACAAAACGAATGATCACTGCGCAGTTTGTGTAACAGGGAGCAAAAGTAGTAAGTAAGTAAGTAAATTTTATTTATATACCACGTATCACAGACATAGAATCACAAAGTGCTTCACATAGATCAATACAAAATAAAACAAAGTCATAAAATCATAAACGGATTAACATCATATAATCAAAATGCTCTCAAAACAGAATTAGATTAACATCAGACCAAATAAAGTTATAAAATTAAAATTTTTCATAAACAGATGAAAGATTACAATTTTGAGTTAAAAATAAGACAATGAATGGTTTAGTTAAAAGCCGCTTTAAATAAAAGGGTCTTTAGCTGTTTTTTAAACGTGACCAGAAGTCTGGAAGGAGCGATCACCTCGACTTTTGTATCTGGTCTTTGGAACTTCTAGAAGGTTCTGGTGGGTGGACCTGAGGGCTCGGGTTGGAACATAGGGCTTTAACAGTTCAGTAATAGAGGGAGGAGCTTGACCTTGTAGAGCATTGAAAGTTATAGTCAGGATTCTAAAATGAGTTCTAACGTTAACGGGTAACCAGTGCAGAGACATTAGCATAGGAGTGATGTGTGCTCTTCTGTTTGCTCCAGTTAGGAGCCTCACTGCAGAGTTCTGGACCAACTGAAGGCGGTCAAGGGCTTTTTTGTTAAAACATGTGAAAAGTGTGTTACAGTAATCTAGACGGGAGGAGATAAAGGCATGGGTGACCATTTAATAAAGTTCATGTTTTGACTCCAACCTTTGCAGTTTGGAGATATTTTTCAAATGATAAAAACAGTTTTGGACCAACGTTTTTGAGTGGCCTTCAAGAGACATTGATTGGTCAAAAATAACACCAAAATTTCTTAAGTTTGTCTTGACGGCAGAGGATAAATGACCAAGTTTTAGACTAATCAGGGGAACCATGCTCTCAGAGGCGATGATCAGACATTCAGTCTTTTCAGAGTTTAACTGAAGGAAGTTATCTTTTAGCCAGCTGGTGATAGCTGATAGACACTCTAGTAACTCAGACAGTTTGTAGAACTCAGAATCCTTAAAGGAGCAGTACAGCTGAATATCATCTGCATATTGGTTAGAGACAATATGAAAATAATCAAGTATCTGTCCAAGAGGGTGTGTGTACAGCAGAAACAACAGTGAACCCAAAACAGAGCCTTGGGGTACCCCACAGAACAGATCAGTAGAATCTGACATGATGTGGTTTATACAGACACTGTAACTTCTGTTAGAAAGGTACGATCTAAACCAGTCTAGAACAGTTCCAGAGATACCCACCGAGCCACCAAGTCTGTTAATTAAGGTGCTGTGATCATCAGTGTCAAAAGCTCCAGAAAGATCTAGTAATAGGTAGGTAGAGGGCAAATAAATGCAACATTTGATGCTAAACTTTTCATTTTACACTGAAAGGTTAAAGTTCAAGCTATTCAGGTCAAGTTTGGAAAACATTGCAATCTTTCACACAATTGCAAGATCTTTAGCAATCTGTTAGCAGTCAGCTGATATGTGCAGCTGCTACTGCTTATTTAACTTAATATTGGTAAAACTGACTGAGGTACCCCTCGTTCACACCAAGTGTAGAACACATAAAGTCAGGTTTCCATACAGCTTCTGGATGGATGGATGTTCACACTGACTGCAGTTTGTTTGCTGAACAACTCTGGAAATTTGCTCCCAAAAGAGCATAAAACGATTTTAAAATGTAGGGATAAAAATAACATGAACTCAGGGGCATGTCCAGGGAGTGGCCTGGGGTAGAACATGCCACCCTTGGAATCTGATTGGCCACCCCAGTTGCCACCACACTAATTTACCTTTAAATAGGCTTTTCATTGACCACAAAAGGCTTGGGGGTAAAACAAAAAAGCATAACCATTGGTGCCACCCATGCACAAAGTCGTGCCTAACCTGCGCCACCCCATTTCAAAAGATCTGGACACGCCACTGCATGAACTATCATACACTGTGAACTGAGTTTTCTGTCAATAATAAAACTAAAGCCAGAAAAAATAATACAACACAAATCTTTTGAAATATCAGATGCAACTCGTTGACATGTCTCACTTCCCATCTGGTTTATGTAATTTCTTAAATTTCATGATGATCTGCATGCAGTGTCTGGAATGATCTTTGGTCTTTGCAGAATCCATCCAGAAACTGGATCACATTCGGTGTGAAAGAGGAATTAGAGTCTGTTGCATGATCTACGATCAGTTGGCTGTGGTGGTTAACTTCAGCTGGGTTGACTCTAACGGTAGAAGTTTAAAGTAACATTCTTGCCAAGTTGGCTAAGCCTCAGAGTTTGTGTCATGAGTGACTCTTAGCAACTCCAGAACTGAATTTCAGCTCAAAATCTTTGTTCTTTTTTTTTTTTTTTTTGGTCTAGCGCCAGTCTGCGGTGGCAACCTTATAGAAACTGGTTGCCTTCATTGGAAAATGGCTGACCTAATGGCACAGTTTGAAACAGACATCTTGCACATCCTCACCTGTGCCCCAGACAAGCTGGTTCCCTAGCTCAGAGACTCTCTTGGTCAGCTTGCTTCTCACACCAAACCTTCTGTCAGGAATCTGTCTCAGGAACGTTGCAAAGCTGAGTCCCATTCAGTCCCACTCTGAACTTGAGACAGTTCTCCACACCTTCATCTCCTCATGCTTAGACTACTGTAGCTCTCTTTTCACGTGTCTGAGCAGAACATCCCTGAACCGTCTACAGGTGGTTCAGAACGCCTGTGCTCGGCTTCTGACCAAGTCCTCCAAACACACCCACATCACCCCGCTTCTCCTCCAGCTTCACTGGCTGCCAGTCAACTTCAGGGTTCATTTCAAGATCCTGGTTCTGGTCTATAAGGCCTTACATGGACAAGCACCATCTTACATTGGTGATCTTCTTAGTCCCTACACCCCCAGCAGGTCCCTGAGGTCCAGTGATGAAAGCCTACTGGTTGTGCAGCACCAGGCTAAAGACCAAAGGTGACAGATCATCTGCTGCTGTGGCCCCCAGACTCTGGACCTCTATCCCCCTGAGCCTGAGATCAGTGGACTCAGGGGTCTCCTTCAAAAAGCAGCTGAAGACTCACTTGTTCAAGCTGGCTTTTGTATGACCTTCTTCACCACTCTCTTTTTATTCTGCTCTCCCCACCAATTCCACCTTCCTCAGGATCCACTGATTTCCCTCTTATCTATTCATTCTCTCTCTAAAAACTAAAGCTGGTTGAATAACAGCATTTTTGTGGTTTTTACAATGATTCGCTGTTACGGACATCTTGAAGGGGACTCACTCCTGATCAGTTGTTGATGTAAATCCAATGATAATCATGTGACTTGATGGATATTTCATTAAAAAATAACATTAATGCAAAACTGCATATGCATTTAAAGTTGCGGTAGCGAATATGCAAACCATCTACACACCTCCGCCTCCCCTTGGGTAGGCTATCTTCCTCGGCTCAGTGTCCACTGGAACCGGAAACCAGCGATGCCAGAGGAAACTAAAGAACGCTAAACACCGATTACCGTTTTCTAAGTGCAAACGTCTTTTGTTGTCCGTGACTTCAAATGGTGTTTTTCTTTTTTCTGACTCTAGTAGTTTGTCCTAAACTTGAAGTTTTAGCAGCTGGCGGTTTCTTCTTCTCTGACGTTATGGAGCGGACAACCTCTCACACCAGTGAGGACCCAGGGAAGTGCGACAGTTTGGCGAGACCGACAACCGGATGGTCCGAAGGTTGCTTTTGGACAGAAATGTGTTAGTTGCGGAAATTTTCAGATAACTTTGCTTTTTCAATCTCTACAATATATTTGACCCTCTCACTGTCCTAACGGGTGACCCCGTGAGGAAAGTTGACCATTGAGCAGGGTTTATGGTTTATCCCTTGAGGTCCACGTGGCAGGGGTGAGGTGGTGCTCACTCCTCACACCTGCCACGTGGATCTCAATTTGCCGTGGCCTCATCAGGGAGCCTAAGGTCATAGCAGTAAAGTTGCACAATCATGTCCTTTTTACAAAAGAGTATGCAATGGCGGTATGAACGGGATATGGGGGCGGTCTCTGCTCTGTCGCAGACCTCCGTTCATCTTGGACGTAACTCGCCTTTTATTGCAATCGAAGCCGCGATCATTAAGAACTTTTAACAAGCCGCTCCTAAAGGTGTCTGTTCCCCACAGTCCCTGTGCAGTCTCTGGAGATCTGACCTTCAGCTCAAACAGAGAGAAGCCTATCATCCTCCAGTGTATCGTGTCAGCTGGTTCTGATTACCAAAGCAAAACTTACAACCCGTGTTTACTTTCATTTTCAATATAGTTTCCTGCCGGAGCCCGGCAGTGACTCCCTACATGATCATGACACCTCCCTCTTTTGCGCCAAAGTGTAATATGCATTCACGGGTCCGGCGTCGCAGCAATATTACAAACAAACATGGCGGCACAAACGCCGCTAAACTTCCGCAATGACGTGCCACCCCGGCGCTTTCATAAGACACACCGTGGCAGCAGTATTGCGCTGATTCGCCGGCTTCTGTTTGGAGATTGTTAAAAGGCATGAAAATCTTAGTTTTTTTTTTTTTTTTTTTTTTTTTTTGCTATAGCAGCTTTAAAGTTTTTCACTCTTGGAGTTTTCTCTGGACCACATTTCTGTAAGATGTAAATGACCATGCTGAGGATCTCTGCTCTGCAGTGACTTTAGATAAGCTGCATGCCAACCAGAAGCAGCCACTCAGCAGGGCTCAGTGGTAATGTGCTGACATCTGTCATCTGTGTTTGTTTATCGGGAACAAGGCGGCCCAGCAGCAGGATAGAGGCCAATCCTCTCGAGTGACTGAGCAGAAAGCCTGCTCTTTATTTCACCGTGGGGGGCATATCTGCAACTTACAAGTCCCTATACACACAGCACATGATCCACAAACGTGTCCAAATCTGCAACAGCCAGTTTTGCAATGATCTGTAAATCTCACGTTATCTGGTGGGAATTTAATCCCAATCCAAACCACCAGTAGTTTATCTCGTTAATGCGCCGTGATAAATGCTCCTCTATTGTAAAAATACTATTTGTGTAATTGGATCATTCTTTAGCCCACCCTCCTTAACTCCTCCGCCTTCTGCCAGTAGAGTTATGTGCTCTGGTGGCAGGTAATGTTTTTCATTATATGCCAGGCTAGTTTTATATATAGAAAATAGTAGGAAGGGACTGGGTCTTGCCTCTAGCCATTTGCTTGGTTAGTCCCTGTAGGTGCATCCAATATCGATTGCTCGAGAGTAGAGCGCTCGATCTCCACAGAGAAGCAGCACATGTTCTGTGTGTATGGAGAGGAGACGCACGGCTAAAATGAACAAGCAAGCAACGCCTGTGATGGCATGAGTGGAGGCACAACATGCACAACTCTATCTGTTATCTGAGCACGATGTAAAAACAGAAAGACTCGCTTTCATCCAGTCAACGTCGGGGTGAACGCTGCGCCGTGTCAGGGTTGGTGAAATAACAGCATGTATCTTTGGGTTTGGTTCGGGCTTTTTATAGCAGCGAGCTTTCCTGATAAGATCTCTCCAAGCCTGAAGAGAAGGAAGAAAAATAATGTGTCTGCATGTTTATCTGCCCATTTGTCTTTGTCTCACATCTCGTCCTCTCCCATCTACAGGTATCAGCTACACCACGGAGCATGGCGAGTATTTGAGATTTCACCCTTTCAATGAGTCAGCGTCTCCTTTTCAGAGTGGGTGGGTGTTTCTGGTGGGGAAAAATGACAGTGTTTATCTCCATTTGCAGTGCTCAGCTGCACGATGGGTGCTTTTTTCTGTATTCGAACAAGTTATTTCACATCAAAAGTTTCTGATTTCAGCTCTGCGCACATCCACTTTTGACTTTGAGATTTGATGAATATTTTACTGTTTACCACCGTAAAGGAAGGTTTGTATTTTAAGTGTTGCTTGACAGGTGCCCAGTGGCTGTCCCCAGTCACAGCATGGGCTTATTTTTTTGATCAGCACATCTCAGATAGTTTTTAAAATCACAAGAAATGAATCAATGTCCAACTCATTCAGCCTGTTTGTCTCACAGATGCAGCCGAGTTTTAAAAAACCTACACTGATCCTTTTGTTCTTCACTTAGTGCACGAAATGTTTTAATCATAAAACAGTTAAAGTTACTTTTTTACCACATTTTAGTCATGCACAAGAGAACTGTTCAGGTTAACAGACGGGGACTTCAGTGGAGAACCTGCAGTGATTTATGAAGTCAGTGAAGAACTCTCTGGTCAGTAAAGTGTCTCTGATTCCCTGCTCTGTGATTTCTCATCCAGGGCAGTCCATGCAGCCCTTGGCATAATGTGTCATTAAGGAAAGCGGAGACTCCAAAGCTGTAACTCGCCTGAATTCAGCAAGGTGTTTAAACTGGGCTATTTCAATGATTCACAGTGGAACAAGCAAGATGGGAGAAAAACGGACCTCGTCTTATAGCTACCTGGGGCAACAGCCTGTCTTCTGCCCACACAGGTAATTACAATTATGTAAATGAAGCACACATTCAGGTCCCGAAACAAAAGCAAAAGCAATGTACGTACAAAGTGGAAGCCTCATGCTGGTTCATCTCTATATTTGAACACATGCAGGAGCAGATACACAACCATTGTTATGAAAATGCACGCAAGTCAATCATCATTTCACTGAAAAAACATAAAGACAAGCAGAAAAAGGCAACGAAGACGGTTATGTGATGAGATACAGAATCATTCTGAATGGCTGCAGTTTCCTCAATGCTTTAGCCTTCCTCTGGGACTGTATCTCACCTGCTGGTTCTTCTCTCTGTTTTAAATTTAACTAATGCAAGATCTTATAATGATCTGTTATAGTTGAATCCTTTAGTGCTCCAATCTGGGTCTCTATCGCCCCTGTATTAACACTCCAAATGTGGAAAAATAAAACTCCAGCCATTTTCTGTCAATGTTTGTTTCAAGAACTATGAGCCTAGAATGAGACATTTCAAAATGTCACTTACTGTGATGTCACAACAAGAGAAATTAGCATAGAACACCCCCACGCACACATCTATGCTCTACGAGCAGCGGCTCTACTCCAAGCCCCTCCTGGATATCTGAGCTTTTCAGCTTCTAGCAGCATGAGCAAGAATGTGTGGGGGCGTAGCTGGCTCCATTTTTTTCTTAAGTGACAGAGCCCCAAAACGGCTCATTCTGGAAGGTACTGAACATGCCAAGAATAAAGCAGCTGAAATTGCTTTGTGTGCTTTTCAGTGGTTTCCAAAGTCGGGTCAGGATCCCACTGTGGGTCACCAGAGCTATATAGGGGATTTTGAAATTATTTCCAAAAATCAAAAAAAGAATTGAAAAACAACTGCTGAAGCTGTATTTCTAGCCAAATTGTTACAAAAACTCAACTAAAGTCTCTGTAGCAGTTGTCTTTATTCCCTCAGTTATTTAACCCCTTAAGTATGTTTGTTTGGGACCCACTGACCTTACGACTAATATGAGTATGAGGAGATAAAAGTTTCAAAAGATCTGAGCATGTGTGTCTACATTTGTGCATGTGTATCTAGATTTGTGTGTGTGTGTGTGTGTGTGTGTGTGTGTGTGTGTGTGTGTGTGTGTGTGTGTGTAACTCTTGATTTATAACTTGTGTTTACATTTTTGTGTGTAACTTCAGTGCTAACTAGGGGTTGTATGAACTAGTCGACTTCACTGCTCTGTAGTGACTTTTTATGCCTGTCAGACTAGTCGCTGTCGCGTGATAATGACCGACAAGATGCAGTCCTCGGAAAAGACAGCAGGTGACGAGCCCCTGCGCGTCGGGAGGCGACGCGCTGTGCCAGAACATCGGTATCTGACACCCGCGGTAAAACGGACATTTGACCAAATTGTGACCTTTACCCTCTTGCAATTTCACCTTCCCCTCACCCCCATCCTAACCTTAACCAGCTTGCGCATGCAAAGCTCTGATCGTTGACACGCTCCAGACATCTGCGTCCTGAGCACGGCCACAGTGGCATTATCAAAGTAGGTGTCGCCACCTCAAAAACAAATTTAACACGCAATCATTCATGTCAGCTCATTTCCTTTTATGTTTTCTGTCTTTTATTTGTGCCTGATGTGTTTCGCTGCTGTGGAGCGGAGCGGATCACTCGTTTTGTCCTCCAGTGATTTCACCTAGCGGTGCGGCCGGCGCGCAGCGCGCACTTCGCTGTTTTTGCGGTCGGTAGATCTTTTACAACTGCAGTTCAAAGGTAACTCATAAGGTGAATATATATGAACCCAGGTAGCAGTTTTTATTTAGGATTGAGAGGAGATGCAGGAAGATAATAAACAGAGACAGGACAGAAAAATAGTCAAATAAAAACAAGTTCCATTTTGTACCTGATGGTTGCAACAGACCCCACAGACATAAAAAAGACATTTTAGCACAACTTGATCTTTTCCGTTGAGTGAATTATCAATTAATCAATCAATCAGATTTTATTGAGAAAGCGCTCTTCAAGCAAAAGTGCGACTCAAAGTGCTTCAAAGAATAAAAATGACCACAAATTCCCATAAAACTTAAAAAGCATTAGCAGACACACACACACACACACACACACACACACACACACACACACACACACACACACACACACACACACAAAACACATATCCAATAACATCAGTAGAAATCAGATGAGCCAAGTAAGCTAAGGCAAGGAGACGCCATCTAAGGAGCCATCTGCCTCGGCAGCATCAAGTCAGCCACAGCAACCAAGTCAGAGCGCCCAGAGGAGGGAGGGCATAGACCCCCCACCTCCACTCAAGTGCTACCTGTAAAACGCCCGGGTAGCAACAGTTGACCGCCGCCCCTGGGGCAGAGGGCCCCCACAGAGGAAACACTGGATTATTACAATGAGTAAAAATATAAAAGTAAAGGAGCTCATTTCAATGAGAAAAGTAAGAAAATAAATAATACATACAATCATGTGGACAGTAAAATAGTAATATAATTTAATAACGAAACAATGCTAAACTGTAATAGTTTAAAATGAATAATGAAAACCATAATAAATTAATTAGTTAAAAGCTGACCTAAATAGATTGGTCTTGAGCCTGGTCTTAAAAACATGAATGTTCTCTGCAGCCCTGATGAATTACATTAAATGCAACTGTCTTGAGCCGGGGTGAGTGTTCCTCTCTAACACACCCGCTTTGAGCCGGTTTTCCAGGAGAGGGAGAAGGCGAGGCCCCAGCTGTTCTGGATCCGTGATCAATAGGTTTGGTTTAAAAGGAGGATGAGAACACAGATCGACGCCGGATGATTGCTACTGTTTGGTAGTTTCCAGCCCTTCGTCTTAGTCACTTGGTTTTTACGTCTTGGCTACAGTATGTCTAGGACTTGTTTTTGATCGTGTGTATTGTTTGCCTGCCTTAGGTTCCTTCGCTCTGGATCTCCCGAGAAGACTCCATAACTTCAGGATTACTCTCTGCCACGTTTTCGTCCATCCTCCTGACCGACCCGCTCTCTCGCCACTCTCCCTCTCACCAACTGGACCTTGGATTCCCCCTGGCTCACTACCCCCCCCCCCCCCCCCCACACACACACACACACACTTTCTCAAACCCCTGCCCAACGTAAGTCTCTGCTCTCATCATCTTCCTCAGTGACTTCAATTCAATTCAAAGAAACTTTATTAATCCCAGAGGGAAATAAGAGGATTAGAAATCCCAGGACTCACCTGACTCTGCTCTCCCCCTAGACGCTGTGTTGTACCAGCTTCTGGATCACTGGATGTCCCAGTGCGCCCTTAGTTCTCATTTTCTCCAACAAATAAACCTTATTTTCACTTACCCTCTGTGTTGTGGTTGATTCTGCATCCCTCGGGTTAGACTCCTGCCTCAGAGCATGACAGCAACACGTTTTGGGAATGCTGCTGCTCAAGCACAACAGGCTGCCATTGTGATTACGTGGAGGGCCGCTAGAATATCAGGGGTAAAAACGATAGCCTTAACTTGCACCTGGGAGAACAGTGGATCTTTTTGTGCTGCATTTATTTGCCAAAGCCACAAAACACATCGATAAAATGAATCCTTAAAAATGCATTTAGATTATTCATTTACATTATTCTGCCAATGCTGGATCATGTAAATGTGATTTCATTTGGCTCATTGGTTTTGTCAATCTTTTGATATTTAGGATTTGCGTCAAACCAGGCAAATACTGCAATGTGCTTTTGACTTTGATCAAAGTAACACCTTTAAAAACTACTGTCAGAAAGTCTCAAACTGATGCATGACTGTAGATAACACATTCAGCCACTCTCCCTGCAGGTCATGTCAGGTCAGTTTTGTTAGATTTCATGAGTCAGTGAAAGAAGCCGATGTTCTCTCTTGTTTGATTCAGTAATCACGTTTAACGTGGGTAAATTTAACTTAAAGTAGCTGTCCGAAGTTTTCGCTTTTCAGGAATGATGTATGATTTTTCATGAATCCGTAAAAGTGATTGTCTTATCATGTACTGTGATATAATGGAAGTAATATGTCTTTTTTTATTTTGCTAAGCACGCCCCCTGCCCCGCAGAGCTCCATTCAAAAGGAAACTGAGCGCCGGCCAGAACTAGCGTTAGACTACCGCTTACCTGCTTCAAATTTAAGGAAGTACCTCAGCCGATGCAGAGTTGATGAACTTTTCACAGACAAGTAAGTCTCTACAATATATGAGAACACAGCATGACATGAGAATAATACTCGTAAAACAACGTGTTTTCGCTCTGTTTGTCGGCTACAGACGGACGTAAATAAACAACTGATTCTTTAAATATTGTGTTTTTGAACCTGTCCTGTCACTGACAAGGCTTTGTGGGAGAAGAAAAAGGGGCTGCCTTGTAGTCAAATGTTCCACGTGGCCTAGCTAAGTATACAAGTGTAATAAAAGGGTTGTGCGCATCAAATCAGACAAACTGTGAATTATTTTTCAATTGTTTAAAATCTGTTATCGTCTAACAGCTGCAGGGAAAACTGGCTTTACACGCTGGCACAGAAACCTATGGGACTCTCGCAGACCGTGGTTTCTAGGGAGAACATGAACGTGTGTGTGTGTGTGTGTGTGTGTGTGTGTGTGTGTGTGTGTGTGTGTGTGTGTGTGTGTGTGTGTGTGTGTGTGTGTGTGTGTGTGTGTGTGTGACGGCTGTAGTGTAAAGTGCTTTGGAGTTCTCTGACTCAGAATGACTCTATAAACGTGCAGGTCATCAATCATTTATCATCTATTTAGTGACAAAATTTGCATGACAGGCATTTCAATCAATGCCAGAAACCAGCTTCTTTTACCAGTTGCCTCAAACTGTAAAATGAATCATCTGTAGTCATTTTAAATGTTCATATTTGCAGCATCTCCTTCTGTTTGTGTACACTCCACATAATAGCCAAAACTGTAAAGGCACAGAAAGTCTTTCATCTTTGTTTTATGCCTGATTTTCTGTGGACCTTAGAAATGTATTTTATCCTTTTGTCTCATTTTGTTCTTTCTCACTTCACCTGTTTTACCGATTTTACTTACAGATTTTCTTACACCTCCATCTCCATGATATGCATGTTTCTGACAATATTGCATTCTGCCTGCCTTGCCTGTGTCACTTATTGCTGATATGGAGGGCCAGCAGACTCCCTGAGTAACAGGCCCAGTGCTAATGAGCCCATCTCCTGCTAATTTAATTTAGAATGTGGGCTTCTCCTTGGAGCTGCAAACCTGTCCGCTTGGATTTGCTGCCACTCCTATCTGCGGGGTGTTTAATCTATGCCGAGTCTGCCGTTTTGTTGCTACGTGTACAGAAATTTCTACCTTGAATGCACTTAGACCTTGATCTGTCTGGACTTAAACCCTGGAGTTTTCTGTAATGTGTAACTCATAAGCATTAAGTCAGACCCTCCCCAAAATATTTATGTCAAAACTGCAGCATAAATAAACATATGTGTGTTACAATTTGTCAATGAATAACTTGTCATGCAACAAAGAGATCACTATCCATCAGCCTTTGATTTTGTCAGTTGGGTTTTCCTTCAGCTCTCCAGACATTACCTTTGCAAACCTACCTGGCATCCGTTTAGATGCTCACATGTTATCTCTTTCTATTTACATTTTCATGGTTTAAATGTCCCCTGGTTCATTCAGTCATTGTTTGTTCCTCCGTGTCTTGTTCATGAGTTAGGGTTAAGAAGTGACAAAATCTGCAGCCCCCCATCTGCTCCCCCGTGCAAAAGACACCCCACCAGCACCAACCCCTGCTGGGACCAAGTGCCACACTTAGGTCATCTTTGAGTTGATGCTGCTGCACTTTTGAGTAGCTCAACCAAGTTTTTTCGCTAAAGAGCCCAAAAACCTCTATTAGCTTTAGGGTAGCATGTACAGTAGCTAATCCCCCACTTATTTCTGACCGTGGCGGAGTAGGGGAGCATTAGCTCACATACGCGGCCTGGTTGCCCAGCTCCAACTGTAGTGGTCTGAGGCTTTGCTTGGAATTTACATTCAATAGCTCTTGGCTCTGTGTTAGCTTCAGGGGTTAGCTTGTAGCTACATTGGTTCAGAGTTTCTGGGTGTCAGTCATTTGCTCCCACCCTCACAGCCCCACACTCAGCTGCACCTCTTTTACCATTTTTGGATCGTCTGAGCATGGCGAAACATGTGAGATAGCCAAGTTGGCAGTTGTTGGAACCGCCCATTTGGCTTCATTTGCACTTTAAAAGTAAAGTATGTAAAATATAGTGAGAATTTTACTGTGAGAAAGTCCCAAAATAGTATAGTGTTTTAATTATGTTAGAATGAAGGTTATACTGAAACATATTTCATATCCAACTGGCTGTGTGGATTGTCAGGTTTTTTTTTTTTCAAAACTAAGGAAGGAGGGACATATACTGCTTCCCATCAGTGAGTGTGGGTGCCGTGTCTCCTGCAAGCTAATGCTGCAGCGCCTACAATTGTAATTTGACGACGGCCTGCAAAAAGCTCCAAAGTTGTTTAAAGTGGTTGCACTAACCGCATCTTACCACACGATGCCATTTTACTTAATTTATACATAATGCACCTTTAAGGGAGAAATGAGTGGTGCCATGTCCAGTATATACATCTATGATCTTGTCTTGTGCTTTTGTTCTTTGTTCAGTTTATTTAATTCCTTGTGACAGTTAACCATTTCTTAGTTTACCTGCGTGCACTTTGCTGCTTTATTCACCTGCACTTTGGGTCCAACCAGTGTTTGAAATACAAGGGAGTTGGAGGGAACCCAGCTTCCCCGAAAGGGCGATAGGCTCCCCCGGAAAACCTCAACCTACACATCCAGGGGGATCCAGACCCCTCCCCGGTCACGGGATTCTAACGGAGGTGATCAGCTGGATGAGCAATCCCCCTGCATGCTCTTATGGAATCCTTATGGGGCTCCCCTGGAAGGCTGTGAGCAGGGGCGGATCTACAAGGGTGGCATAGGGTGACAATTGCCACCCTAAAAGAAAGCCTTGCTACCCCTGCTGCCACCCAGCTGGCAGCTATAAATTCCAGAAAAATCAAAGTTTTTCAACTCTCAGGCTCATGAAGACCTATTTACAGTTTGCTTTGACAGAGAAAAGACTATGAAGCTAGGCTGTCCTCAGCACCGAATCAAAACAGGCAAAATCTTTGGATCTTGATGAATGTGTAAATTGTTTTGCTGGAAACTCTTGCATTCAGCTGTTGTAGGAAGGACATAATTTTATTATGTGTTTTATTTTTGTGATGGTCCTTTAAGTTTATTAAATGAGGACCCAAAACAAATGAATATGTAAATATTAGGAAAAGAAAAAGGAAAACATGTTTCTGAGAAAACAATAAAACCAAAGTACAATATCTTGTTGCAGTGAAATATTGTGTGTGTGTGTATATATATATATATATATATATATATATATATATATATATATATATATATATAATATGTGTGTGTGTATATATATATATATGTATTGCCGCCCTAGAAAAAATGTTTGCACCTCTTCTGCCACCCCATAAATAATTTTGTAGATCCGCCCCTGGCTGTGAGTAATTCAAGAATTCAACAGGTGGATATAGACAAGTGGAAATACTGGAAAACTGTTATTTCTCAGTGCAAGACTGCTGTTTATTCAAAGAAACGTGCTGAATTATGAAGTAAAACATTAATCTGTGCTAAATTTCATTTCAGATTTGAGACTTTGGTACTCCTCCTTGAACTGTCACCTTATCGTGGTGGAGGAGTTTGAGTGCCCTAATGATCCTAGGAGCTATGTGGTCGTAGGGTCTCCCATGACAAATTGGTCTTAGGTGAAGGGTGAGACAAAGAACGGTTCACAGGATCTTTCATGGATATACAATCAAAGAGTCGGAGTACCCGGCCCGGAGGGCTACCAGGGTCCCACCCTGGAGCCAGGCCTGGGGTTGGGGCACGTGAGCGAGCGCTTGGTGGCCGGGCTTTCGCTCATGGGGCCCGGCCGGGCACAGCCCGAACCGGATACATGGGCTCATCAAACTGTGGACCCACCACCCGCAGGAGGAACATGAAGGGTCCGGTGCAGTGTGGATCGGGTGGCAGACCGAGGCGGGAGCCTTGGCAGTCCAATCCCCGGACAAGGAAACTGGTTTTTGGGACATGGAACATCACATCGCTGGTGGGGAAGGAGCAGGAGCTTGTGGCAGAGGTTGTGCGGTATCGGCTGGATATAGTCAGACTCACCTCGACACATAGCATTGGCTCTGGAACCCAAGTCTTTGAGAGGGGTTGGACACTCTCCTTTGTTGGAGTTGCTCCGGGTGAGAGGCGGAGGGCTGGGGTTGGCTTTTGTTAGCCCCAAGACTCTCTGCCTGTGTGTTGGGGTTTACCCTGGGGTACGAGAGGGTAGCTTCCCTGCGCCTTCGGGTTGGGGAACGGGTCTTGATTGTTGTTTGTGCTTATGGGCCAAATATCAGTTCAGAGTACCCACCCTTTTTGGAGTCCCTGGGATGAGTGCTAGATAGAGCTCCATCAGGGGACTCCATTGTCCTGCTGGGGGACTTCAATGCTCACGTGGGCAATGACAGCATGACCTGGAGGGGTGTGATTGGGAGGAACGGCCCACCTAATCTGGACTAGAGTGGTGTTTCGTTATTGGACTTCTGTGCAAGCCGCCGGTTGGCCATAACAAACACCATGTTCGAACATAAGGATGCCTGTTGGTACACTTGGTACCAGGGCAGCCTAGGTTGCAGGTCGATGATAGACTTTGTAGTCGTATCAACTGACCTGCAGCTGTATGTTTTGGACACCCAAGTGAAGAGAGGAGCTGAGCTGTCAACTGATCACCACCTGGTGGTGAGTTGGATCAGATGGCGGGGAAGATGCCGCATAGACCTGGCAGACCCAAGCGCACAGTGAGGGTCTGCTGGGAACGCCTGGCAGAAGAACCTGTTAAGACGGTCTTCAACTCCCACCTCCGGCAGAGCTTTGACCGCGTCCCGAGAGCAGTGGAGGACATTGACTCCAAGTGGGCCTTGTTCCCCTCTGCGATTGTTGAGGCAGCTGTTGCTAGCTGTGGTCGCAAGGTGGCCGGTGCCAGTTGTGGTGGCAACCCCCGTACTCGCTGGTGGACACCAGAGGTTTGGGGAGCCTTCAGGCTGAAAAAGGAGGCCTACAGGGCGTGGCTGGTCTGTGGGTCTCCGGAGGCAGCAGACAGGTACCGGATAGCCAAGCAGGGTGCAGCAGTGGCAGTTGCTGAGGCAAAATCTCGGGTGTGGGAGGAGTTTGGTGAGGCCATGGAGAAAGACTATTGATCGGCTCCAAGAGGTTCTGGCAAACTGTCCAGCACCTCAGTAGAGGAAGGCAGCAACTCGCTCACACTGTTTACAGTGGGGATGGGGAGCTGCTGACGTCAACTGGGGCTATAGTCGGATGGTGGAAGGAATACTTTGAGGAGCTCCTCAATCCCACCTACGCGCATTCCGAGGAGGAACCAGATTCGGGAGATCTGGGGATGGACTGTCCAATCTCGGGGGCAGACGTTGCTGATGTAGTCAAACAACTACACAGCGGCGGAGCTCTGGGGGCGGATGAGATTCATCCTGGGTATCTCAAGGCTATGGATGTTGTGAGGCTGTTGTGGTTGACACGTCTCTGCAACATTGCGTGGTCATCAGGGGCAGTTCCTGTGTAGTGGCAGACCGGGGTGGTGGTCCCCGTCTTTAAGAAGGGTGACCTGAGGGTGTGTTCCAACTATAGGGGGATTACACTCCTCAGCCTCCCTGGAAAGGTCTACTCCAAGGTACTGGAGAGGAGGGTCCAATTGATAGTTGAATCTCAAGTTGAGGAGGAGCAATGTGGTTTTCGTCCTGGCCGTGGAACTGTGGACCAGCTCTATACCCTTGCAAGGGTGATGGAGGGGGCATGGGAGTTTGCCCAACATATCCACATGTGTTTTGTGGATTTGGAGAAGGCTTATGACCGTGTCCCCAGGGGCACCCTGTAGGGGACGCTTCAGGAGTATGGGGTGGGTGGCTTTCTGTTAAGGGCCATTCAGTCCCTTTACCAGAGGAGCGTGAGTTTGGTCCGCATAGCCGGTAGTAAGTCGGGCTTTTTCCCGGTGAGGGTTGGACTCCGCCAGGGCTGCTCTTTGTCACCGGTTCTGTTCATTACCTTTATGGACAAAATTTCTAGGCACAGCCATGGTGTGCAGTGTGTTGAGTTTTGTGGCAGGAGAATCTCGTCTCTACTTTTTGCGGATGATGTGGTCCTCCTAGCTTCATCCAGCTCTGATCTTCAGCTCTTGCTGGGTAGGTTCGCGGCCGAGTGTGAAGCGGCTGGGATGAGGATCAGCACCTCAAATCTGAGACCATGGTTCTCGACCGGAAAAGGGTGGTGGCTTGCCAACTCCGGGTCGGGAGAGAGGTCCTACCTCAAGTGGAGGAGTTAAAGTATCTTGGGGTCTTGTTCACAATTGAGGGTAGAAGAAATCGGGAGATCGACAGGCGGATTGGTTCAGCGTCTGCAGTGATGCGGACGCTGAGCTGATCTGTCGTAGTGAAGAGGGAGCTGAGCCAGAAAGCCAGGCTCTCGATTGACTGGTCGATCTACGTGCCAATCCTCACCTATGGTTATGAGCTTTGGGTAATGACTGAAAGAACGAGATCGAGGATACAAGCGGCCGAAATGAGTTTCCTACGTAGGGGTGGCCGGGCTCAGCCTTAGAGATAGGGTGAGGAGCTCGGACATTCGAGAGGGACTCAGAGTAGAACCGCTGCTCCTCTGGATCGAAAGGAGTCAGTTGAGGTGGTTTAGGCATCTGGTCAGGATGCCTCCTGGACGCCTCCCTGGGGAGGTGCTTTGGGCATGTCCTGCCGGCAGGCGGCCCCCGGGTCGACCCAGGACATGTTGGAGAGGTTGCATCTCCAATCTGGTCCGGGATCGCCTTGGGGTCCTGCTGGAGGAGCTAGTGGAGGTGGCCGGGGAGAGGATGGTCTGGAGCTCCCTAGTTGGGATGCTGCCCCCGCGACCCGGACACGGATAAGCGGAGGAAGACGACGACGACTTTGGTACTGAACCGAGCTGACCTGAGGTTTTATCTGTTAAAAGGAGGGTGGGGCCCTCTGCTGTAATCTAAGAGTTTAGAGTAGTTTGCCTTCCAGTGCAGTGCTGCAAATCCTAAAAGTGTGTTGTGAATTATTCTTAGAAGATTCAGTTGAGATTCAGTGTTTAAGAAACTGTAGGGACAAATTAACGTGCTCGAAAAAGTTGTGACTTCTTTTTTTAGAGATAAGATCAAAACAGGCTCCATGCAGCAAAACTCATAATGAAAACGACCAACCTGTTTTTTCTTGTTTAGCGTTTTCCAGGGAAAACATAACAAAGATCTTTGAGAACATATCAGTGTAAACCCTCTTTTAAACCCATCTTGACCTTAGAACTCTCCTTTCCCACCATCGCTGGAATGCATCGTCTCAGCTGACATGAAAAGAAATCAAATGAAAATATAACTGTCATGGTAGTGGGGAGTTTCCTGACCCAAGACATGCAGAATCACACTAGGAGGCAGAGGTAAGTAAAAATAAGAATGTTTTATTTTGTAAGGGAAACTAAAGGCGCACCGCCAGACGTGGCGGTGATGATCAGCACAGCTCCGGGGCTGGGTCTGCTGAGACAAGCAATGGTCACGATAGGGCAGAGTAGAATGCTAGGAGGTATTGGTTTCTGTAGATCTTACGGTAGGATTGAGATCCAAGATACTGAGGGGAAAGTCAGGACTGGGGAGAGCTACGGAGGTGGGGAATCCAGAATCATAGGGGGGTGAGCGGTGGCAGAGAAGGTCGGTCCAAGTGTGGAGGGAGATCAGGCTCTAAGGTGAAATCCAGGTTATTGCAGAACTGGTCAGTGGTGAGAGTTCCCAAAGTGAGTAATCATCCAGCGAAGTGAAGTGATCTCCCAGCTCCTCATATCCTGGATCGGTTGATTAGGAATTAGCTGCAGCTGGCCACTCTCCAGAACCGCCCACCTGCAGAGACTGAAGCAAGGTGAACCGAATAGTGCAACACTCACCCCAGATCCTGACAATAACTAACACTCATTTTAGTGTTTTATTACCACTGAGGCTAGAAATACAAATTTGACTCTAAACAAAAAAATTTATAAATAAAATGTACATCGAGAGGAGCCAGTTGAGGTGACTCAGGCATGTGGTCAGGATGCCTCCTGGATGCTAAGGCTGGGCGGATCGATCTAAAATATCAATAGAATCGATCTAACGTTGGTATTGAGTATTTATTAGATACCTGGGTGATGATATCGATTCAGTTTCTTCTAGCCTGGCAAGCCATGACGTACTCACCGCTACAGATGTCGGTCAATGAGGCAGTCCACCAAACTCCGTCAAAGAAGATGCAAAACACATCCTTTTCCTAAATAAATGTTAATACTTCTATCTGATCTTGACTCAAACAAAAGCTAAAGTCATAACAGTCCAAACTTGATGCCAAAACCGTTTCAAACGAGCGGTTGACCGCCGACTTGTCACGTTTGTTTTTTCCAATAACATCCCGCCTACTTAGTGGTGCGATTGACCCATGAAATCTATAGAGCGCTATGATTGGACCACTACTGACCGGCAGCCATCTTGATTTGTAGTTTACCTGGCTGATATCTGTGATTGGACCATTTTGAGCGGCAGCCATGTTTGTTTGCAGGGACATCCTGCCTGCCTCGCTAAAAGAGTGCTGTGATTGGCCCAACAAACCATTAAAGCACTGTGATTGGAATGCCATGGATGTCAGTCAATGGGGCAGTCCGTTACATTTTAAAAAAGTAAAACCGCGCGCCAGCACGAGACAAGCGCAGAACAGCAGAGAGCACTGTTGTGGCTGCGTGATGGCAGACTGAAAAAGGAGCGCCATTTGGAATTATTTTTTACACAGCTTTATACATTTCAAATAGAAAAAAAAATCTTGAGTTTGTTAAATATTTTTAAACCATTATGAGTTTCCTAACAAAAATTTTATTTGCCTGAAAATGTTTCCTGTATTTTGTTATCATCGTACACATGATTTATTATGGGAAAACTTACAAAATAATGAAGTAATCAATATGAAAATCTTGTCTGAAAACTCAAGTTTAATTGATCTTATTTATATTAATAAATTCCACAAAACTAGATGGTACTAGACTAGTAGTAAAAAATATCGGTATCAGCAATACTGGCCCCTGTATTTACTTGGTATCGGATCAATACCAAATTTTGAAGTATCGTACAGCACTACTGGACACCTCCCTGGTGAGGTTTTCTGGGCACGTCCAACAGGGAGGAGGCCTAAAGGTAGACCCAGGACACGGTAGAGGGACTGTGTCTCTCACCTGGCCAGGGAACGCCTTGGGATTTCCCCGGAGGAGTTGGCCCACGTGGCTGGGGAGAGGGAAGTCTGGGCCTCTCGACTTAGGCTGCTGCCCTCATGACCCGACTTCGGATAAGCGAATGAAAATGGATGGATGGATGACATGTACCAGCAGCATTATTTAACATAACCATTAAACATAATTGTTGACTTTCTGATGAATGAATGGTCTTTTATGGACCTGAGTTGAGCAAGACCGATTCTGTTTATAATGCATAAATGAAAAGAGGAAATTGTTGTGGAGAAACATTCCAGTTTTTGTATAGAACACAACATGAGAATAAGTATGGTACATGGATTTGTAGTTGGTGTACATATTTGGCACAGGGCCTGGCAACTATATTAAGGGGGGATCGCCTGCCCTGGATCCAGAGGTGCCTCCAGAAAATTTTGATAAGGGTGGCGAGATGGGCCCACGAAAGTTTTGGGGTGGCACACCAAATTTTGGTCCTTTTGGTAACTCTGGGAGAGTTCAGATGTGGCAATGCATTGCATTGCTCTTTTATTCATTTTTATTAAAAAAAACACTTAACCCTTTAAGCGCAAAAGTTGTAATATTGCAACAAGTGTCATTGCTGACTTTGACGAGCCACAGGTACAAATATGATCCCTTTTGAAGTTACTACTTTACACCAGAAGATAGTGGAGATGTGTAACTTCAGGCTGAGCAACACTTATTGGTGTGTTTATGTTGAAAGTTTCGGAGTGTTGTTTGAACACTGACTCCCGTCAAGAGGTTGGCTAAATATGGCTTAAAAAGCATTTATCTTGTGTGAGGGCAATATAAATCCAAAAATACAATACAAAAGATAAACAATGAAATTAAATTGTAAAAGAGCTTTATATATGTATATATAAATTAAACATTTCAAACTATAATGAAATTTTCTAAATAATCTGTAAAAATGATGCATTCCAATAAGGCAGCCTGATGACCTCATAATATGCAAATTAGATGAGTGAATTTTCTCCCAACACAAACTTTGTGTCCAACTGAAGATTTTTCTTTCTTTTTTTTTTTTTTTTTTTTACCGTGTCCTGTCTGGCTGTGAAGCAAGCAGAATTGATGTCTGAATGCTGGTGACAAGCCTTACAGATTTATTCTCAGGTGGAGCATCAAAGTGTTTGCTTTTAATGTCACGCCTGATACTTAAAACTTTATTGTTATTGTTGTTGAATGCTTTGTAATTCCGACCAGACACGGAGACAGAGGTGAAAGAGAAAGGAAGAGAAAAGGTGGAGAGAGAGGGAGGGGGGGGGGCGCGGGGGGGGGGGGGGGTTCCATAAAAATAAACAATGAACAAGAGTCTGCTTCTAAACCAGCAGAAAAAGACAAAAAAAAAACAAAAGGACACAAAAAAGGGACACAACAACAATACAACAAGATCTACCTATCACTGCGTCAACTTGATGAAAAAAATACAAAAAAAAAACAATATATATATATATATATATATATATTTAATCAACATTGCTTAACTGAAGAATCACGATAATAAATCACAATGCATTAAGTGCCCCCCATAGTCTTAAGACATGTGTTGAACGTGCCCAAGCCCATACTTTTGAGAGCACCATGTGAGCACCTGTGTGTGTACACGCGCTTGTTTATTTAAGGTTTCTCTATAGGAGCGTCCAACAGAGAGTGTGAGGGACCACAGATCCGCCCCCCAAAGATGCGCAGGAGACGGGGGGAGCTCCAAGTCCCAGAGATCCAGGCGTTGCCCCAGAATGCAGGAACCCCAAGGAGACTGCAACCAGAAAGGCCCCCGCCCCCCTCGAGAGGCACAGAGGATCGCCCCGGGGGGCCACAACCAGCAGCCGGCAGAGTCCCTGGAGATATCAGCGGCAAGCCCACAGGCCCGCCCGCAGCCTCCCACCCCCTAGCCGGCCGAGCCCGGGACCCAGCGACCCGGGACCCAGGGGTGACCACCCCCGCCGGGGACCCAGCAGAGCCCAGGGACCCAGACCCCACCAGGCAGCCACCGGGATCTATCAGGCAGATGCCAAAATCTTAAACCCCCAGACCCGGTTGCTACGAACACTCAGGCAGACCATGGCACAAGCCCCCATACCAGGTGTGGCAGGGGGAGGGGGGACAAAGATCTATATCATCAAGAGAAGTTCCAGGAGAGGGGAGGACCCCAAAGGCCCCACCTGACATATACAGTCATACACAAACACAGTCACACACTCCCTCCCTCATGCTCACACATGCACATACAACCCAAGACTTACAAAAATGCATGCCGGACACTCACTCATGCTCCCCATACACACCCTATTAACTCTGGTCCCGGTACTGCTGCACATGGGGTACAACCATCACCGGTAACCAGAGTTTGACCCTTTCTGCTGGGGTGCTGATGAGCAGGCTCCCCCGCCCAACGCTGAGCACAGCAACCCACCACCCCAGACCCCAACCAGACGGCCAGATCTCCCTCCTAGCCTCCAGCCCCAGGAAGCCTAGCAACAACAGAGGTGGCTAAGACCCCTAGTGCCCCTAGGCAGTGCGGGCATCATCCGGCATATGCCAGCTGATGCCACCGCACCACCCCACTTACACCCTCAGCCATCAGTGTCTAAGTGCAGTTTAAAATTGGAAGTGGGCACCGGCACTCGGGAGGAGGCTGAAATATCCCCCTGCCAAATGCCGTTGAATGTGCTCACTCCCAAGGCCCTAAATGTGTGTTTGTGTGGAATGTCGTCAGTGGAAGTGTATAAGGTGCAAATAAAATTGGGGGGCAGGTTGCCACAGGAATGCGGAAATGGGGTCCATACCCGCACTCCCTGACTTGCCCACCCCCCAAGGTCCTATGTGTATGTTTGTGTGATGATGTGAGGGAGCAGGAGGAGAGAAATATGCGGGGATGGGGAGGAATGGCTGGTTGGGCTTAGCCCTCCAGGGAGCCAGCTCCCCTACTGGCCCCAATAGGCACCTCTGTTGTCAAACTGCCACCCAGGGCATGGAGACCCCAGCCCATCCTGCCAGGGCCCAAAGCAGCAGCATTACAGAGCCTCACGGAGTCCGAGGGCACCAACCCAGCCCCATCCCAGCAGAATATCTATGCCCACCCCTGCATTTGCACAACTTCCAGAATATATAAGACATGGGACATCCAGGTAAGGTTTGGTCCTCCCCGTCCTGGACCTCCCCCTCCCCTGTGATGGAACGGCAGAGGAGCCAAGGTCTACCTGATGCCCCCGAACCCGGGCCAGGCACTGCTGAGTGTTCCTGCCTTCTTCCCGGCAGCATACATGTCAGGACCTGACCCCCAAGGCCCCGCCCAGATCCCCACACGGGGCCGGCCACCCCCAAACCCCGAGCCCCCAGGCCCCCACCCAGACCCGCCTAGGGGTATTGCAGCCGCCAGGCAGTGACCCATGGCCGCCGCCAAGATCCCCAAGGGGCCCCACTCACAACCGCCAGCAGTCCACCCCCCGAGGCAACCCAAGCACCTCCAGAGGGGGGCAACAGCCCCCCAGTCCCAGACACCCCCAGTGAACCCACCTCCAGGGAACATCCGGATACTCCAAACTCAGACCCCACACCCCCACACCCCCCCACCCACACCATCCCGCAGGACAACATCAATGGCCCCCCCACCCTCGCTACGTGATGGAACCGATCAAAGGAGCCCAGAGAGATTCATCTGAAGTGGAAGCAGAGGCTATATCAAGTGCAATATGATCTAACAAAAGATTTCTATACTGGTTAATGCAGAGACTTTCTCTATTTTTCCAATTCAAGAGAATAGTTTTCTTAGCGATGCATATGGCAGTCAGAACCACGTGAACCAAAGATGTTGCAATCGGGACATCGTGCAGCTGTCCCAGTAAACAAAGAGAGGGGGAAGTTGGGATATGACATTTCAGACATTTTGACAGATCCTCACATACTCTACCCCAAAATTCCTGGACAGGTGGGCAGGACCACAGTGCATGAATGTAATTGTCAGAAATGTTGTTTGTGCAGTGTGTACAGGTGTCAGACGACACAAACCCCATCTTGAACATCCGATGACCTGTATAGTGTACTCTGTGTAGAATTTTGTACTGAATTAATTGTAAATTGGGGTGTCTGATCATTTTAAAAGTTTTTAAACAAGTTTGGGACCAGAAGTCCTCGTCAAAGCTAACTGATAGATCCACCTCCCATTTTTCAATAGGGATTGCAATTTTATCGTCTATTTTGGACAGTGTCTTATATACTTTAGACAGTAGTTTGGGGGGTTTGAGATTATAAAATTCTAATACCCTTGGTGGTGTTTGTAATTCTATTTTATTGAGCTTAAATTTTTGTTTGATTACAGATTTAATTTGGTGATATTCTAAAAAGCTATTCTTATCCATTCCAAATTGGGAGACTATTTGATTAAATGGGATGAAGTCCAATCCTTCATATATGTGTTCCAGGTATAGGATTCCTTTATTTTTCCAATCCGGAAGGTTCATCATTTTGTTGTTTTGCAAAATGTCAGGATTGTTCCAGATCGGTGTGCGTCTGCATGGTACTAGTGAAGACTCTGTCATTTTAAGATACTCCCACCATGCTGTCAGAGAGGTGCTGATACTAATACTTTTGAAGCTTTCATGTTTTCTTATGCTTGGGCTAATAAATGGTAAGTCTGAAAGCTCTATCGTATTGCAAAGTGCCTGTTCTATATCTAACCAGGACTCGTCTAATGGGTTATCTTGCAACCATCTTGGTATATATTGCAGCCTGTTTGCTAAGAAATAATAATAAAAGTTGGGTAAATCCAGTCCTCCTCTATCTTTGGTCTTCTGAAGCGTTTTTAAGCTAATTCGTGGAGGTTTATCCTGCCAAAGGAATTTAGTAATTGAGGAGTCCAGAGATGTAAACCAGTCAGCTGGAGGTTTGTTTGGGATCATCGAGAATAAGTAATTTATTCTGGGTAAGACCATCATTTTAATTGTAGCAACCCTCCCCATGAGTGATATTGGTAAGGATTTCCATCTTGCAAGATCATCTTCCACTTTCCTTAAAAGTGGGATGTAATTCAGTTTGGTTAGATCCGCTAACTTGGGAGAGATATTAATTCCCAGGTATGTGATATTCCCTGACTCCAATTGTGTATTAAGCAAATTGACAAATGAGAAATTAATTGGTAGAACTGTGGATTTTAACCAGTTTATAGAGTAATCTGAAACTCTGGAAAAAGAGTTTATCAGTTCTATTGCTTGGGAGAGAGAGGATTGAGAATTCTGGAGAAAGAGTAAAACATCATCTGCATAAAGACTGATCTTATGTTCTATTTTCTTACACTTTATCCCTTTAATATCTGTTGTTTGCCTAATTGCTGCTGCTAGTGGTTCAATAAAGATAGCAAATAGTGAGGGGGAGAGTGGGCATCCCTGCCTGGTCCCCCTCTGAAGACAGAAGCTAGCTGACATTTGGTCGTTCGTCCTGACACGTGCTGTTGGTGAACTGTATAATGTTTGTAGCCAGTTTATGAAGAAGTTCCCAAAACCAAATTTATGTAAAGTTGCAAATAAGAACTTCCAGTTAACTCTATCAAAAGCTTTTTCTGCATCTAGAGATAATATACTAGTTTCTATGTTTCTACTGTAACAGAAATTTATCAAATTAAGTAATCTACGTGAATTTGTGGGTGATTGTCTACCCTTAATGAAACCAGTTTGGTCAGGGTGTATTATGAAGGGGGTTACCTTCTCTAATCTTTTGGCCAGGGCTTTACAAATTATTTTGAGATCAACATTAATAAGAGAAATTGGGCGATAGCTGGTAGGAAATGCCGGGTCTTTGCCTGGTTTTAACAAGAGACTAATATTGGCTGAATTCATGTTTGGCTGTAATCTGCTGCTCTCTTTGATTTCCCTCACCATTCTGAAAAATATTGGAGCCAGAATGATCCAGAATTCTTTGTAGAATTCTACTGGGAACCCGTCTGGACCTGGAGCTTTCCTATTCGTCATGGATTTAAGGGCTTCCTGGAGCTCCGCTGATGTTAGTGGCGAGTCCAGGACTGTAACTTGGCTGTCTGATAATTTAGGAAGTGTTATCCTGTCAAGGAACTCATTGATCTCATTATCTGATGGGTTTATCTGTGGTGAGTACAACGTTTGGTAAAAGTCTCTGAAGGTGTTGTTTATTCTTTCAGGGTCATATACTATATTCCCGGTTGAGTCTTTAACAGCAGATATTGTAGTTTTCTCTTTATTTATTTTTAATTGGCTAGCTAAGAATTTACCTGATTTATTACTATGTTCAAAGTTTTCTATTCGCAGTCTTTGTGCTAAAAATTGTGTCTTTTTGTCAATAATTCCATGAAGTTCTAATTTAGCTTTACGTAATTTGCTCATTAACTCTTCTTCTGTGGACGCCTCTTAAGACTTGATGATTTCTTCTAACTCCTGAATACGTTTGTTTTCCGTTTTTTTCTTATGTGATGAGAAAGAGATTATTTTACCTCTCATCACTGCCTTTCCTGCCTCCCAAAGAATAGATGCTGATGTTCCAGCCAGGTCATTATGTTGTAAATATAAACCCCACTCCTTTTTAAAAAATTCTATAAAACCTTCGTCTTTAAGCAGTGATGTATTAAACCTCCAGTTTTTGCTTGGTGGGATTGTCTTTTTATTTACCAGAGTTAAAGAAACTGGAGCATGGTCGCTGACAACTATGGGGTGTATCTCAGTGTCTGAAATGTCAGCCAACAATGAGCTGCTGACTAAAAAATAATCCAAACGTGAATGAGAGTGATGGACGTGCGAAAAAAAAGTAAACTCTCTACGGTTAGGATGAAGAGATCGCCATGCATCACAAAGCCCATAATCACTCATGTACTGTTTAACTATGTTAGTGGATTGCCAATTGCGCTGAGTCCCAGCTGTACTGAGCCAGTCTGTTAAGGAATTCATCCAAAAATTAAAATCACCTCCAAGTATAAGTGGACAGTCCAAGTGTTCGGAGAGTACAGAGAAAAAATTATGAAAGAATGGAGGGTCATCAATATTTGGACAGTATATGCTGACGATACATAAGCGTTGGTTCTGTACAGATAATTTTAACATTATAAATCTACCCTCTGGATCAGAAACTGTGTCCAATACTGTGAAATTGATGTTTTTGTGTATTAAAATAGCTACACCTCTTTGCCTAGAGTTATAGCAGGCAGAGAACATGCTGGGAAACTCAGGTGTCTTAAGTTCATCTGCGGATGTGGCAGATCTATGAGTCTCTTGTAACAATATTACGTCTGCTTGCACTCTCTTTAACTGATCAAAAATTTTTAATCTCTTCTCTATGGAGCCAGCCCCATGTACGTTCCATGAGACAAACCCTAGTGCACCCATAGATGTGTGTGTGAGTAGCTAAAATGTGACGCCTTCATGTGAATAAGATGGAATAAGTATATAAATGTATAAATAGTATGTTAATAAATAACAAAAAAGTAAATAATAATAATAATAATAATAAAGATCCAACAGTGTTTGTGGTTGTATTATTTGACGCATAAATTATGATATTGTGCTGTGAATTTAATATATATGTGTGTGTGTGTGTGTGTGCGTGTGTGTGTGCGCGTGCGTGTGCGTGTGCATGTGCGTGCATGTGTGTGTGTGTGTGTGTGTCCGTGTGCGTGTGCGTGTGTGTGTCGAGTCTGACGCAGTGTTGGAAAGTTGTGTGGTTGTGCCATACAGGTGTAAAGGTACAGAAGCAGGTAAAAAGGAAGGGAAGGTACAGATATAGGTTAAAAAAGAAGAACTAAAAAGAAAAGGTAATAGGGGTGTGGGGTGGTGATTAACAGGTGATCTTATCATCTACAAAACGGATTTAGCAGCTGTTTAATCCTGACGTGATCAAACCCAGTGAATCCTGATAAGAATAATAAATGTCTGACCTGATGTTGGGCTAAAACAGCCAGTCAGTCACTCCTCGCTCCTTGTAAAGTTTATTGTCCACATAAAGCTTATCCACCGAGATGACAGCTCTCTTCCCATCCTGGATAAACTTTTTACGCAGCGGAAAGAGGACCCTGCGCCGATCCAGAATCTCCTTCGGGAACTGATCATTCACGCTGAAATCTTTCCCTTTGAGCTCTCTTCCGTGACTTTTAACAAGATCCTTCTGCTTAAAATGTTCAAATTTAGCCACGATGGGACGAGGTCTTCTGCTGTCTCCTCTTTTAGCTCCAAGGCGATGTACCCGGTGAAATGTGATGTTTTTAACTTTTTCTTCGGGTATCTTCATTTCTGTCTGAAGAAAGTTCTTTATTGTTTGCTCGCAGTTCTCCGCCCCTCCCGTCTGCTCCGGCAGACCTGCGAACACCAAATTATCCCTCATGCTGCGGGCCTGAAGGTCCAAAACCGTCTCCTTCAGAGTTTTGTTGTCCAGGGTGATCCGCGTCATTCCCTCTTCCAGGGAAGAGACGGACTTCCGCAGAGACGCGTTCTCAGCAGCGAGCCGCTCAACCTGTTCCTGGCTGAACTCCAGAGATGTTCGGAGGTTCTGAAACTCCTGGTGAAGAACCTCGAGCAGATGAAGTCGCCCCTCAAATCCCAGAAGCCGTTTATCTATAGAATCTAATAATTCTAATATGTCCTTCCGGGGAGATGAGGCCTCAGGCGAGTCCTGAGGACGGCTCCTCTTGGTCCCAGCAGGTGTTTCAGCCTCAGCTGCTGATTTCTTCGGACCCATGACGAATAACTCGAAAACTTCGTCAATATAATTTAGTAAACTTTCTGAATTCTCTTCACTTACCTCCAGATTGAGTGAGTTATACTTACCAGATTATTTTTTGCGTTGTCAGTAAATAAATTAGGCGAAAATGTGTCTTAATTGTTTGTGGATGTTTGTTAACGAGCTGCCATCAGCTTCAAACGCTGCCGTGTATCCGGTGATCGGCCGTCAGCGCATGCTCACCTCCTCCCAACTGAAGATTTTTCTCACTTTCAGTTTACGTTTATCTCTAACCATTTCCAAGCTACAACCTTTTGAAACAGTCTTGTCAAAATAGAATATTTTCTTAAAAAAAACTCTGGTGCCCAAAGGGTTAGGTCAAATATCAGAAGCATAAACATTTCAGAAAAATACACTTGTTATTTGAAATTTTATGTAACTTTTTATTTTAGAATTGTATTTGTCAGTGTTATTCACCTATTGCTGTCTTCACATAAAACTATGGTCTTTCCTGGGGGGGGGGCAGCAATTTTCTGGCAGTGGTGCCCCCTTGTGCCCCTGCCTGGATTTCACTCAGGAGCACTACTGCAGAGTCTAACTCTCTTATGTTAGCTGGCTGATCAAAACACAAGAACACAGCCTTACCAACTGCACAGTCTAAGTAAACTGAACTCATTAGGTTTGCTGGAGGTTCGCATGATTATTTTACAAAGGACAAAAAATGCAGCAAATAGGCATTTGCAAAAATCCAAAGGCTTTAAATAAACTTAGACAAAGAAAAAGAATGCTGCAAGTCATGAGATGCAGAAGTAATCCAAAAAGACGTAGCTAAATACAAAAACAGGCAGGAGAAAAACAAGAAACAAGGCTAAGCATTAATTATTTTGGTAAAAACAAGAAAAACCAGCAACAATCAAACTTTTTTTAATAGAGATAAGACTGTCTGCACATTTGAAGAACAATTTTTGTAAAGCTTCTTTGGGGTTCAAACTTTTACTTTGATGGTTAAAGTATTTGTTTCTTTTTTGTTAAAGTTTCAGTTCAACTCTCGGTTAAAGACCGCAAATCAATGGTCAATAAATATTTAACAAAGTCTGCCAAACATGGTTTTTATGAAGCATTTTAGATGAAAATGCCAGCATTTCATAAAATGTAAAGATATGATGTAGTGGGAAAAAAATTCTAAATGCAGGTTGATAAGTTGAATACGAAATAAAAATTAAAACCACAGAAATGTGATGTGATGTAAGAGTCAGATGTCCCTTAAAGGCTCCCGTAGCAAATAGTTGAAGGCAGGGTGTGATAATGTCAGAGACCTGAGGGTGTTTGAATTAAAGAGGAAAAGATTAAAGGAAAAAGAAGGTTCCACGCCATGAAGAAAACCACAGCTGGAGGCGTACATCGCTCACACGTCCAGCAGAGAATGGAAATGCGGCTGCCTGATTTGTGCTTAATAAAGTTGTCACATCCTATCAGCGCTCACATCTCCTACACAAAGCACAGCCCCCAAGTCAGGGCTAGTCAGGGGTGATCAAGGGCAGCCAATAGTGGACAACACCTTAGAGTGATGGATGATCGGATGGAGCTGTGCCTAATGGAAGTGGGGGCCGGATGATGGAGGGTAAAGCAGGTAAGCAACGGACAGCCATGAGTGTTTCTACTCAATTTATTACCAGTTAGCATCCAAGAATTATAGCTATGATCCTAGTCTTAATTCTGAGAAAAGGGAATTTTCAGAGTGTGCAGCTCAAAGCCCATGCTGGTAATGAGACTTCAGGAGGTATGAAGGGGGTTCATGTCAGCGTGGTCCTGTCCTCTCTCCCACTCATCACCCTTTATGGAAGCCAGCATCTATGACCTGACCTCCAGGGGGAGGCAGAGCGTAGAGCCACAAACCCCGGAGGCCTCAGTTAATACTCCTTTTCACAGACTGGAGTCAGACTGGGATGTATCACACGAAACAAGAAGCGTATGTATAAAGAATCACCTGTTGCTGCTGTCTGTTTGTAGAGATGATGACCTAATGTGCCTCAGATCTCTATGTCCTCTCTAGGATTAATCTATCAAAGCTTCTGTGCTGCTGCTTTTTTATAAAAAGCTGCCTTCATGTTGGTTTTCTTTCAGTTATCTCTTCAATAAACTAATTTCACACAACTGTCCATCAATTCATGAAGTATCTTTTTAAACTCCTGACAGGCATTCAGATTTAATTTCTCCTGGGATTAGACTCTTCTGGGTTTATTAGACTGGAAATCGTTCACTAATATTCTTTCAGCTGTGCTTAAACCTTTTTGTAGTTAACACTTAAAACATTTTTGTTATGATTTTTTGAATAATTTTTTTAAAGCTGTGTTTAAATCCCTAGAAGTTTTTGTACAATGGACATGGAAAACACCAGATGATCTTCCTACTTTCCATCATTTCCAGTTTAGGAACTACATTTTCTCCACGTGTGGTATCCGAGATCATCGGGCTAGATGTGATTGAGAGGTGGGAGGTCTAAATCAATCCCAGGTGGCATGTCAACAGGAGGTAAGAGAAATTGCTTTGATCTCTAACTCGGTAACGGTGCTTTTGAATAAAGCCGGAAATCCAGCAAAGACGTAATATAGAAACACAATTGTTGCAAGAGAGAGAGAGAGGGGGTTGTGCTGGATGAGTTCTGTGTGCACTAGAAATGCTTGTGTTCCTGTAACTCCTAACACAATTGACGGGATTGGTTTTAATCTGGTTCAGATCCTCCTTAAAGAGGTATTTCAGTCCGTTTTAAGTGTAACTACCGTACAAACATTAGAAAGGTTTTTGAATTTTCTCTGTTTAGAGAAATAATTTTTCTTTGAAAGAAGTTAACAGCTCGTCTGAACACAGCAAAGACCAAAGTCCTCTGCTGCCTTTGTAGAATTGCTCCAAACGCTCAAATCTCTAATCATTTATGCAACATTATTATCTAAACCTCACCACTACTGTCAATTTCTGGACTTTGCACATACATCAGCATGACTGCTTCAGCAGCAAGTGATGTCACTGATCAGCACCAAAAAGTACACAGTAACATTACATTTTATTCTATCAAAGTACGACAATTTCATTCATATGGAAGTCCTGCTGCATGATGTAAAATGACAAGAAGAATGCTCGGAAACAACAAACCCGTGAATGTCATTGTGGGGAGATTTCTGCTGCGTTTTTCAGTGTTTGGAATTTAGTAACAGCGATTTTTTATTTAGTTCGAAGGATCTTTCATGGCGGTTAAAACGAAGAGTCGGAGTACCCGGCCCGGAGGGTTACCGGGGTCCCACCCTGGAGCCAGGCCTGGGGTTGGGGCCCGTGAGCGAGCGCCTGGTGGCCGGGCTTTCGCCCATGGGGCCCGGCCGGGCCCAGCCCGAACCGGATACATGGGCTCGTCCAACTGTGGACCCACCACCCGCAGGAGGAACATGAAGGGTCCGGTGCAATGCGAATCGGGTGGCAGACCAAGGCGGGAGCCTTGGCGGTCCAATCCCCGGACAAGAAAACTAGTTTTTGGGACATGGAACGTCACCTCGCTGGCGGGGAAGGAGCCGGAGCTTGTGGCAGAGGTTGAGCGGTACCGGCTAGATATAGTCGGACTCACCTCGACACATTGCATTGGCTCTGGAACCGGAGACCTGGAGAGGGGTTGGACACTCTACTTTGCTGGAGTTGCTCCGGGTGAGAGGCGGAGGGCTGGGGTTGGCTTTTTGTTAGCCCCGAGACTCTCTGCCTGTGTGTTGGGGTTTACCCCGGGGGACAAGAGGGCAGCTTCCTTGCGCCTTCGGGTCGGGGAACGGGTCCTGACTGTTGTTTGTGCTTATGGGCCAAATATCAGTTCAGAGTACTCACCCTTTTTGGAGTCCCTGGGACGAGTGCTAGATAGTGCTCCATCAGGGGACTCCATTGTCCTGCTGGGGGACTTCAATGCTCACGTGGGCAATGACAGCTTGACCTGGAGGGGTGTGATTGGGAGGAACGGCCCACCTAATCTGAACTCGAGCGGTGCTTTGTTATTGGACTTCTGTGCAAGCCGCAGTTTGGCCATAACGAACACCATGTTCGAACATAAGGATGCCCACCGGTACACTTGGTACCAGGGCAGCCTAGGTCACAGGTCGATGATAGATTTTGTAGTCGTATCATCTGACCTGCGGCCGTATGTTTTGGACACCCGAGTGAAGAGAGGGGCGGAGCTGTCAACTGATCACCACCTGGTGGTGAGTTGGATCAGATGGCAAGGGAACATGCCGCGTAGACCTGGCAGACCCAAATGCATAGTGAGGGTCTGCTGGGAACGCCTGGCAGAAGAACCTGTCAAGACGGTCTTCAACTCCCACCTCCGACAGAGCTTTGACCACGTCCCGAGAGCAGTGGGGGACATTGAGTCCGAGTGGGCCTTGTTCCACTCTGCGATTGTCGAGGCGGCTGTTGCTAGCTGTGGTCGTAAGGTGGCCGGTGCCAGTCGTGGTGGCAACCCCCGTACCCGCTGGTGGACACCAGAGGTTCGGGGAGCCGTCAGGCTGAAGAAGGAGGCCTACAGGGCATGGCTGGTCTGTGGGTCTCCGGAGGCAGCAGACAGGTACCGGATAGCCAAGCGGGGTGCAGCAGTGGCAGTTGCCGGTGCAAAATCTCGGGCGTGGGATGAGTTTGGTGAGGCCATGGAGAAAGACTATCGATCGGCTCCAAAGAGGTTCTGGCAAACTGTCCGGCGCCTCAGGAGAGGAAGGCAGCAACTCGCTCACACTGTTTACAGTGGGGATGGGGAGCTGCTGACGTCAACTGAGGCTATATTCGGACGGTGGAAGGAATACTTTGAGGAGCTCCTCAATCCCACCAATGCGCATTCCGAGGAGGAACCAGAGCTGGGAGGCCTGGGGATGGACTGTCCGATCGCGGGGGCAGAAGTTGCTGAGGTAGTCAAACAACTACACAGCGGCGGAGCCCCGGGGGCGGATGAGGTTCGTCCTGGGTATCTCAAGGCTATGGATGTTGTAGGGCTGTCATGGTTGACACGTCTCTACAACATTGCGTGGTCATCGTGGGCAGTTCCTAGGGAGTGGCAGACCGGGGTGGTGGTCCCCATCTTTAAGAAGGGTGACCTGAGGGTGTGTTCCAACTATAGGGGGATCACACTCCTCAGCCTCCCTGGAAAGGTCTACGCCAAGGTACTGGAGAGGAGGGTCCGATCGATAGTTGAATCTCAGATAGAGGAGGAGCAATGTGGTTTTCGTCCTGGCCGTGGAACTGTGGACCAGCTCTATACCCTTGCAAGGGTGATGGAGGGGGCATGGGAGTTTGCCCAACCAATCCACATGTGCTTTGTGGATTTGGAGAAGGCTTATGACCGTGTCCCCAGGGCCACCCTGTGGGGGACGCTCCAGGAGTACGGGGTGGGTGGCTTTCTGTTAAGGGCCATTCAGTCCCTTTACCAGAGGAGCGTGAGTTTGGTCTGCATAGCCGGTAGTAAGTCGGACCTGTTCCCAGTGAGGGTTGGACTCCGCCAGGGCTGCCCTTTGTCACCGGTTCTGTTCATCACTTTTATGGACAGAATTTCTAGACGCAGCCGTGGTGTGGAGTGTGTCGAGTTTGGTGGCAGGAGAATCTCGTCTCTGCTTTTTGAGGATGATGTGGTCCTCCTAGCTTCATCCAGCTCTGACCTTCAGCTCTTGCTGGGTAGGTTCGCGGCCGAATGTGAAGCGGCTGGGATGAGGATCAGCACCTCCAAATCTGAGACCATGGTTCTCGACCGGAAAAGGGTGGCTTACCACCTCCGGGTCGGGGGAGAGGTCCTACCTCAAGTGGAGGAGTTTAAGTATCTCGGGGTCTTGTTCACGAGTGAGGGTAGGAGGGATCGGGAGATCGACAGGCGGATTGGTTCGGCGTCTGCAGTGATGCGGACGCTGAGCCGATCTGTTGTGGGGAAGAGGGAGCTGAGCCAGAAAGCCAGGCTCTCGATTTACCGGTCGATCTACGTCCCAATCCTCACCTATGGTCATGAGCTTTGGGTAATGACCGAAAGAACGAGATCGCGGATACAAGCGGCCAAAATGAGTTTCCTCCGTAGGGTGGCCGGGCTCAGCCTTAGAGATAGGGTGAGGAGCTCGGACATTCGGGAGGGACTCGGAGTAGAACCGCTGCTCCTCCGGATCGAAAGGAGCCAGTTGAGGTGGTTTGGGCATCTGGTCAGGATGCCTCCTGGACGCCTCCCCGGGGAGGTGTTTCGGGCATGTCCTGCCGGCAGAAGGCCCCCGGGTCGACCCAGGACACGTTGGAGAGGTTACATCTCCAATCTGGTCCGGGAACGCCTTGGGGTCCTGCCGGAGGAGCTGGTGGACAAGGCCGGGGAGAGGACGGCCTGGAGCTCCCTAAATGGGATGCTGCCCCCGCGACCCGGACCCGGATAAGCGGAGGAAGACGAAGACGAAGACGAAGACGAAGATTTTTTATTTTTATTTTTTCCCCGTTTCCTGTCTGGCTGTGAAGCAAACAGAATTGATGTCTGAATGTTGGTGACAAGCCTCACAGATTTACTCTCAGGTGGAGCATCAAAGCTTCTGCTTTAATCTCACGCCTGATATTTAAAACTTTATTGGTATTGTTTTTTGGATGCTTTATAATTCCGACCAAACATGGGGACAGAGGTGAAAGAACAGCGATTTTAAAGCAGTACGAACTGTGCTCATTGCCTGTGCTTCCATTCTGTTTCGTAAGCAGCCCTTCTAATTTTACTGATGCCGGTTGTTTTGAACATCTGCTGATGTAATTTCCTACTGAGTAAAGCAATCAGTTTGAGTTATCCAAAAGTTCTGCTCAGCTACTTTGGACTGTTCCAAGTAACTACCCCCATTCAGGTACTCTGATGGTTTCTGAAAATTACTCAGAAAATGGCCTGTTTGGTCAGCCCGGCGAAGTAGAGACACACGCATGCTGACAAATTTTAGTAAAATATCCTAAAAGTTCCAATAGTGGAAAAACACCTATTTTTTGCTGGCCTGCTCCTAAACAAATTGCTGTTATCTAAATATGGCTCCCCGGTCTTGGCCTTGAGGCTGAAGATATGCGAAATTCCCCTGGAGAATACAGACAGCTGCTCTTCCCTCCTGGATTCCTCTTATGGGTATGTGAACTCTTTGGAACAGCTTGCCAGAACTCGTATCACAACTAGAACACTGCGTCTGAACTGGGAGACAGGTCATGGACTCACCTATCATTGGCCCAACATGCAAGCATGAACACACACGATCTCAAAGAAACACACATACCCCCATGCTTCAATTCTCTCCTCCTACCCTAAACTCTCCACCCATTCCTGGAAAGCGGAAGCTGAATTCTGCGCTGATACATAGCTGTGGTCTACCTCGGATGCATGGGGATCCGCACTGCCTCCCACCGACCACACGTTTTATTATGTTGCGACTCCTAAAATGTGCTTTTATATTTTAGATGTTTTTTTCTGCAATCCATCTGTGTGCCCGATAGGGGGCAAAGTGGGTAGACATGATATTTCTCCCTCATCCCTCCCCGCCCTCATGTCATCTGCTTCTTTATCTACAAAATAAAAGCACTGTGACAGCCGCATGCCTACAGTCAACCGTTTTCCTGGTTACTTGTTTTATGTGCTGTATGTCTGATCTCAGAAAGGTTTTACTGAAACTACATTTCCTTGTACCAGGACGTTGGTTCAATGACAAATAAAGATATCCTAATAAGCCTGACATCTATGCAGCTCTTCGTGTGTTCCTGGGATGAGGCTGCTGAGCCAGAAATCTCAGATTCCTGTGACTACCACCACATGACCTACTAATTACATTACATCTGGCCATGACAAAAACAACCGAGCGTACAAGATGGATTACTCCAGTTGAGAAAGTATAGATTAGGTCTTAGAGCACTAATCAACTTGAGGAAAATGGTCTCAAGATACTCTATCGAGGTGAAAACCTAGCTGCTTGGGAGAGGTGAAAATTCAACATTTACACCTCCATTCATATATGTTTTTACTCTTAAACTTGGAGCTGCTTTATATCGAGTAATTGGCAGATTGCTCATTTATTATGAGAAATTTTTTGGCAAAAACAGAACCCAAACAAATGACCCAAATATTCTTAATAGAATTAGAACTTTTGTCATACTTTTTTTTAAACAGCAACACTTAATCTTTGCATACTTTTTTAACAACAAATTTGTCAAACCAGTTTAAAGATTTCCAAATTTAATTACCAATAAATCAAATGTATTAAACTGAATAGGTTTTATTTCCTTTAAATCATGAATAGTTCCAGCGAAGAATTATAATTAGCTTATGTGCTTTTCTCACAAATGAAGGGAGCTAAAACTGCCATTCAGGTTACAGACTTTATTCCTTTTTAGATGAATATGTGGCTTATGCATTTTGCATTTCAGATGTTAATATTCTATTTAAGACAGTCAGAAATACATTGAAGTAATACAATCATCCTGTAACTTTAAAAGGCAAAAGTATAATTACTTTAAGTTGGGGAGAGATCCAGTTCTTGTCTGTTCGCTGGCTGGCATTATTCAGTCATGCTCAGTCGCTAACTCTAAATGTACCCTTTAAACTTTAAAGCATCAATTCTAATCTCTACGACTGAGGAGAATAGACTGTTTAAATTCTTATGAAATGACTGGATCTGATCCATAAAGCGGTAATTCATTGACTTTTTGCAGAGGTTGTGTGTAATAATTAAATAATTTCTGCTATAAACTCATGTGCGAAGGATGATTTTTTAATGGTTCCACTGAAAGCTATTAGTACTGCCAGTGTGCCTTGATCCTGAAATTGGGTTTGAGTAGTTTGAGTTTTAAAGGTCCTTGATACTTAACACACCACTGAAAGGTCAAAGACAGGCAATAATGTCCCTTAACACACCACGCACATTTAAGGAAGAAGACCAGAGTTTGTGTTCCAACTAAGGAGAGATAACATTTCTTTGCCTCCCTACCGGATGAACCGACCCACCTAAATCACTGTTCCCATGTACAGAAGAGCTGGATCTAGTGGTTTGTCTGAATCTTACATTTAGGTGTAGCAATATGATTTTTGTGAACCTGCTCTTTATTCTTGCTAGGTTGGAAGAGTCATTGGAGTTTTCCCAACCAATCTACCTGTGTTTTGTGTATCTGGAGAGGGTGAAGTAATGATGGAAAGGGCCAATGTGTGTCTGAGATATTTGATGAGTGTGGGAAGGAGGGAGTGGGAGATTGGCTGATCACAGCAGTGATGCAACACAGAATCAGTCTGTTCAGGACGAGGAGTTCGGACATCTTGGATGAACTTGTAGAAGAGTCTCTACTCACATCAACACCAACCAAAACCAGCTGAGGTCTTTGGCCATTTGGTTAGGATGCTCCCTTGACAACTCCTGGAGACTCCAGGGCTGACCCAGACCATTCTGGAGGGAATATATTTCTAGACTGGTCTAGGAATGCCATGGGATCCCATTTGAAGAGTTTAGGTTCAGGGGTGGCTGGGGGAAAATGAACTTGTCACATTGGGGGGGATGGTTAGGACCCAAAATGCAGATACCCCAGGATGACACGAGGCAGGAGATGATGTAAAGTAAAATCCTTTATTTGCAGGAAGAACAAAAATAAATCCAAAAGTTCTGAGATCCAGGACACCGCAAGCTCAACAAAGAGCACAAAACCTGAGACTTGAACAAAAGCTCACCTAGAGCACAAAGTCTGGGGACGAGACAAAAAGCTCTCATTGAGCACCAAAATGCTGACAAACAACAATAATGGACCGACACAACACAGAGACAAGACAGGGCTTAAATACACAGGGAGGATGAGAGGGAGATGAATTGCAGGTGGGTGGGGGAGAGAGAGACCAGGTGAACACAATTACTTAATCAGGGAGGAACTAACTTGGCCTAAGAATAAAACCTTAATACAAAAGAGCAGGAAACATAACTACTAATCAAAGAGAGGAGATGAATAATAAACACTGGTGGGAAAAACATACTAAATCATGAAAGGCTGTAACTAAAGGAAAATGACCTAAGAGAAAAAACCCAAAAGACCAGAAGGGCATGAACCATACCTAATATTCTAAGGGGAAGCTGACCATGATATTTTGCTGGATAGACTTGAGTCATGGGTGGGGCTAAGGGGTACCTCACTTCAGTGGTTCTGCTCATATCTGTCAAACAGAGTTTTCAAGGTCCAGTTGGGTAATTGTTCCTCTGCATTCCTCCCACTTCCATGGGGAGTCCCGCAGGGATCTGTGCTTGGGCCTCTCCTGTTTTCAATTTACATCCTTCCCCTGGGTTTCATCCTGAGGAAATATGGCCTGGGCTGTCATATTTATGCAGATGATTGCCAGATCTACCTGGCTTTGAAAAAACCAGACTCCATCTCTCTTCTCGACAAATGTTTGGCTGAAGTGAGGGTTTGGCTTGCTAATAATTTCCTTAAGCTAAATGATTCTAAGTCTGAGGCACTCCTGATGACCCCTAACCAAACAACACAAGTATCTTCTGATTTGGCCATGCTCCCTTTTGACCTCAAGCAATGTGTTATCAACCTTGGGGTGAAATTTGATACACAGTTTTCCATGGGCCCTCAGATTAATGCAGTGGTCAGATCGTGTTTTTATCAGCTGCGCAGACTAGTCCGCTTAAAACTGATCCTGAAACGAGCACACCTGGAATCCGTAATCCATGCTTTTATCATCTCTCGACTGGATTATGCAAATTCCATTTTAATTGGTTTACCTGCATCCGCTCTTAACAGGCTTCAGGTCGTACAAAATGCGGCAGCCAGGTTTTTAACAAACACTCCTAGGAGAGAACATATCACACCTGTACTGGCGCAGCTCCACTGGCTACCCGTAAACTTTAGGGTCAAGTTTAAAATCCTGATTTTTGTTTTTAAGGCCCTGAACGGTCTGGCACCGGATTACCTGTCGGATCTTGCCACTAGATATGTGCCAAACCGGGCGTTGAGGTCTGCTGATTGCCTGCTGCTTCGTGTTCCATTAATGAAATACAAAACGCGGGGGCAGCGTGCTTTCGTCTATGCTGCTCCGACACTATGGAATGCACTTCCTCTTTCGGTGAGGCTGGCACCATCCCTCCCCCGGTTCAAATCGCTGCTGAAGGCTCACTTTTACGACCAGGCATTTTTTAAATCCCTGACTTTTATTATTTTATTATGTGTCTTTTTGTTGACTGTAATTATCTGCCTTGTTGTGCATTTTATTGTTGACCGTGTATTGTTTTATATTGTGTTTTTACTTTTTATTCTGTACAGCACTTTGGTCGGCTGCCATGCCGTTTTTAAATGTGCTTTATAAATAAAGATGGTATGGGTATGGTAAGCTGAAAACTAAAGGAAAACACTTCAGAAAGAAAAACTACAGGGGCGTGACTAAGAGGGGGCCAAGGGAGCACAGGACCTGGGAGGGGGATGTCAGAAGAGGGAAACCTAGAGGGCTGGAGATCTAGGGGCAAATGGGGAAAACCAGGAGACACATGAGGAAGACGCAGACACGACACATGAGGGCGCTAGAAGACACAAAAGGAGCACCTAGAGACGAATGGAGGACACAAGGAGACACATGAGGGGAGATGCAGACACAGACCATGACAGAACTTGGACGTTCCTGATGAAGTTTTCTAAGTCCACCATTTGAAGACATGGTAAAATTGCTAGAACTCCAAACTTATTTAAAACAATAAGATCTGAGCTTAAATTAGATGTGTCATCTGACAAGCATTCATTCTAGCATGTAGCTGATTCTGATGCTGCCTGTGTGCTATTGAGAAAGAAAATAAAGGAAAAGTGTGCTCATGTTAGATAAAACCACTTTTTGTCGGTTTGAAATCTTTTCTTAGATCAGTGAACATCAAGGAAGGAAACTTGTACAGGAGAGTTTCTTAGCCACACAAATATTATTTACTTTATAGAACATAAAATGCAGATTTTCAAACACTAAAAACAATTTCATCTGTTGTCCTAAAGTAATAGTCAATTTTCCAGCCGTATGAAAGTCAGATGTCTGTTTTTAGAAAGTGTGATAAAAGGCAGATGTCATTTTATTGGTGATTGCAGTTAACCGCATTTGAGTTCAGTGTGCTGCTGTACAGCCATGTATGTCTCATTAGCATAGCAAGCTGCAGATACCTGCAGTAATCATGTTTGTCCTTACAACCACTCATGTGTCAAATCTGCAACAAACTGGAGGGTTTACTGTCACACGGAGGAGTTTTAATACCTACACCTCAGTCTATTAGATGTGTATATGTGAAGGAGGTGAAAGGCATCGTGGGAGAAATGTTGTAAAAGGGAACTATAGGAGGAGGAAGAGGAGGAGGGGGAGAATTGGAGAGCACTTGGATCTCATTAGATGCATTTTTTATTCTCATCATATAGGCGTATTGAATTTTCTCTAAATGGTGCTCTATATCGTCCTTGTCATGTGTGGAGCCAACTGGTTTTTCCAAAGAGGCAGCTGATGGTGTGTTCTGATAGCACAATGAGACTTTTGTCATCACCTATAATTCACAAGCAGTCGCTATATGAGACATATACAGATGGTGTGACTAAAGAAAAGGTTTAAAGGTAGAAATAAAAACTAAATCGTGGGTTCTTTATGGACTGTGTTGCAAAAAGGTAGTCATGTGGCTTCAAACGTATTGCTCTGCCCTTGATCGTTACACACCAAGGTTAAGTAATGATTTTTCCTTCCTCCCCCTCATGCTGAGTTTCTTTCTGCTGCTGATTTATTGCGTCAGACACTGATTGAGCAGTTCTTTGTAAAACAATGGATATCGTCATTAAGGCAACTACCACCATCACCTGCTGGTTTGGCCCCATGAGTGCCTTGAAAATTACGATGCAAAAGCCACGTTCAGCTAAAACTCCATCAGTCATAGGAAGTCACTGGCTTTATGGGGATGTCTGCATCTCTCGTCCTCACACCGATTCATATAATGGGTACTTTACTGGGCTTGCTGTGAGTTTATAATGTGCAGTCATCTGCAGATGACTGAGTTTGATTTCAGAAAAATAAGGGTGGTCCTTCTTGAAAAGGTTTGACTCTTTGTTTTAAAAAGTTGGGATATTGCATAAAATGCAGAGATAATTTAGAGGGATGAAAGGGTGATATGGGTTGGATTAGTTTAGGGGTCAGCAACCTGTTCCCATCAAAGAGCCATTATTACCCGTTTACCACAGTAAAGAAAACACTGGGAGCCACAGCAGCCGCGATGTTGTGGATGGGACCTACCCTCAGACAGCAGAGCCCTGCTTTAACCAATCACAACAGGTGACAGCAGCCAGTACCGGTCGCTTGTGTACGTCTAAGTTATCTTTCATAAGACGATAATCAATAAAACGATTTATATGAAGTGGATCCAGAAGTTGTAGCCCGTCTCTGCCTACAATCTTTAGATATTTTTCACCCTGTTGATGGTTTTACTGAGCAGGTGCCACTTTTGTCATACGTTTCTTTTTAAAACATGTTTACACTGTTCAGAATACAAATCCAGGCACTGTCACGTTTGATTGTTGTAATTAAACTTTGTAGGTGGGGAAGGTCAGAAAAGGATCCGATCATTGTGTTTTTCCCTCATTTACAGTGACGGAGATAACGGCGCAGTGCGCCTGGCTCAGGTGTTAATCAAGTTAAATTATATCTCTTTGCAACAATTTTCACAAGAAAACAAAAGAGTTAAAAGCAGGGCTTGTGTTGTGTTGATCGGACAGTTCCCTTATTTGACCGTTTATTTTGACGGAGAAAGAATAGAAAGAATTACCCCGACGCATGCAGACAAACTGACATCTTATTCGTTTCGCACATCGCAGATGTAGCTAAATCACTCAAGAAAAGATTCCCATCTGAACGTCTGAGCTGGACACTGCTCAGCGCAGCTCGCTGTCAGCGCGTACGTACGGTACACAGCGAGCTGAAGATGTGGAGAGGGGCTTGGAGCGCGTCGCAGAACCAGAGCGCATGCAGGAAGATTCCTCCGACTGAAGCGAGACTTGTCACTTAGAAAATGTTCCCTGATTATGAAACTTTGGCTGAATAGTGCTTGTTCCTGTCTCCAATGTGGCGACACATCCAGGAGCCGTCTGAGGAGAATCCCAGAATCTCATATCCTCTTCAGCTCAAAAAGCGCCTATATGATTACGCACAAGCGTGACGCGTCAACCCGGTCTCACAGTAAGACCGGGTTAAAACTGTTCAGGTTTACGCAGACAATCTTTACATTTAGAATTGGCATACAGATGTAAAATTAATGCAGTAAAATATAAAGCATTTTATTTCAATATCCATTCATTATTTTACAAGCACAGAGAGCCGCATCAGATGGATGGAAGAGCCGCGGGTTGCCGACCCCCGGGTTAGTTCAAAACCTGGTAGCAGTACTAGACAGGACTGACAAATTCAATCAGATATGGGTTCGAGTAGATCTGTGGAAGACAGACTCAAAAAAATCCTACAAAAAATCTTGATCCCATTTTTCAAAAAATTAAATTGTTTAAAATGGATTGGGTAAAGAAATAACCTAGAGCCATCATTTCATCCATTCATTCATCACCAGGTCAATGGGTTAGTGGATGGAGTGACTAAGGAAATTGAATGGGTGATCTAGGAATTAGAGCGTTGCTTGTACAATCCCAGCTTCTATGAATTCTACTGCTGTGTCCTTGGGCAAGGTCCTTGAGGTTGTCGGCCACCTGACATACCTGTATTGGTTGTGTGTAGAAGGGCCGATGGCGCAAAATGGCTGCCTCACCCACTTCAGACTGCCCCAGAGTAATTGCAGCTGTGATGTAGTTGACCATCACCAACAGAGTATGGACGAGAGTTGGGTAAACTCTCCGTAAAGTGTTTTAGGCACTTCTGTTTGTAAATCTAACCCTTCATTATTATTACCAGCCTAAGTAGAGCTCATCAGGCTTCCTTCTACCCCTAGCTTCTTCTTTTAGCTTTTTCAGAGTGACTCTAAGGTGCTCCTAGCAAGCACAAGATCTGTGTCAATGGCTCCTACTGGTGGGGCAGTAGAATGCAGCCTTGCCAGATTCCCAAACCACCTCAACTGGTGTCTTTTGATGAGGAGGTGCAGACACTTGACTTCAGAGCACATCAATGGGAGGACCCCAGAGGATAATTTAAGCCATTTTGAGGAGGAGGCTAATTTTAGATGCTTGTGTTTGTAATCTCATTCTTTAGATCTTTACTCACAGCTCATTACTGTACAAAGTTCAACCCTAACCCTAAATAAACTACAAGATACTTAAACTGCTCTTCCTGGAGCAGTGGGTCAATCTCAACTTAAATGGTATTAGAAATAGCACAAAGAAGTCTTAAAAATTATAAATTGTGATATTTTATTGTGATTTTAGACAAAGGACTCAAAAAAGTGGAATATATACAGTAAGTTAAACTTATTATATGCTAAATGTATTGAGTGCTTTAGAAAAATGAGCAATTCAAACAAAGCTAAATAATGTTGAGGTGGAACTCTAAACTCCACCTCATATATATATATATATATATATATATATATATATATATATATATATTTTTTTTAATCCATTCATTTATCACCATTCATCATCATCATATATATATATATATATATATATATATATATATATATATATATATATATATATATATATATGTGTGTGTGTGTGTGTGTGTGTGTATATATATATATATATAATTTAATCCATTCATTTATCACCATTCATCATCACATATATATATATATATACATATATATATATATATATATATATATATATATATATATATATATATATATATATATATATATATATATATATATATATGCCTTGAAACGACCCTGGGTGTGTGGCTGAGTTTTGAAGGTGATCTGATTCAGATCATCTGAATTGTACTTTATTAATCCCAGAGGGAAATTCAATTGTTTCAGTACACACAGTTCTGAGATCATACATACATAGACACAAGACAAGAATCGGTGACTGTGGTCCTTCGCAACCCAAGTCGCGCTACCGTTATAGATCAAGAGGGTTTATATGAGGATAGAGTCAGGGGGGAGGGGGAATAGGCACTTCAGAGTTACCCTCTACAGAGAGGGCAGCTTTGCTATGCAAAAAAACACCTCAGACAGAAATGCACACAAACTTCAGACGATACACAAAGTAAGTGTCCACTAGGTGGGGAGGTAGGGTTGGGACTCTCCTCACATCAGTGCGTGCAGCCGCATGGAGCAGCGCTCATCACCTCCGTTTGGACAGGGGAGGGAGATAATGAGTTAGAGAGCATATTGATTCCTAGATACGGTTCCACATCTTCACCGGTCACAGTCCCACCCAGGCTGGGATAGGGAGAAAGGGTTTCCATAGCGACAGCAGCATTCCACATTTCAGCCTCACAGGCTCCAAGGGCACCAGATTCAGATAAGAATTGTTTTGGGGACAGACAGAGATAATTTCATCCCTGCCTTAAGAGTTCTGTTGGTCTTCAACCCCTCTAGATCCAATAATGGCATAATCAAACTATTGCAATCCGTGCTGATCCGTCAACTCTCTTTGATCGAATCCACCTTCTGTGCCAGAGTCTGAATCTCAGCCAAAGTTCCAAGCTTATGACTCATCTCGACAATTATATGAGTTTGAGAGTTTACAGCACGACGCATTCCATCCCTGAGCTCCGGGATTAAGCCAATATTCCTCGAAAGCTTGTTAATTTTCCGGTAAGCCAGGTAACCGCTCAGGCCAAACAGCAGGAATCCCGACACAAAAACGACGAATATCCAAATATCTTCAGAATCCTCTACAGACAGTTGAGACAGGCAGATCAGGTTCCACTGTTTCCAGGAGTCCATGAAATGCCCAGCTGGCTCTGTCCCAGAGGGGCATCCGGGAGCCCCTTCTCCCGTTCTCATCGTTGAAAAGATTTTGTCAATCGCGTTGAGAGACCAACTGACCAGATCCATGTTTAATAATTTCCAGTTTCCAGAAAAAATGCAGAAAGCGCCGCGCACAGGCAGACTGGACAAAGAGCCTTGGGAGGAGCTTGGAGGGAGAGGAGAAAAAAAGTGTCTGTACTCTCCAAGAGCTGGAAGAAGAAGTTACATGTGTAAAACTTATTGCTTTATAAAACGTGTAGTGGAGATAAAGCTACCTACATTTTACTTTTCAACACTTTGCTTTGTTTTCTTGTTTTTATTTAACTATTTTCCTGTCCAGTCTGTCTCTCACTTTCCTGCATCTCCTCTAAATTCTGCAGAAAAACTGCTGCCTGGATTTTTACCTTTTCACTTCATCAGTTATTTTTGAACTACGCAGATCAAAGGGATCTCCTGACCGCAAAGCGTAGTGCGTGTTTTGATGCTGCGTCAGTGAGGTGAAACACTGCAGCACACGATGAGCGGAGCGCATCAGGAACGATTAAAATTCAGAGTATCAGAGGATTTAAACAGATATGAACGATCATGTGTTATAAATAATGTTTTGTTGCGCGACCTTGAGAACGCATCGTGCGCCGGCTGCGTCCGACGTACCAACGATCAGCGCTCTGCGTCCTCTCCGCTCAGCAGAATCTGGCTACGCTGAGAGTCCATAAATATTGTAATATGGATCTTTCCCTGAAAGATATCTAGGCCCCCCACAACTCGGTCCCTGCTCCTGGATGAAAAACCGGACATTTTGATCTACGTAGGAAACCTTCCCGGACGGCCCGGACAGAGTGAAAATTGGACATGTCCGGGGAAAAGAGGACGTATGGGCACCCTACTGTTGTGTCCTTGGGCAAGACACGTAACCCGCCCTGCCTGCTGGTGGTGGTCGGAGGAACCGGTGGTACCGGGGCAGTGGCTACATCGTAGCTCATCCCCAACAGAGTGTGGATGTTTGTGAATTAGTGTTGTTAAGCGCCTGGGGGGCTTCTAGAATCTTAAGAAGGCCCTATACAAACACAGGCCATTTACAGTTCAGTAAAGGGTGGAATTATACGGGTCCAGAAGATTTTAGTGACTTTTGAGTGCTAAAAGTGCTATTGTAATTGTATTATTCGTGGTACTTTGTACATTCTTTGTACTTTTAAGTTTAAATAGTCTTTTCCAAGCAAAAACACATACAAGATGTAAAAAAATATGATAACAACCCAAATTATTAATTATGAAAATACCGTTTAAACCAGTGGAGCAAAACCACAACAACCTTGACAAATGAGGAAGTGAGTGACAAGAGCAGCCCTGGTCAGCACTATTTTTAAAACAAACTGCGGTTTGACCTTGTTACTTTCAGTTCAACTTTGATATGCATAAACTGTCTTTGTTCAATGAATGGCAGACTGAAATTCTGAGAAGTTGAATAAAAATCGTAAATGTGTCAAAATGCTTTTTTCCTAAAAAGGGTCGCTGAAACGGGAGGAGTGCCTTTAGAAGCAGAAATGCCTTCAAGGCCACTTTCTGACTCGAAATTTCTGCGATTCTATGATATATGACACAATTCTACAAGCATTTGATCATTTTTTTACTAGGTTTACGCATTTATATTTTAATAAGGTTTTTATTTTTTTATCATGAACCAGACAACATTAACGCTTTGTAAAATGTGACACAATAGTCTTAAATGAAGGTGAAACTTCCTCTTTAACATCCACACCCAAACGCATCATCAAATTGACCGTTAACTTCCGGGTGATGCTAGTCTGGAGTCGGAAACGCTTCTGGCATGCAGAAAGGCGGATCTCCTTTCCCACTTTGTCTTTCTGAACTTCCATAGAACCAGTTTTTACTTGTAAATTTATGCCGCGTTGCCACACCTAAAAGGAGAAAAAGAGTTGTTGAGCCTTTTTCCTAAACGTTTCTCGATTCAGTCGGTCTTTTCGGTTGCGAGAAGGAGATTTTACTCAGGCTTAGCTCGCTAACTTTGAACGCTCTGGTGTAACTTGACAACAGCAGGAAACAAGCAAGAATATGGAAGATAAAGAATTAATATGGGCATTGAAGACCGGGGATTTGGACGAGATTAAACCCAAACTGACACGGGTAAGAAAACGTACAATAATCTAACAGGTGGCGATTTAGCAGATATAATTGAACGCTTGTTTGTGTCCTTGCTAACTAGCTAACAGCGCCTACGAAACTGGAGTAATTTTGAGGAACCAGAATAAACAAGGAATTGCAGCGAGCTGGAGTAACAGTTGTTTGTGGACATTTACAGAAATGAATGACTTTTTCCAATTGCATAAAAGCTCTATGACAAGCCATATGATTGTTACCTTAGCGTAGTTAGCTAAATGTCACTGTACTCCAAAAGTGAGTTTTAGACGGTGAGCAAATGTTTAGTTGTATTGCCTATCAATAATTTATCGTAATATATATGTATATATATTTTTGATAAACGACGCGTTTCACGTGTGCATGTTGTTCAACTCGGCTAGCTTAAAACAACCTGTTGGTTAGCTAGCAAACACTAGTTTTCATGTATAGGTGCCCTTTTTTGCGATAACCAGTGCCCGCAACAACATAATAATAAATTCAGATTGTACATTTTTTAGAGAAGATTTATCAAAGTACTCGGAATAAAGGGCTAACTAAATGTGTGATTTGTGTGTAGCCGGAAGCTAGCTCTCTGACAAGCCAGACAGGCCCAGGACCTAGCAGGTGGGTGGAGGTTTCAGATGTCGCCTTATTAGAGATGTGACTCAGTAAAATCTTTGAAAGGTTGGTGATAAAGTGTTGCCATACGTTTATAGATAAAGGGAAAACTATTCAACAAAACTGTGGTCTGCTTTTAATTGTAATTATTTGAATAATGTCACCAGAATATTTCATTGTGTTGTACTGGACCACACTGATCACTGACACAAGCTTATTTTAAATTCTACTGGTTGTATTCGAGGTTCTTAATAGTGCTTGAAAGTCTTTAAGATCCTAATTTTTTTAAGCGGTCTAATATAGGTTTTGAACGTGAGTCAGATTTTCATAAAGTGCTTAAAATACTTGAAGTTGCAACTGAATTAATCTTGGCATACATTTCATTATAATTGAAAGCATGACTAAAACACATTTGAAAAGTCAAAACTCCTTATTTGTTTAGCCTTATTGTGTGTTTGTACTGTTCATTTAGGTTTAAATCAGAGTAAGATGGTAGAATATCCTGAAAACACCTTGAAAGTGCTTGAATTTCATCTTTGTGTATAAACTGTCTATTAGCAAGTGAGAAATAAGGACAAACTTAACAAAGTTAGCACCTTTGAAATGGCCAAAAACTTACCACCAACCACATGGCCATTGGTGTTCCTATTTGTGGATAAAAAAATTAAAATAACAGAAGAAGCTGATAAGAAAAGGATGTTTGTCGCAATGCCAAACGTTTTTTTAACCACAAGAAACCTGAAGGTCTAATTGACCCAAATTTTTTTAAATTTTAAATTGAAGAAAACTGGCTATTAATCTGTAAAAATAATGAAGCATTGTGTAGTGACTATGAATCCTATTTAAAACAAGCAAATTGGTCAGACGTCCTTGTACAGTAATGTTACATTTCCAAAGGAAATGATCAAATATATATATATATATATATATATATATATATATATATATATATATATATATATATATATATATATATTATTAGGGCTGGATGATAATTCAATACTTCAGTATATCTATCGATAGACATGTGGCACAATAGAAAAAAAATGGGTTGATAAAACTTTGATGAAACGGTTATCTTTTTTCATTATAACCTATCAGGTAGCAGCATACTACACTCACTACTTACTAGGGCTGGGGGTAAACGATTAATTTTAAAACGATTATTCAGACGATTGTTTTATTGAATAGTCGACTATTCTAATGACGATTTACACAATTAAATTTCTATTGCATGGTTAATAAAAACCAAAAAATCTCACATTCCTCAAAAAAATTGATAAATTGTTACTGCAAGAGAATAAACACTACAGGCCTTCCATTGTGTATAACACTGCTTTTATTGTGTTGTTTTTGGTTATGTTCTGGTGACGTGTAGAACTTAAGCGTGCAGGCTGCTGCCTGAGAGAACTTGGGAGTGTCTCCATGCTGCTTTGTTTTGGTCACTTATGTGCGTGAGGTGAGTGGTGTCCTGGGAAGTTTGGCTCGTGTGCAAAAAGGAAGGGACAATAACACGGGAATTTAAAAGTTTAAATGATGATCAGGTTTATTTACAACAACAACAAACATAATCTTTCCATCCACAGGCTGGGAATAATAAAACTAATTCTGCCTGTGGGGAATTAAAACAAAAGTACAAATAACTAAGGATGTCCCACTGGGCAAAGTTTACAGGGTTCTGGACCAAAATAAGGATCTCCAAAGGTCCAAACTCTAAACTGGGTGGTTAACTGGGTTGGAAATAAAATGGCTAGGGCTGAATGTGAAATGCTTTTTGTCCAATTTTTAAGATATCTTTCAACAACTATCGATATCAATCAATATTTAAAAAAATGTTATGGAAATACTTTTTTTCTATATTGTCCAGCCCGTGTGTGTGTGTGTGTGTGTGTGTGTGTGTGTGTGTGTGTGTGTGTGTGTGTGTGTGTGTGTGTGTGTGTGTGTGTGTGTGTGTGTGTGTGTGTGTGTGTGTGTGTGTGTGTGTGTGTGTGTGTGTGTGTGTGTGTGTGTGTGTGTGTGTGTGTTAGGGCTGAACTAGCTGTAGGGTTATTTAACCTATAGGATTTTATGATTGTTGATCTGAAATAACACAAAGGAGCTGTTGATTCAAATATTCAGAAAAGCTTAAGTTTTACTAAATGAAATGGATATTTATGTTTTTTTTCCAGATCATTTATTGAACTATTCATAAGTACATGTGTGCAGTTGTGTTGTGGAAGTCATTGTTTTTATGAACATCTCTGAGCAGAATTAGGTTTCTGGTTCATAAAACATTAGTGAGTGTGAAGGGATTTTAGTTTATGAGCATAATAATAATAATTTAGACTATTCATCATTGAAGGCATTTCCAGCTTCTTGAATATGTGTATATAATACACGATTGTAAAATTTGTGGGGGGTTTCTAACTCGTAAGCCTTGTAATGATCCACACCAGTCCAGCTATATGTGCTGGCAGCACGCTGTTTTGTCTTTTAACTGTGAAAATGACATTGTTGAAATTCTACCTGGCGTTCCAGCCGTGGCCATTGACAGAAACATTTAAACATGATTAGAAGAGGTTGATATTCATGATCCATCACTGCTAATGGATTCTGTGGGATTGGTTATAAAATGAAGATTCGTGTTCATTATGTTGAAGTTGACCTTCAGTAGAGGTGGTAATAAAGGTGAGTGGGTGGCAGTGGTGCCTTGTGTATTATGATGTGGTACTCGATTGGTTGGTAATCACAGAAGAGGCTTTGAGGAACATGGTTCTATGTTATTCAAATCCAGGAATTAAGGACGTTTTAATTGGAATAAAGATTATTTTCCTCACATTTTCAATGTGTGCATTGAAACAGATAATTATTCAAATCATGCTTTTTAAATACATCAAACATTCCTAAATGAAAACGTTTGGCCTAGAGCAAATGCTATTGGTAAACAATCATCTAACACTTTCAGAGCTAAGAAGACATTTGTATTTTGGACTTCAATAGTCAGAAGCAAAACAGGAAACTATTTAAAATGCTGGATGTTTTTCATTTGCTGTTAGTCTAGTCTCAAATCAAGTGCTTTCGTATGAATGGTCTTGTAGAACAGAGGGGTGTTACAGAAAGCAAGTTAGAACATCGGAGCTTTCCTGATAAATCCCTGCTTGACAAAGCGCTCCCTTCCCTCCGGGTTTCGCTGGCTCCAGGAACGATTCTCAGGTGGATTCAATCCCCTACAATTCAAGCGAGAAGCGGCAGTCAAGACTCATGCGCGTCTATAGGCAGCCCTGTTAATCGATGCTAGATAGATCAGAATGGAAGGAAAGGACAGCCTTGTTTTTGTCACAGAGGAAGAATTAATAATTGATGCCTATGAGGTCTACAAACATATCAGAACTAAAATGGAGACTGCTAGTTGCTTGATTAAAGCTGTGCGGCTATTTAGTTAAAACGCTCAGCATTCACGTGTTTCCATGGAAACGCTGAAAGTTCGCCAAACTTCAGCAAGCCTAGCTGCTAGCCTGACATGGAGCAGGTTTGTTCTCCAGCATGTGTTCCCATGGCGACTGGGAGTGGTTTCAGGCTAGCCATGGTCAAAAAACTAGTTTGGAGCAGTTAAACAGGGATTTTCTAAAGAAATCCCGGTTTTTGGGATTAGCTTGGTTTCTGGAACAGCCTTCTGCTCATTTAGGTTTAATTATTTATTTATTTATTAGACTGTGATTGTTCTTTTGCCTTCTTTGGTTCCTGAGAAGTCACCTGACTTAGGGTTGTAAGAGGGAAAAGTTGTCGGGTCTGTTTTGTCTGTAGGAAAATAAGCAACAGAACAGAACCTGCATGTAACTTAAAATAAATGTTTGTGTCGACAGTGAGGATTGCTATTTCAGTGCGGCAGTCTATTGCTTGCTTGTGACAGGACAAATTTTGTTGATTTCAAACGTACGCTTTCTCTTTTCCAGCCTGAAGATGTAAATCGGACCCTGGACAGTGGAAGAAAGCCCCTTCACTTCGCTGCAGACTTTGGTCATCTGGAAGTGGTGGAGTACCTCATTTCTAAGGGAGCAGATGTCAATGTGAGAAATAAAACAGCCACTACTACCTCAGCGTTTGTTTTTAAATAACTGCTTGTTTCCACTTCCTGTCCTGATGTGTGCTCATTGTCAGCATGCTTGAGTTTACGCCAGCTTTAGGTGCTTGACTTCAAACTGACTGTTTTTCCTGTTCAGCCAGCAGTTCTTTACGCTGACCTAGTGGTGGACTGGTAGATTAATCTGTTCATCTAAAACATTTTGTTTTTGTTTTTAGGGGTGCTGATAATACATTCAGATGTAAAAGACTATCATTAGTTTCAGCCGTTTGCCTCAGTAACATCTATTTGAGTCAGTCACACGTTTAAAGTTTTAGAACGTTAACTTGGATGTTCAAGGCTAAAATGTTAGCATTCGTCACATTCCACCACTGAAACAGCTGATTAACAATGGTGTTGAAGAGCACAAAATTCTGTCTGAGAGATAAAACTTTTTCACTGTTGGGGTTTGAATCAGGCTGCTGATGAATAAAGGAAAACTTCAGCAGATGTTGTTTTTCTTTAAACCTCTCTGACCTGTTCTCTCCACAGGCTCCAGACAAGCACGGGCTCACTCCACTGATCTGTGCCTGTTATGAGAATCACAGCCAATGTGTCAAGATGCTGTTAGAAAAGGTTGGTATCTTATTCGTGCATGCATCTGTAAACCGCGCCTTTCACTCATCGGTGCTTGTTGATGTGTCGAATGCCACAGCCTGAGTGCTGATGAGGTACGTCGATAGACAAAAGGCCCTTCAGCACTGTGCTGTGGAGGCTGTGCTGGAATGTTCACACAGAGCATCACATACTATGCTGCTGCTCGTTTTGTCCACTTGTATCATTCATAGCTGCTGTTTGCCCCATCTAAAATGCTCTGTTCCAACCGGGCCCTCCTCAGTCATTTACAACGGTCTGAAATCCTGCACTAGTCAGATGAAATCTGTCACTTTTATGCTGAAGTTGGTGAGAGTTGGGTGCAGCTAGCATTTGCTTTTATTACAGTTGAATGTCAAATTTATCCTGCATCATTCTGTCATGGAAACAGATTCATACACTTTTTGCTCTGGTAAAATGGTCCCAGTGTGTTGTGTCCAAACTTTATTGTAGGAAGCCTCTGCTTCCTCTTACCTAAATGTTTGACTCAAACTTAAATGAGTCAGATATTGACCTGTTTTCACCACCTGTATGTGGTTTGATTTTTGTGTGAGCTTGACTGCCCTGTATATGATAACTGTAACACCTTTAAAAAGGGTATCTGCAGGTCCTTAAAAAGTCTTAAGTCTTAAATTTGGTTTTCCAAATTTAAGGCCCTAAAAATCCTTAAAAAATTTCAAATAATCCTTAAATACAGTTTCCAAAGGACTTAAATTACCAAAGGCCCAACAAACAAGATTCTTTTATTTCTATAAAATTTTCGTGAATTTCTAGTTGGTGTTAGTGTTCATGATGTTGGCGTAAGCGGAACCGTTCACATTCAGTTTGTTGTGAAAGGGGGCTATATTAAATGAGCACATTAGCTGATTAAGCTAGTGGGAGCTTGCGCCATGGGGAAGTGCAAGTTTAATGGTAACTAGATGGCTAATCCCACGTCCGCGACGTGATTGGCACCAGTTCCAGGTAATAGCTGGAAATTATAGCTTAAATTTATTTTTAAAATTAGCTTAAATTTGGTCAAAGTGGCCTTAAAAAAGGTCTTAAAAAGTCTTAAATTTGGCTCCCTTAAACCTGCAGATACCCTGTTTAAAGGGGCTAGATCATGCAATTTTAAACCTTTGAGAGCAAAGGTTGGCCCAATATATGATAAAATATTACCGTTGGCACTATTGAGATGACATTTTATCTTAAATATGGGTTATGTTCTTCAGCCTGAATTTATACCTGGAAATGAAACCGTTTCAGTGACACTCCGTCCATGTCCGCTCCAACAAATCTCTCCTACAACAGCGTCTTAGCCAAATCTGCTGATGTATTGGCCTTGGTAGTCTAGCAGTTGAAGCATCTTGCCTTTCATCTCATTTTGCCATGTCCTGACGCAGGTTCAGCTCCTGCTGTCGGCAGTAATTTATGCAGGCAGCTGAAGCAGATTTCATGTTTTTACATTTTAGTTTTATTATTTTTCTGCAAAATATTTTGTTCCTTAAGATTTTTGAATTTGGTCATTTCCAAGCTGCATTTTAGCTGATTTACTCCACTGACCTCACTTGGACTCACACTGGCTAAATAAACAAAGAAAGTAAAATAAATAATTGAAATAAAATAACAGATTTGTTCTAGAGACCCGCTGATATATTACATTTTTTCAATATCTGGCAAAATTATTTTCAAAGACAGATAAAAGTAAAAAGTCAAAGAATTCTGGGACCTGTGTGGTCAACTGCCACCACTACTAGAATAAAGAAAGGACCCGAAGGACCCTGACACACGCTCACCCCCAAATTCCACTACCTCCGCTCCGCTCCGGCACGAACTCCGCAGCAAAATCGGTCCCGTTGTAGTCAATCAGAGCAATTCCACTACTGCGGCCGTGCTGCGGCAGTGCGGCGCAGTGCGCCGCCCTCTGTTCCGGCGTCCGGCAAAAATAGAATCGATCCTATTTTCGCCAGACGCCGGAGCACCTCCGCAGTCAATGGACAGGAATCACAACCGCCCAACAGGAAAGGGAGCAAGCATAACTTCCGTTTTTCACAATAAATCGATAAACAAAAAGCGTTTTTTGTTTCATATGCACAAGTTTAACAACTTTTAACAACTATCAATGGCGGCTGAACTTTAAATGCACAAAAGTAAGCCATAAATACAGTTCCCACTATCAAAGTACTCACCCTTTGTTGATCCAAACACTGCTGATCTCTCAACACAAATGATGGGCAGATTAAACAGTTCATTTCGATGTTTCTCCCACACAACGGGTGTTTGGATCTAACTTCAACGTTTATTGCTCGGACTGTATCGCAAGATCTCGAAAATCCTGCGCATGCTTGTTTGCGCACCTCAGGTCTCCGCACCGGAGCGGAGCCGTTGTAGAGCGGGTACCAGTAAAAACTGAGTTCGGAAGCGAGCGGCTGCGGAAGGCGGGGGCGGAGCGGAGGTAGTGGAATTTGGGGGTTAAATGTGTTTAATTTATATTGCACACAGTGAGTGCTCCGTTGTCTTTCACAATCAATGTGCTGCTAAACAAATATATATCGGCCTTAATCGGCTTTAGATATCGGCCATCGGCAACAAAATTCTTAAAAAATCCGTATCGGCATTGGCCTTAAATCTGTACAGTCGGCATTTCTGTCTTTTTTCTGATTGGTTTTTTTTTTTAGCTGGCTGTTTTCGCTGCCTGTCAGTAACCAGACTCTTTCTCTATGCAGAATTAGAGGATGAGTCTGGCAGGCCAGGCTACAAAATCACATGATAAAAAGCTCCAAAGAGTGATTTTTTTCATTATATGGACACTTTTAAGGACCACAATAGCAACTCTTCCTTTAAAACTGCTAAAAGGCTTGTATTTATATAATACCGTCTAGAGACTTACAACCTCTTAAGGTGCTTTACAACTCACCAGTCATTCACACACTGGTGGTGATGAGCTACATCGTAGCCACTGCTGCTCTTGGGCACACTGACGGAGGCGAGACTGCCGTCTATCGGCACGACCGGCTCCTCCGACCGCCAGCAGCAGGCAAGGAGGGTGAAGTGTGTTACCCAAGGAGACGCCGACTGAGACAGACTGAGCAAGGCTTAAACCTGCAACCCTCCAGTTATGGAGTGGGCACGTAACTCTAAAACCATTTCCCTGTAGAGAAAACCTTAAAAAAAAGCATAACATCTCTGTGTCCTTTAGTTTAATTAAAGATACCTGCTGTAGTAGTGTGGAACGAGGCTTTCGTGCAAGAACTCCAAATTTGTAAAACATCTGTAGAAAAAGTTAGCCGCATTCAGGTTTAATGTTTAGTTAATGGAGAAAGTTTATCTTCATTGTGTCACAGGAACTTGCAATGTGAAAGGCTGCATGATGTCGTGTAAAGCGCTTCACACAAGGGATGCTTTGTATTGTTTATGAGGGAGCGATGGAAAGAGACACTGGGGGAAGGGAACAGCAGCATTTTCCCCAGTCTGGGTTTACAAAAGGACCTCCACAATGTTTAATAGGAGCAGCATCTTAATTTCTGCAGGAGTAACAGACATCTGATTGGGGCTTTTATCATTCGAGTTGCTGTACTGTGGAACAGTCACATTTTTCCTTTTGCTGAATCATTTGTCGTTCAGTCACGGTTATCTGTAGGCTCAGTTTTAGCTGCACGTCTAAACAGTTACCTGGAATGAGGAAGTCATAAATTATATATGAAAAGTAGTGGTGTTGGGTTAGAGACTGTTCCATGCTGTTTTCCCCCAATCATTCAGCTCTCATAACCCCTTCATTTTTTCTTTGTTACAAATGGTGCCACATGTCTCAGTCCTGATATTAACAAACCAGCAAAGTCTCAGCAACTCAAAAATAAAACTAAAGGGAAACAATAAACATAACAACTGTGTTATGGCTTTATGTGTTGTGAAGGTTGTTGGCATCCTAGGGTTGATGTGTTCATGTTATATACAGCCGCTGGTCATAAAATTAGAATATCATGACAAATTGATTATTTTCAGTAATTCCACTCACAAAGTGAAACTTGTATATTAGTAATTCATCACACACAGACTGATATATTTCAAAAGTTTCCTTTAATTTTGATGATTATAACTGACAACTAATAATATTAGAATATTGTGAAATGGTTCAATTTTGAAGATCCCTGTTAAACTCTAATCAGCTAATTCACTCAAAACACCTGCAAAAGCCTTTAAATGGTCTCTCAGTCTAGTTCTGTAGTCTACACAATCAAGGGGAAAACTGCTGACTTGACAATTGTCCAAAAGACGACCACTGACACCATGCACGAGGAGGGCAAGACACAAAAGGTCACTCCTAAAAAGGTATAGCCTGGCAAGCCAGACAAAATAAATGTATTGTTTTGTAACTTGTAACAAGTTTTGAAACTGTAAATTTATTTTTGTAGCATGCAATTCTCATTTTGTAACAGGCAACTTTTGTTTTGTAACACATAACTTTTGGTACTCGACATGAAACTTTCATTTTGTAACTTGCAGAAAAAAAATCAATGTACAAGTTTCAAATCACAAATCTTAAAACACATCTCAGTCTACAGTTCCAAAACTCAAGTCTGCAGGTACAAAACATTTGTCCCAATTCTAGATTCCTTCCGAAATAACCAATGACGGGCTTCGTCTGACGAACCAGTCATGAGTCTTGGATTCCTGTCCAGTCGTAGCAAGAGGGCATAGGTCTGTTGTACTACTCACAACCAAACTTGCTTACATTTTTACTCTTTACCCGTAAATCAAAAACTATGTTTTATGGAACCTGATATTAGCCAAGAATAATCTTGTCCAGGTTTGAGATGTGTGTTTTGAAAGTTGTGGTTTGAAACTTGTACATTGAATTTTTTTTTGCAAGTTACAAAATTAAAGTTACATTTTACAAAACGTGAATTACATGCTACAAAAAATGTTACAGGTACAAAAGATGTTACAAGTTACAAAACTTGGTACAATGTACTTGAAATATTGTCTGAATCCTCGTTCCATATACTCACCACAACGGATGTTGGCAAATGAGGCAGTCCGCTGTTGAAAAAGGCGAAAAAAATACATCCTTTTTTCTAAAGAACTCATCGATCTACTCCTGATTCTAATGAAGCCCAAGGACAAATTTTTCAAGACACTTTTCTTTTGTTTCGTGGGTTTGGGAAAGGCATTCGACTGCATCCCTCTGGGGGCCCTCTGAGGGGTATTCCAGAAGTATGCGTTACCAGGCCCTTTCATGCAGGCTGTTGGGTCCCTGTATGATCAGTGCCAGAGCTTAGTCCACATTGCCGGCAGCAAGTCAGACTTGTTCCCAGTGAGAGTTGGACAACACAAATGTATTAATATATATATAAATCGTATACACACTTTCTAAAAAAAAATTTGAACAAGATATTAATTGCAGCTTTTCCGAGATGGTGCTTCAAATAAATTCGTCTTCGTCTTCCTCCGCTTATCCGGGTCCGGGTCGCGGGGGCAGCATCCCAATTAGGGAGCTCCAGGCCGTCCTCTCCCCGGCCTTGTCCACCAGCTCCTCCGGCAGGACCCCAAGGCGTTCCCAGACCAGATTGGAGATGTAACCTCTCCAACGTGTCCTGGGTCGACCCGGGGGCCTTCTGCCGGCAGGACATGCCCGAAACACCTCCCCGGGGAGGCGTCCAGGAGGCATCCTGACCAGATGCCCAAACCACCTCAACTGGCTCCTTTTGATCCGGAGGAGCAGCGGTTCTACTCTGAGTCCCTCCCGAATGTCCGAGCTCCTCACCCTATCTCTAAGGCTGAGCCCGGCCACCCTACGGAGGAAACTCATTTCGGCCGCTTGTATCCGCGATCTCGTTCTTTCGGTCATTACCCAAAGCTCATGACCATAGGTGAGGATTGGGACGTAGATCGACCGGTAAATCGAGAGCCTGGCTTTCTGGCTCAGCTCCCTCTTCCCCACGACAGATCGGCTCAGCGTCCGCATCACTGCAGACGCTGAACCAATCCGCCTGTCGACAGGCTTCAAATAAATTAATTTATAAAACCAAAGTTATTTCTCTAATTTTTAATTTAAAGTATAAAACCTTTAAAAGACCCTTAAATAGAGTTGCCTATTATCCTGTTTTGTGTTTCTGTAACAAGAGATAAAGGTTTTACTGTTGACATCAGGTCAGGGTTAGAATTAACAAATGTGGCTTAGACAAATAACACCTAAGGCGTAGGTATAAATGGCCTGTATTTGTATAGCACCTTCTATGGTTCTACAACCTTCCAAGGCACTTCCCAACAGTCATCCACCCATCCATTTACACACACATTCACATGCTGGTGGTGATGAGCTACAATATAACCACAGCTGCCCTGGGGCACACTGACAGGCGAGGCCTGCCGTACATTGTTGAATTGTGATCAGCAGAAGCTTTTCCGGTTCGCGCCTCACTTTCTTTGATTTCATTTCATTTATGTATAAAGCCCCTTCTGCGACCAATGCAGACACCCAAGGTGCTGAACACAACACAATAAAAACATCAAACCGTCAGAATAAAATATAACAATCGTAAAACCAGCATAAAATCAATTAAAAGAGGAGAGTAAAAGCAAAAAATAAAACCCAGAAAAATATTAAGAGGTCGGGGTAAAATTTGCTAAACCTGAAAAGCCTTGACAAAAAAATGGGTCTTAAGGCGAGTCTTAAAAACCCCCAATGAGGGTGACTGACACACCACCAAAGGCAACTGGTTCCAAAGTGCAGGTGCCAACACAGAGAACACACGGTCCCCTGTGACCTGCACTTAGTGCGTGGAACAATCAACAGCTCCCTGCCGGCTGAGCGAAGTGCCCGCGAGGGGGCATGCCTATGCAAAAGGTTTCCAAGATATGCTGGAGCAGTTCCGTGTAAGGCCCTGTATGCCAGCACCAAGATCTTGAATTTTGCCCTGTATTGTACAAGCAGCCAATGAAGGGATGCCAACACAGGGGTGACATGTTCCCTGCGCCTAGTGCCTGTCACAAACCTAGCGGCTGAGTTTTGAACTAACTGCAAGCGTGCTACCGCACCCTGACTAAGGCCGGCATACAGTGCATTGCAGTAATCGAGCCTTGAAAGAACAAAAGCGTGTGTGACAGTCTCTAGATGTACTCTGGACAGCAGGGGCTTAATTCTGGCTAGTCGGCGTAAGTTAAAAAAACACGATCGCACAACCTGGTTGATTTACAGCAGCGGCCCAAAACGATCTCCTAGCACATGATGTTCTGCTCCCTGATCACGTGACATGTAACGTATGTGGATGAAGATCGGCTTTAGAGCTGAAATGTTTGTTCTCACTGTGCGGCGGCTCGTTCCAATTCCCACACAGTAAAAAAAATGTAAATGACGACTTTAGTCATCATTGGCAGTGAATGAGTTAATAGTCAAACCTGTTAATTGCTACAACCCTACTGCCATGTGGAGCTTAAAGTCTGAAAACCCTGCTTAATTTCCTGCACTTAATTATTTTAATCACATAACCAACAAAAACTAAATATATATAAAAAGAAAATTTGAATGAGCATCAGCAATTTAAGAATTGCATACACCAACAAAGTAACATTTTGGAGTTATAATGAATTTTTTTTTTACTCTAGAAAATCTCCCATTTCTTTAAATGAACACAACCAGCCACTAGGGGCTAGACCACTTGCTTCAGATGGCCAGTTTCTACATTTCATTCCTGCATCTAGTTCTTTTGTCTATGAGTCAGATTGGGACGTCATATCAGCATGCATAATGTTTTCACAATCACTCCTTGAGATTTTTATTTTGAGAGGCACTTTTAAAAATCCTTTCTTTTTCACCTCAAAGTGGATATTTTTCCTATTTGAATCGGGTATAGTTTTAAACCTTGGCCCCTGTCATGGATAAAGCTTTTTAGTTGTTTTTTGGATCGCTGTATAACGTGAAGTTTCATCTGAGATTGGCAAGCTTTGCAAGAACCATCTCTGCTTTGTAAATCAGCATCTCTTAAGTAGATTGTTAAGTCAATATCAGCATGAGAGTTGAGACAGGCTGGGATAAATGGGGATAACGCTGGGTGAAAGGATTTAAGTAAACCCTCAGGATTTCTTGCTTTGTTGTTTTTTATATGCGTCTCTGCTAACCACGGAAAAGCTTCATCGTCCAGAAGCAACTAAAAGCTAAGCTGTCACCACTGGGATCAGATCTTAGTCTATATAACCCCGCCTGCTCTGAAGAAATGAGACTATTAGACGGTCCCAGAGCTGCGTCATTGGCTGTGCTTCTGTATGTCCACTCTACACCTGTGGCGCTACAGCCTCAATGATGCTGGGGATAAAAAGAAGCCACTGAGAATACTGGACTATGACTATTGGGCTGGCAAACAAAAAAGCTTAGTTGGCGCATCATGTTTGTTCACACCCACCTCCCCCAGCTGCACAGTTAGTTGTGAATTATATCTTGCCATTATTTACTTATTTTTACCCAAAGATGCCAGACCTGTAATATACGTACTCTCTCCTGCCGGCAGAGGCTACCAAGCTAAGTTTTGGCCTCAATTGAAAAAGCACACACCCTCAGACAAATACACACTCCTCAATGGACTGGTGTTCCACAGTGAATGTCTTGTTTCTTTTTAGTTTGTTTCTTTTCTGTGTTGTTTCTAAAACTCATAGTTTTAAAATTAAGAGAGCCAAGGAAATGTTGTCATTCAACATAAATCTGGTGTAACACAAACAAATGTCTAAACTCTAGTTACACATGTTTCACTAACCAAGAGTCAACAATTTGCTGAAATTGGAAACCAAACAGGGCCATACAAAGAAGACTGAGTATTATTTGTCCCTCATTCTCCTGAACCATGTTTGCGTGTTGGGTTATGTCTAGTTTATGCATCTGCGTTGGTGTGGACACATGCAACGCCATTATCTGCCCGTGCGAGGGCTCTCCAGCTGGCTCGCAAGGACGAACTGAGTCGAGCCAACTTTTCCACACCGCCATTGCACCCTCAAAAACAAATTGAGCAGAAGGAGTCACCACTCATCTGGGTGAGGTGCTGTATCAAAAGTAGAATTCAGAAAGATAAGAATCCGCACACTTCGAACTGCGATGTAAGAGCTTTATTTGTCGGGCTTTCGGTCAGAGACCTTCATCAGGACAACTCCTGATGAAGGTCTCTGACCGAAAGCTCAACAAATAAAGCTCTTACATCGCAGTTCGAAGTGTGCGGATTCTTATATTTTTGAACCCTCAAAAACAAAGAAAGCCGGAGATGTCTAGTGGCAGACGCAAAGCAACTTGAAGAATACCTTGTGGAAAAACTGAACATTGAGACGGTGACTGGAGGAGTGAAAAGATATGCAGCAAGCATTTTATTCGAGGACAGAAACGATGGGAAACATGGGTTTAGAGGTGGCGAGAGCATGAAGAGGTGGAGGAGAATGAGGGATACATTTGTCCCCGTCAAAAACACAATATGAACACAATAGTAAATGCACCACCTTGGACCGAATACATAACGGGATACCCCAGAACAGTGCTACGCCCTTTGTTGTCCTGGTGGGAAATTGCTTGTCTGTCAATGCATGTGCGTCTCTCCCTCGTGGAGCGAAAGCAGAAGCATAAACTAGGCTTTAGTTTTAAGTATTTGTTCATTCATTCATTGAAACCTGGGTTTGGTCCAGCTCCAAAACTAAAGATGTATCTAAGCTATAGCCAGGCTAACACACCACTCCAGTAAATATATTGATTTTCTTTTTCTTTTTTTTTTGCTGGATGTTCTAAAGGGCAATTGTTTGAGAGTTGATTCAAATAACTCCTGACAGAAGTGCTTAGCTAATATTTAGTCATACTTGGTAGACTATTCAATTCCATTCACTGGAGACTTAATGAAAACTTAATGGACGCTTTGGTAGTACAGTGTCATCAAGTTACTGACCCACTGCTGCTTAGTGTGGCTCCATAACCCAGGATCATGATGCATCTGAGTTTGACTGCAAGCACCTTGGGACTCTATTTTTATTCATTAGGCAGTGTCTCAGGGGGCCACCGGCTTCTCTTTGACTGGTCAGTGAGGTGTTCATAAGGGGTCGTTACTCAAGCTGAGAAAAGCTCATTACTGTAAGTGGTGGCAAGAGTGTATGTCTGAGCTGGGAGGCCTTTTGGGATGGCACGGTGCATCTCACAGGAGTAGCCCACATAAGTTATGTTCCTGGTCTCCACAATCCTGTTTTCAGGTGGCACGTACAGGCAGTGGAACACTCGTTATTACGTTGTTTTGAGTCTAATGCAATAGTGTACAATGGGAATACACAGGGGCCACACACAGACAGCCTGTTAGATACTCAGCAAGTGAAGTATTGATAGTGGATGGTGCTAAAGTCAAGTTCTATGGTGCCTTCAAACACAATGAGGTCCGAGTTGGTTACTAGGTATCATTTTAAATCAGCTACTAATGACTTCCCCAGAGCTGGAAAATGGGAAGGAAGAAAATAAAGCTTCCTCCTATCTTCACATCCTCCTTTTTACTCACCGGAGTACAGAGCTCAATGATTGGTGACTGAGTACCTGATATGAAGCAGCTATTGGAGAGGCTTACACATACAGCAAACACCTTATCACAATGTTTACCGTGGTTCAGAGGCTCTTTCTAAAAGTTGGATGAAGCTACGGCTTACATCAGCAGAGCACTCTAAAACATTATCAAAGAAACTGTAATCTGGTTTTCACCCAGGAATCATTCCTGTCTCATGCAAGATGAATTGCACCATGGTAACCCTCTGTGTATTTGCAGGTAAAGAAAAAATCGAAAGGTAATAATTTTCTCGTAGAAAATTTCAGAGCTTGAAACTAAACGATCCATAACAGAAAATGACACCCCTGCTTTGCTCCTGGTTTTTTGTATTTGAATCTGTGCAGTATACCCGAATCATTGGGTAATTTTATGTTTGCCCTGAGCAGAAAACTTGTTAAAACCCAATTTGTGAAACTTCTTCCAACATTTCTTGAAAATATGTTATAAAACTTTCATTTTGTTTAAGAAAACTTGACAAATCAAGCTTGTGGTCATCAAGATTGTATCTAATAGCAAAAAAATCCATGTAAACTCTGGGTGTAATGTAGATATAATGACTTGTCTTTCATTTCTGCAGATGAATATATCACCTTGCACCATTTCATGCTGAAACAAGAGCTTATGGCTACTTTGTTTTCCTACATAAATTATTGATAGACTTCAGATTTAACTCCCAAAAATTAGCTTACCTTTAATAATTTTAGTTAACTTATAAACACTTTGCCGTAATGTCTTTGGTGTGTTCTTACTGTGTTTAGTTTCTAATTCCATTTTTGGTTCTTTTTAAAACACAGGAAAGGTTTATTTTATTTTATTTTTTTTTACCTTGCTAACATTTCGTTTGATGACTGCAAAACATCCTCAGAGCTGACGCTGATGGTGGCGTCATTTCCTACGTTTATCCGCGGGTAGCAGAGGACGTTGTCGCCCTCTGCTGTCTGCTGTCCGCTCTCCAATGATGCATTCCCATTTACGATCCAAAGAGTAAACCCCATCGTCCCTGTTCATGGTCCCTCATCCACGTCTCCTTATCTCGAATGCTTCCTTTATCCATCTTTTGTATTTCTGTTCGGTGTTTATGATCCTTGTGTTGTCCCAGTCCATTATGTGGTTTTCTCTTGTGCAGTGATCTGTTACGGCTGACTTCTTTATTGTGCTTTCTGCTTCTTCTTTTGCTGCTCTTGTGTGTTTTCGACTTGCCTCTTTCTCGCACTCCTTTCTATGTTCTATTGTTCGTGTGTTGAGTTGGCGTCCGGTTTCTCCTATGTATGTTTTATTGCAGAGTTTGCATGGGATTTCGTAAACGACTCCACATTTAAGTCCAGCTGGTATCTTGTCTTTTGGGTGTACTAGTCTGTTTCTAACTGTTGTGTATGGTTTTGTTGGTGTGTTTATGTTGTATTTTTTCATTGTTGCTCTTGTTTTTTCTGTTATGCCTTTGATGTATGGTAGGGTTATCACTGGTTTTGGTTCTTGTCTTTCTGGGTTTCTGGTTCTTTGCTTAGGTTGTTCTTTTCTTTCTGTTGTTTGTTGTTTTGCTTCATTCATCGACCATGTCTGGTATCTGCAGGTCTTTTTAGTAAGTCACATGTTCTATCCCTAATGTCACTAGATTTATGAACCCATTTAAACTGGTCTCCCTGCCATTTCAACTATCTTCAATACAAGTTTATTTATAAAGCGCCAAGTGAGGACAAGAGACATCTCAAAGCACTTAACAAAGTAAACATTCCAATATAGTTCCGTTCATTAAGCCAATCAGAAAAAAGTTTCCTATATAAGGAGTCACTGACTAGTGTCAGTGACAGCAATCCTCTTACTAAGCAAACATTTGGCGACCGTGGAGAGGAAAATTCCCTTTTAACAGGAAAAACCCTACAGAGGATCCTGGCTCAGTACAGGTGCTGGCCAGTAAATTAGAATATCATCAAAAGGTTGAAAATATTTCAGTAATTCCATTCAAAACGTGAAACTTGTACATTATATTCATGCAATGCACACAGACCAATGTATTTCCAATGTTCATTACATTTAAATTTGATATTCATAAGTGACAACTAATGAAAACTCCAAATTTGGTATCTCAAAAAATTAGAATATTCTGAAAAGGCTGAATATAGAAGACACCTGCTGCCACTCTAATCAGCTGATTTACTCAAAACACCAGCAAAGGCCTTTAAAAGGTCCCTCAGTCTTGTTTTGAAGGCACCACAATCATGGGGAAGACTTCTGACTTAACAGCTGTCCAAAAGACAATCATTGACACCTTGCACAAGGAGGGCAAGACACAAAAGGTGATTGCTAAAGAAGCTGGCTGTTCGCAGAGCTCTGTGTCCAAGCACATTAACAGACAGGCGAAGGGACGGAAAAAATGTGGTAGAAAAAAGTGTACAAGCTCTAGGGATAACCGCACCCTGCAGAGAATTGTGACGACAAACCCATTCAAAAATGTGGGGGAGATCCACAAAGAGTGGACTGCAGCTGGAGTCAGCGCTTCAAGAACCACCACGAGGAGACTCATGAAAGACATGGGATTCAGGTGTCGCATTCCGTGTGTCAAGCCACTCTTGAACATGAAACAGCGCAAGAAGCGTCTCGCCTGGGCCAAGGACAAAAAGGACTGGACTGATGCTGAGTGGTCCAAAGTTATGTTTTCTGATGAAAGCAAGTTCTGCATTTCCTTTGGAAATCAAGGACCCAGAGTCTGGAGGAAGAGCGGAGAAGCACAGAATCCACGTTGCATGAGGTCCAGTGTAAAGTTTCCACCGTCAGTGATGGTGTGGGGTGCCATGTCATCTGCCGGTGTTGGCCCACTCTGTTTCCTGAGGTCCAGGGTCAATGCAGCCGTCTACCAGGAAGTTTTAGAGCACTTCATGCTTCCTGCTGCTGACCAACTTTATGGGGATGCAGACTTCACCTTTCAACAGGACTTGGCACCTGCACACAGTGCCAAAACCACCAGCACCTGGTTCAAGGACCATGGTATCCCTGTCCTTGATTGGCCAGCAAACTCGCCTGACCTTAACCCCATAGAAAATCTATGGGGTATTGTGAAGCGGAGGATGCAATACGCTAGACCCAACAATGCAGAGGAGCTGAAGACGACTATCAGAGCAACCTGGGCTCTCATAACACCTGAGCAGTGCCACAGACTGATCGAGTCCATGCCACGCCGCATTACTGCAGTTATTGAGGCAAAAGGAGCCCCGACTAAGTATTGAGTGCTATACATGCACATTCTTTTCATGTTCATTCTTTTCAGTTGGCCAACATTAGAGAAACAAACATTTTTTCATTGGCCTTTAGAATATTCTAATTTTCTGAGATACCAGATTTGATGTTTTCATTGGTTGTCACCTATAAATATCAAAATTAAACGTAATAAACATCGGAAATACATTGGTCTGTGTGCATTGCATGAATATAATGTACAAGTTTCACGTTTTGAATGGAATTACTGAAATATTTTCAACCTTTTGATGATATTCTAATTTACTGGCCAGCACCTGTATAAGCAGCCCTCCACCTCAACTCACTGGGGATCGAGAAGACAGAACAGACACACACACGCACGCACACACACCTACAGAACATATATACCAAGTAATGTGTCTATAGTTACATTGTGATTTCTTAGTAAATATTCATTTGGTGAGAGATGAACTTTATTGTATTTATCCTAGTGAATCTATAATTAAACAGGTAAACTAGTAGTAGCACATCCAATGTCAAGGAAAGTCAAATGTTATTATCAGGAGAGGGAGAATGTTTAAGTGGTTAGCAGCAGTGTTCAAGCCGATGGCCCCCTCCATGAGGCCACCACAGCTCAGCAGAACATCATTGTAGCTTCTTCTGGGGAGAAAAACACTTTGAGAAAAAAATAAAGTCAACAGCTGAAATTGCAGGAAATAATACAGTTAAAGAGCAGATTGTAGAAGAAAGTAGTAGAGTGTGAAAAGTGGTCAGTGTATCCTCCAGCAGTCTAAGCCTATAGCAGCATAACTACAGAGCTAACTCTGGATAAACTAGCCTTTTAGATGGAGGCATGTTGGAGGCAGGGCAAGGGAGAGCCGTCTTTACCGACTGTACACTCCACCTCCCTCTACTCCCCCACTTATCCAGATTTAGGCTAACGTCAGATTTTAACCATAGGCCCTATCAAATAAAAATGTTTTAAGTCGAGTCTTAAAAGTAGACAAGTTGTCTGCCTCACGGACTAAAGCTGATCAGAACTCTCTAGAACTTGTTTTGATCCTTTGATTGTAGCATTTGAGTTAGAAAATACAGAAATTGTTATACTAATCTAAAGACCAAATTCTGTGGCTAAGATGCTAGGAAGAACATTGGCACAAATGTCACATGTCGCAGTGACCCAACCTTATCCAATACCTCTCATCAGAGAGTACGTACCAGATTTATGGGATTCCAATTGCAATCGTACATCTTCCTGTAATTTATGGTCTTCAACAGTTGCAGTCCAGTGATTTAATGGCTTTTTCTATACATAAGTTAACAGCTTACATGAACAGATGGAGAAGAGAAAATATCCTTCTTCTCACAACACTTTTTTTTTCTTTTTTCCTTTTTTTAAGTTTCTCAACATATTAGAATTGGTCTGTTTAAAAGATAAAAGAATAAACGGCTCATCAGAGTTGTCAGACTTTATGTGCTGCATCACAAGTCCCAGTCTAACATAAGTGGTGACAGGTGCACACTTACTAGAAATGTGAGACATGTTGCGTATTGACAAGTCTCTTTAACGTTGTCTTTCGTCTCCCTACCAATTAGAGATGCAGATCTGACAGGTTACTCAGCCCTGGTAAGTCTGTCTCCCTCAGGATACACTCTGTTGCACTTTAGCTTGGAGTTTGCACTCGGCACCAACATTGGTCACAATGTTGTCGCTGTCCTGCTTCTCCACGCAACAAGAAGTTTTCTCTGCCTTGGTTCTCTAAGCCTTATGCTAAGAGGCTGACGTTGGCAGCTCAACAAAGAACATCAATCTACCACGTACCCATCCAAACACCCGTCACCTATTAAATCACTACAAGTGCATTCAACACGTTGGCGATCTCATTCCTTTTTTTTTTTTGTTTTGTTTTTTGTTTTGTTTTGTTTTCATGGGTGGGGGAGAAGTTTACTATCCTCAGTAATCCAAATAGTTGTGTCCACCACGCTTTACTCTTTCAGATTGGTTGTGTTAATCCTCAGAGCTTAAATAGATTCTGCTGCTGGCTTCTTTGACTGCTTTTGCATGTGTTGTCTGGATTAAGATGAGCAGACAGACAAGTCCTCAGTGACTGAGTCAGAGAAAAGTGAATGTGAAGGTTTGTTTTGGCTGGCTTTGTGAAATACCCTCAGAGCTGCTCTGAAATAGCCAGTGGCCATTTACCAGAGATCTGAACAGAGTAGGATAGACAAGGATGGCTGCTACGTTTATCAACAATTAAGGACTTCCTGTCACCTGTTATTAACAGGTTTCTGTCAACACCATAGACTTGGGACTCCTCCAGGAGACCTGATAGTAACAGGCGCAAAATAATTAGTGGAAAATCTCCAAGTTTCTTTTCTGATCAAACTGTTTTCGATCCATATCATGAATGAAGTTGTTTAAGAATTAGCACAGCTAAGTTGAGTCAAGATGTGAAGAAAACTCTTGCAGACAGTTCGTTTTATGTCACTAATTCATGTGTAACATTATGGCCACTGGGCTCCAAGTCATTGTATAGAACTTTTTTTATGTGGGAAGAGAAACAAAGTACTTTAAAATGTAGTACCTGTTCTCATTCAGAACATGAGTGTTTTGTTCAGAGGACTACAGAGCCTCCATGAGCCGCACAGTAACCTGTGACCAGATGTGAGAGGGACTTGGTGCACTTATTAAGCATATTTAATATTCATGTCCTTCACCTCCGCAGGGAGCTGACAAAAACACAAAAGGACCGGACGGCAAAACTCCCTTAGAAGCTGCTGAGAGTGACGCCATCAAAGCTCTGCTTAAGTGAGAGACCACAGTATCGGAGGTGGCTGGACAGGTGGATGAACAGGCATACAGATGGATGCAGTGGTCCCCCGACAGAAGATGGACTCACCCCCTTTGCCCTCATCAACCTCTCTGTCTTAACACTGCGTAGGTCTGTTTGTTGGAGGGTCATTTAGTCTTTCTGGTGATTTTCTGTTGGTTTGTTTTTCTTTTTCTTTTTTCCCCCCAAGTATTTGGGAAAGTATGTTTTCTTCTTTTGACCTCTGCTAGCCAAAGGACACATTAGGTCTCCCTTAGGGACCAAATACTGGGGGAGTCGGTAGAACCTGGTTCCTATAACACTGTTCAGACTAGAAATCAGACTCTAACTTAATCGCAGGTTTGGCGTTTTAAACACACACCTTAAATTTCATCTATTATAAAGTGTTACAAATTTAATCAGTACTAGATTAATAGTGTGTTAATATTTATTAAATTTTAGTACAAGTACTGTAAGGCCGGGGCTCAGTCTCATGAGCTGTAATAGCACTCCGCTGAACTAGATGCATTCACCAATAATGTTTCTTTATACAAACAATCAGGCTTTTTTTAAACAGTTCCTGAAATCCTATTCATCCTTTCAGATGTTGTGTTTATAACGATGAGGTCAGATCCTTCCCTCTCTTTGAACCGTCGGCCTAGCATCACTCATATCAATTAATGACACGTTCTACATTATTCATAGATTTAAGAGCTTGTGTATTCTTTGACCAATCACCATGCTGGTTAACTAGAGAGACTTGAATGTTGCAGTTTTAAAATGTTCAATCTATTTTAAAATATTGCTAGTAGCACATAATAGAACTAGACCTTGTAGAAACGTTTCTTCATCCAGTTTTCTGAGCAACAAAGTATTTTTTTCTGTTGCAGCGTCCTTTTCAGATTAGCTAGTGATTGGCTCAAGGAGCTATGAATTTTGGGTAAACGGGGGTTTGAGTTGATAGTTGATCACGAGGGTTGTTTATCTCTCCTTGCCTTGGATTTTGTTCGAATTCCTGCCTTTTTTGCTGCATGTCGAACTGCCTCTGCTTTTATGCGCTGAAACAGTTACTGTACTCTCAGTTGCTTTTGAATCACTAAGATGTAACGGACAAAAAGATGCTTTCTGAATTTGTTGTGACAAAAGTCTGTAAAAACAATTAAAAACATAAAACGTTTCCTGTCTTGTTATTTTTTCAGATTCCACGTGATTTTGTACTTGGCTCGTTTAACTGATCATTAGTTTAATTTTACATCAGATCCGGCTGCTTAACTTTTCTTGACATTCTAGATTTTATGTGTTGCCAAGGTACAAGTTCTCACGTCTGCATTAGTGAACTATTACCCATCATCGCCTTGACGAGAGTCAACAAAGCTCATGAGAAGCAGATTATTATTGGATTATGATGTAGTTACCTTAGTTTATAATCTTCAAAGTAGCTGCCTGGACCAGTTAACAACGGCTCTGACCCTAATTATCAGAGTATATGACAGAATCACGTAAATTTAGACTATTAGTGGGAGTTAAAACCGGCTTTATAACTCAGGAAGTCCGTTGAATAACCTCTAAGGAAAACAAAGACAAAAGTTGATTGTAAACCTGCCAATGGATTATCTGTTATAAAAGACTTTGTAATCTGATTTGTCAGAACAGGAACATTCTGCTGCTTGGCTAATTTTACCTTTGTCCCTCTTGCAGCCTTGAGCGATTTCTAATCCATGTTTGTGAACTTTTACAATTCTCGTTCTTTTTTTAAATCCCTTACCAACTCTAATCTTTCATGTCACATCGTTGTTGCCCCAAGCCGTTCTATTGGTTTAGGCTCCCGCAAGATGTGTCTACAAGGGGCAGATGTAGCAGTCATATCAATAGGTAGCATTATTTTATGTGAGCAGCAATTTACTGATTTACGTCATCTTTAATAAAAGACAAACGAACGATCAAACATTCCCTATTTCTAACTGCGATGTCCCTAAAATCTCTAGATATTCTTGTATTGATGCGCTTGATTAACATACAAAATTGATCTTTGAGGTCGTACTGATCGTTGCATTTGCTTTTGTTACTTTAATGCAAACTAAGTCAAACAGCCAAATGTACCTGTCTTAAAATGATTTTTGCATGAACAAATATTTTAAAAATTAGGATTTAATTAAAGGTCTAGCCCTGGGGTGCTCAATCCTGGTTCTGGGGGGCCGGTATCCAGCATGTTTTAGTTGTTTCCCTGCGCTGACACACCTGATTCAGTGGCTGAATCACTGGTTCAGCTGCTCAAGAAGCTCTGCAGAAGGCAGTTAAAGGGATACTAAGCAGTTTTGGCTTGCCTTTAACACCCTCTAGTGTCCATTAGTGAAACCAAATGTGAAACTTACAGTGCTCAGCAAAAATAAGTACACCCCACTACATTTGTCAGAAAAGCTTTAGTTTCCTTTCAGAATGAATATTTTCTGTAAGATACCATACTACTAAATACTCCAACAAATGTGGGCTAGTGATTGCAAAACCATTCGAGCCCATGTTGCAAAAATGAGTATACCCAATTATAGTCCTAGGATAAAAGCCACACTTAAGACTATAAAATTCCAATTAACAGGCCACAGGTGTGTCTAATGGTTCATTTAAGAGGTGTCCAGCAGACAGGTGACTATAAGGGCATTACTAACAAAGAAAAGCCCTTTCTATTTCATGCTGTCAGCAATGGCTCCATATATAAGAGAAATGTAACAAAATTTGTGGACGGACAACATTTATTTGCACAAAAAAGGTGAGGGTTACAGGATCAGCAAAGCTTCACATATGAGTCAAAATGCTGTAGCAAAAGTCATCCAAAAATGTAAGAAAGATGGAAGTGCAACCATCCACAGATGTCCAGGCCGTCCATGGAAGAAAGCATCTCGACAGAAGCGTCTTCTGATGAGATGGGTTAAAGAAAATCACCATGCAAGTTCACAGCAGTAAGCTAAAGCTGTAGAAAGCCAAACTGGAGTGACCATTTCCCATGACACCATACAGCGCACACTGCAGAGGAATGGCGTGCATGGGTAACATCCATGAAGGAAGCCTCTCCTAAAGCCCATGCACAAAAAAAGCACACCTAGGATTTGCTAGGGCCCATGCTGAAAGAGATGAAGACTGCTGGGACTATATTGACGCTCTTATTGTGTTCTCCTTATGTAAAGTTACGCATAAGTAGGGTGATTGTAGGCAGGATTTAAAAGGACGTGTGTGTACAAGTGCAGGAGGCTGGTGTTACCAGCAGGAGCTGGTCGGTGTGTAATAAAAGGAAGAGAAGTACCACTGCGTTTTTGTCAATTTATTGACAAACAGAATATGGTGTCTGGAGTTGGATCTCCTTACTCAGTGAGTCCAGTTTGGGTGTCGGAGACCAGCACCGATCTTATCATGGAGAGCTTGAGGCAGCCAAAAGGTCTGAAGCTCGTGGGCAACGTGGACAGCAACTGGTGGTGTTTCAAGCAGTGGTTCGCGCTGTAAATGGCAGCCGTAGGAATGGATTCCAAGCCGGATGTCCCAAAGACTGCTTTGCTGTTAACGGTAGCGGGTCCTCAAGCCATCAAAGTCTTCAACATGTTTGAGTTAGACGAGGATTGAGATCACAGCAAGTATGTCAAGGTGAATAACGCTTCGACGCACATTGTTCACCACAGAAGAATTCTCTGAATGTGTACCACTCTCGGATGCACTACCTGGAAGAGAGCTTTGATAGCTTTGTGACTGATTTCAAGCTGAAAGCACAGTCTTGTGACTTCGGTGAGTTGAAAAAGTCTATGGCACGTGACCAGATTGTTTATGGGATCACTGATAAACGGACTCGAGAATGTCTGCTGCGTGATGCTAAGCTAACGCTAGAGGAAGCCGAGAGACTCTGTAATGCAAGTGAAGTAGTGCAGCAAATGCTAAAACGTTTGCTGATGCTAAGCTAGCCGACGGAGAGCAGATCACTATGATAACGATGCACCCAAAGAGTAAACTCAGTGACGCTAATCCAGTGTACTCCTGCAAACGCTGTGGTGGCAGGCATCTACCTAAACAGTGTCCTGCCTTCGGAAAGGGGTGTTTAAAATGTAATGGGAAGAATCACTTTGCAAAACAATGTCGATCCAAAGCCAAGTCAAAGGCGGCTGGTTGAAGAAACCAACTGGAGTGACACTTTCTTTGTGGGCGTGTGTTAAGCTCCACACTAGTTTTACTGCAAAGGGACACTTTGGGACAACTCCTTCACTTTCCAACAATCTTTATTATTTCAGTTAAGTGATTATCAGGTTGATAACCATTGGCGTCTTTAGCATCAACTCATGAGTAGAGCTTGCTGTGCTGTTCCTGTTTGACTGAGGACTGAGACCCCCACCGTCTTTGCCCAGGTGTTTTTCATCAGTGAAAGGCAGCCGTTATGCTCCCAACAAGCACAGATTCCGTAGATGATTCTTCCCCCGCAGCAGTTCACCCTGATGACCAGAACAAGCCAGTGGATGGCCAAGTCCCCGCTGCTGGTTCGGAGACTGACAGATCAGGAGAAAATCCCACAGGAAGGCCACAGCCAAGGCGTCAAAGGCCAAGACGACCACGACCGGAAGAGCAAAATGGTGATGAAGAGCAAAAAGATGCCATTGCAGAAGGAAACGGGCCTCAACAGCGGCCACCGCGGCGCAGATTCTGGCGTCCGTACCGCAGACCATTCCGCCCTCGCCTGCCTCCTAATCAGTCTGCAGGAGACTGCAGCAAACAAGGACCTCCCCACATCTCCGCCTAAGGAGTCAAACAAGCCATTGACCAAGACATTAAAAAATACTGGGTTAATCACACTCTCCTGCAGGACCTGGTTTTCCACCCCTACAGATAACAACAGCACAGAACAGTTAACTAGTCACCTGCTCATCATTGTAGTCAGTAATCATCACACCTGCTCCCTCAGTCAATTTCTGCCCAGCTCAGTCCTCCACTCATTGTCGGTTCCTTGTGTGTGTTTTCATCCTTGTGTTTATGCACTTTCCTGTTCCTGTTCCTGTACCCCGACTTTGGAATGAACTTCTTTCATCAAAACTTCCTTTATTTTTATGTGTTATTGGCAGTCCGGTCACCTTTAAAAAGCAGCTGACAACCCTTATATTTAAAGTTGCTTTTACTTAAATCTATTGTGTTTCTCCTTTTCTTTTCATCTGTACAATCACTTTTCAGTTATCTTTCATTTGTTTTATGATATATGACCATTTAATAATTGTATGACCTTACCCTTTAATTTAAAACTGTTTCTAAATATTGTAGCGGTCTGCGCCGCCCTCTAGCGGGGTGTGTGTAAAGCAGCAAAGAAGAGTCGATAAGTAGCAGACATAGAACACTTTTAATAGTTGGATGGCTCCCCTTTTCATCCCCCCACACATACATTTAACTCACGGTGCCAACAGGCACCGGATAAGAAGAACACAGCGTGAACACCGAACTGGAACAAACAACACTGACATAACCCTGAACAATATAACCCCCAAAACACCACAAGCGGAATAAACAAACCCAATTTACCCTCCCCCCAGAGTGCAATGCGACCTTGCCGGCCTATCAGTGGCAGGGCCACCACAATATATAATGTTTTATGATTTTAATTATTTTTCATCTTTATTTTATGACATTTTGTGATACATTAGGACTTTTTAAAAATAAGTCTATGCTAGCATTGTTAGCACTGGCCCCTTAGTAAAGAGCTAGCATGTAGCAGAAGCTTGGTGACTTACCTTCATAGTTACGCAATTTAAAACTTTTGTCTTTATTGGATTAAGGCCTCTTTGATGTGGCCTAGATAATCCCATCTACCTTGATGATTGTTTTTCTGGGCAGGTCCTGCAGCGATATCGTACAAATGCCATGGAGAACACCAATGTTACTGAGACCTGGAAATAATTCAGCTGGGTCAAACATCAAGAAGTGTCAAACCAGGGGTCCATGGCATAGACACTAGTGGAGCAGATGGTAAACGTGGCTGGCGAGAGGACGATCTGGTATTATGAAGGAGAGAAGCATTTACCGTTCATTAATGAAACACAAACCGATTAAACTAAATTAATAAACAAACAGGAACATTCCATTAAAAAAAATATATATACATTTGCCGATTAACCCTCTGGAGGCAGGCGTTGCAGATTTGCAACAGTTAAAACCTACCTACCCGGTTACTCCACACACGTATTTCATGAGCATTTTTTAACTCAGAAGTACACCTGAAGGACTTAGTAGTTTGTCCTTTTATCAAAACTTATTTTTAGCCTGAGAGGGTTAAATGCGTTATTTTTGGCACATATGATTCAGCCATGCACTCGAGAAACCTCCAGACGTAGAGTAGAACTTTAAACCGCATGTGTGTTAGCCCCTTTCACCTGATGTGAGACGGTAATCAATGACCTGCTCCAGGTGTCTATGTGGTAGAAATCAATAGAAGCTTGTAACTGAGCTGCAGCCTGTGTTTGGTTGCATCAAGTCCTGGCAAATGAGCACATGTGGAAAAAGACGGGGAGATGGCGAGGAAAGTTAAGTTGTGCTTCTGTCTAAAACCTCTGCCACAATTATACTGATGCATGTGAACAAATACAGATCAGTTATAGCTGTGTGAAACATCAATATGGAATGCCTTAGCTACAAAATGACAGCCTCAAGTCCCTGCTCCCCACTCCACAACCGTCCTATTTACTCGTTTAAATTACACTGAAGCCAAACAACTTGGGAATTCCGAGGTCCGCCTTTGGTTGACAGTCTTGCATGATATAAAAGACCCAATTTTCTTCCCCTTTGTCTCAGTTAACCCAGCGGATAACCTTGAGGTCCGCACAAGAGCGCGTGCGATTGAGTCTGATGATTAAAAATAAATAAAAGCAGCCACGCATTTGAATGTATTACTCGATTTTCTCTGTCACTGGCTTTGGAGGATCTGCAGGCGATTTCCAAAGCTGCCAAGGCGACACTAATCCTCCTTGGGATCATTACATTTGGCGTCATCATTGAGTGTTAGTAAACAAAGATAGCGTGGATCTGGGTATTTTTGTCCCGAAAACCCATCCATCCATCCATCCATCCATTTTCTGAACCCGCTTTGTCCACGCAGGGTCGCAGGGGGGGCTATCTCCAGCAGTCAACAGGCAATCAGGCGGGGTACACCCTGGACAGAGAGCCAGTCCATCGCAGGGCAACACAAAGACACACAGGACAAACAATCATGCACACACACACTCACACCTAAGGACAATTTAGACAGTCCAATCAACCTAGCAGTCATGTTTTTGGACTGTGGGAGGAAGCCGGAGCACCCAGAGAGAACCCACACATGCACAGGGAGAACATGCAAACTCCATGCAGAAAGATCCCAGGCCGGGAAGCGAACCCATGACCTTCTTGCTACAAGGCAACAGCTAACCACTGTGCCACTGCGCAGCCCTGTCCTGCAAACTTTACTGAAAATCATCAAAAAGGTTTCTAAAAACACAAACTTTACAAGATTCTTAATGAAAATATATAATTTTGTTTTGTTTAAAGTTCAGTTGAACTCACCTGCTGATTCCAATCATCCACTGAGATAAATGATCTCCCAAATTCAAGACATGTGTTTCCCTACACATAATTACACAACGCTTGTTTTTATTCAAATAGAAAACAGTCAGTCGACATAGTTAGACATATACTCACCCCCATCCCAGTAATGAGCCTAATTGATTTCAGAGTGTCTTTACAGTAATTACCAGATGCAATAATTAGCACATGCACCCTCATAAATGCATGCAGGGGTGTGTCGGGGGTGTCGGGGTGTTGAGCAGGCCTACCGTCGTGATCAACCAGCACAAAATGTTGGGTAATGAAGTAGCAAACCCAAATCGTTAACATAATTAATACCAACTCCTGATTGCCTTTTGGGCATCTCTCGCTGTCTCTGAATCTATTGTTGCCTCCCTGTTTGGTGCATTTTCATTTAGCTTTTGACTGACTCAACAAATCTTTCAACAGTTTGAACTTAGAGTTTCCGTTTTTCGTGAGACCTGAAGGAAAGCTAACGAAATTTAAAAAAATGTAAAATTAAATCTGTGGAAATACTCAATTTCTCCGCAGGGTCACTGAACACGTCCTCAGAGAGAAGCAGTCATCCGGGAGGGGTCATTTGGAATCATAGGATGTCCAAGGAAGATCCTGGCTTTCTCGCCTCTGATTGGCTACAAGAGCTCTTCTACGATTAGCTATTTCATTTAGCAGCAACCCGTCTTTCCTCGCTAAGTGCAGACTGTCCTGCCACCAACAGAACAGCTGTTTTGGGAAGTTTTGTAAAGAAAACGAGAACTTAGCGCTATAATTACCATCTGGTCTTGTTTGCAAAATAGTTTTTTTTCTGTTCCTTTCATTTAAAAAAAAACAAGAAAAACACAAAATGTTGACTTATAATTGTTGCATTTATCACACTGTTGAACTTTATATCTGTTGGCTCTTAAACATTGAGGTTATCTGCAGAGTACATGTATGTTATGTGCCTTACCTGGGTAGGAAGGGCCCTATTTTGCTCAGATCTGTGCAGCAGGTCTGTTTATCTTGAAGAATAATGAAAACTGGTGAAAACAGGTCTAAATCGTAATTAGCCTTGAATTAAATTTTGATTAAATGATACACATTTAAACAGATGATGAGAGATGTGTTCTACCTTGCTAACAGCCTTTGTATTCTCCATTTGTGGACGTAGGAATCCTCCAAAATCAATTAAAGCTGTTAGAGCGAATTTAAGGACACCAGCTCGGTTTTGAACGCAAACACGTCACGGCGCTCTCACCCCTCCCCTCGGGTATCTTCCCTGCAGGAACCAGAACCGCATCGCCAGAGGAAGCAAGCTAGCTCTAAACACCAGTCGCCTTTTTCTAGGTCCAAACGTCTTTTGGTGTCCGTGACTTCAAATGGCGTTTTTCTTTTTGAGACTCTGATAGTTTGTCCTAAAGTTGAAGTGGTAGCAGCCGGCTGTTTCTCCTTCTCTGATATTACTGAGTGGAGAACCTCTCACACCAGCGGTGTTCTGCTGCTAAATTCGTCAGTGAGGACCCAGGGAAGTGTGGGAGTACGGCGGTTTGGCAAGACCGGCAACCGAATGGTCTAATGGTTGCTTTTGTTTGTGACGTGTTATTGTTGGAGGTTTTAGACAAATGCAAAAGACCCACTTTTTTCATATTTTAAAAAAATATGTAGAGTATACAGTGGAATGCAAAAGTTTGTGCAGACTTGTTAATCTACGTGATTTTCCTGTATAAATTGTCGGCTGTTACAATAAAGCATTTCAGTTAAAGGGACAATGTGTAGTTTTTATCGTTAATCTGATGTGCCTGTTAAATTTTCTGAAGTTTGCGCTCCCCAGGGCTTTTTGACCCTAATGGACATCTGTTGCAAGGTCTCAGTCCAACACAAAAATACAGCTTGCTTGCAACAATTTACGTATCTACTGCCCCCTATCGCCAGAAAAAATACACACTGTCACTTTAAATATATCATATAGAAGGCACACACAGAGATGTTTGAGAAGTGAAACAAAGTTTATAAGGTTTACAGAAAGTGTGCAATAATTGTTTAAACCAAAAGAGGCAGGTGCAGACATTTGGGCACTGTTGTCCATCCATCCATCCATCCTCTTCCACTTATCCAGAGTCGGGTCGTGGGGGCAACAGCCTAAGTTGAGAGGTCCAGACCTTCTTTTCCCCAGCCACTTGGACCAGCTCTTTCGGGGGTAACCCCAAGGCTTTCCCTGGCCAGGCGAGAGACATAGTCCCTCCAACGTGTCTTTTAGATCTCTTTCTGGTTGGACGTGCTTGGAACACCTCACCAGGGAGGCATCCAGGAGGCATCCTAATCAGAAGCCCGAGCCACCTCAACTGGCTTCTCCCGATGTGGAGGAGAAGAAGTTTATAGGATAGCATCTACCTCCTGTCATTCACTGTCTTAATGAAATGACATAAACGGTGATGTTGAAAGAGCCTTAAATCCTACAGATGTGTATATATGCATGGAACAAACTACTTCATGTGTCTGTCACAAGGTTCCTGTTGGGTGTGTCTTGTTTAGTGATGGTACAAGCTAATAGTTATGGCTTTATTAAGTGTTGTATTGATATATTATTTTATATCGGCCTAATAGCATTATTGTGTTGCTCACTCAGTCAAGACAAAGTTGTATTTTTAGTTAATAACATAAGAGCAGCATCCCCTTAAAGCATGAACTGTCTCCGTTAGCAAAATGGTGGAAAGGAGACATGAGGTTGTCCACAAATTAAAAATAATCTTACATGTATCGCTTCCTCTGCCAGTCAGCTGTCAGAAGAAAAAGTGATGCCCTAACCCTGTCTGCATCTCTGTCACTCTGCAAAGCCTCGCAGAAAGATGGAGAGCACAGTGAGCTGGAGATTTCCATAATTAGTGTCTTCAGAGTCCATTGAGTAGATATAGAGGGCAGCTGCAGATGCTTGAAAGCAGGCAGTTGTGCGTACACACGCATCAGCATAAATCTTTTACTTATCACTCACTCTTTGTTTGTAGGAGCCAGTGTGCGATGAGCCTGATGGAAATCCCACTAGATGCCTCAGTGCAAACGTTCTCCACTGAAAGCATTTGTAGCTCAATCAATTTAACCACAGCGCTATTAGGAGCGTTTTAATTGGAAACGAACATGGGTTAATTATCACTGTTGTGATGGGTGAGCTGGTCTAATGCAGCGTGGCTGCCGGCCACAGGCGTGCATGAATGTGTCAGAAAACTCCACGGTTCTGTTGTTGAGCCTTTGGATCACTAAAGCGTAAAAAAGTGCCCTAACTCAAGGGATGAGCCTGGGTTGTGCCTGCTAATAATAAATCACTTAATTATTTTTATGTAGGCACTTACTTACTCACAGTTATTAATTGCATCTTTTAAAAGAACACATCAGTTTGTCAGGCATTAAAGCAGCTTTCAGGAGTTTTCTTTTTTCAGAAATGATGTGTGATTTTTCAGAAATCTGTAAAAGTGATCATCTTATCATGTACTGTGATATATCGTATTTTTACGACCATCGGGCGTACCGTGTTATAGGGCACAGCTTCAGTTACTTCAATTCAATTCAATTTTATTTGTAGAGCACCTTCCACAACTTTATCAGAAGCCCAAGGTGTTGAACAGCGTCATCATAAAAACATTCCCATTACCTGGGCATAAAAGCAAGATAAAAACCTAAAATCATAAAATATCAAGCAAACAATATTACAAATACAGAAAAAAAATGGAATAAGACTAATCAATTAAAAACAAATGGTGGACAAAATAAGATCAAGCATCCTGATCAAAAAGAAGAAGAATTAAAACCATAATGTCATGGCAATTTAAAGAACCCTAGTGCTGAAAAGCAATCAAATAAAAATGAGTCTTCAGACGAGACTTACAAACTGGAAGGGACGGCGCCTGCCTAATGCTCAATGGCAATTCATTCCACATAGATGGAGCCAAAACAGAAAATGCACGATGACCCCTCGATCGATATTTCGACCCGGGGACCACCAGAAGTTCCTGCTCGGTTGAGCGAAGAAACCGAGATGGAGCATACTTGTGCAAAAGTGCAGTAATGTAAGAGGGGGCACTGCCCTGAAGGGCTTTATAAACAAAAGTTAAGATTTTAAATTTAGCTCGGAATTGCACCGGGAGCCAGTGCAGATCAGTCAGCACTGGTGTAATGTGATCTCGACATCTAGTACCTGTCAGGAACCTAGCCACTGAGTTCTGCACAAACTGGAGTCGTGCAACCGTGCACTGGGCCAGACCAGCATACAGAGCGTTACGGTAGTCCAGACGGGACAGGACGAAAGCATGCAACACAGACTCCAGATGAGCTCTGGACAGCAGAGGCCTGATCCTGGATAGTCGTTTCAGGTTAAAAAAACAGGACCTCACCACTGTATTGACGTGAGTGTCGAGATTAAGTGAGGAGTCCATTTTAATCCCCAAAATTACTATTTTCTTTTCATAGGGGGTCAATGGGCCAAGGTCAATATCAGCACCTGAGCCATTTCTTCTGCCAGGACTAAATACTATGACTTCCGTTTTGCTCTCATTTAGGTGCAAAAAATTAGAAGCCATCCAACATTTTGTGTCCGTCAAACAGTCCAGTAAAGGAGAAACAGATCTATCCTCCCCACGTCGAAGAGAGGTAGATCTGGCAGTCATCAGCAAAAAAATGAAATTTCACATTATGCTGACGAAGTGTCTTTTTGGTATTTTAACACATACAAAAGGCGCACCGGGTTATAGGGCGCGGGCACGGGCACGGTAAAACGTACCGGTAAAACATCTGTGCGGGCTCGGGACTCGGAACATATCAGTGCAAACCAGACATTGTGAAAATTATAAACAGCCAAAAGCATGTTTCACTTTACTGGTCTAGTCCTGGTTCAGACCTGGTTTAGAGCGCACGTGCACTTCCTCATTGCGTGCGCTGACGGCTCGTGCTCTTCTAATGGGCTCGACAAACGGGAGGCAACTTTGCCTCTCCTCCATTCATTTTCAATGAGACATGCACGACAAAGCGATAATCGCGGGTCTCCCTCCTACTAAAGGCCGGCGTACACCGGGAGTGCTGCAGGAGGACACGCAGGGATTTATGGGGGTTGGATGAGGAAAACGAAATAAAGAAAGTAAATCTGTGTTTTGTGATCAGTTTAATTTGACATGAACACGACAAACACGCTTTCTTGACAATCTTTGTGAGTAAAAAGATGTGTAGAAATAAAAACGAACAGAGTGTATTATTAGGGAAATAGCAGGCGAGCGGTGTTGATGCATGATTGTGCATGCGCCGAGAGAGGTTCTGGTACTTTTTGGGTCGCAGCTGCTCGCAGCGCCGCTTCAAGCGCTGATGTGCTGTGTTGAAGTTCAGAATGTGTTTACCGGTAGTTGGTGGATTTAACCACATAAACTTTCCACATGAACAAAATCATATGTGTGTTATTAACTCATTCACTGCCATTGACGACTAAAGTCGTCATTTGCATTGTTTTACCGTGTGGGCGTCAGACGAGCCCCCGCACCTAAAGCCGATCTTCATCCACATACGTCACACGTCACGTGATCAGGAAGCAGAACATCCATGTGTTAGGAGATCGTTTTGGGCCGCTGCTGTAAAAAAAAAAGTGAGGTGCGAACCGGAAAAACTTCTGCCGATCACAATTCAACAACGGATTATGAAAGAACGGATAACGCGCGAAACGCGCGGATTCTTCCTGATGTAAGAGGCGAGTCTCCGCTTTGTTTTGGTTGTTAAGGCGTCACTCTTAAAAAAACAGTAAAAACGGTGAGAAACGCTGGCAGTGAAAGAGTTAATAGGCCTAAGAAAATAGTGTGATTTGAATTGTGTTTTATTAACCCTCTGGGGTCCATGGACGCGTATCCGCGTCTTTTGAACAGGTATAATTTGGGACGCTGTAGCAGCAAGACTCCGCCTCCCTGAGTTTCGATTTTAATTCAGCTTTAAAAAGGAGATTATAAACTACACCCTAGTTTTTAAATTTTGTTAACAGGCAACGTAAAAGCGGAGTTATACTAAACTAAAAAACAACCTATTTTTAGACAATCTGGTAACTTGTCAAAACAGCAGTTAAGTAATCCGTGAGAGGGAATGTGCTTGTGAACATAAAAACCAACAAAAACATGAGATCCTTTTGCTGTTGGCGGAAGTCTCACATATTCAATTGATAAAAAGTATCATTATGTAGCTGAGAGAGAGAGGAAGGCCGCATGAGTAACGAGATGTGCACAAAAAGGAGCTTCGCGGGGAAAGGAGTGGCGCGAACGGAGTAGCAACAAATAATTAGACAGATATTGACGGTAAACTTCATATTTTGGAGCGATACGGACAGATATGTTGCCTCTGCAATTTAGTAGGCTTTTATTAGGCTTTAATAAAGGATGATGAGAAGGATAAATGTCCACCAGGCAGTTCAGATAGTACGGCTGTTTTTTGAAGTGGAAGCTGAGGAAGTGGACGGAGACTCGCAGCCGGAGTCTGGGGCAAATAGCGAGGATGTTGATGACGATGTGGCAGATCCACAGGTCTGTCTTCGCTCACGTCCGCACGTTCACGCCACGCCCCTTGTCTTCTACTACGTTCGCGTATCACAATAACACAATAGGCGCACTGCACCATAGGGCCTGTACGGTTATTTTTAGTTTCTTTAACCCTTTAACCTGAAATAAGCACACACACACAGAGGGGAGTTAGTTCAATTTATGTTGCGTTACGAGCGGAGGGAAGACGCTGGCACAACCCCCACCGGAGCTCTGCCATTATCTCTCAACCCTTACTCAGTTCCACAGCAGTTTTATTGAAACCCAGGACGAAGAAGGCGGGGCCTTCTCGAGTTACAGAGTTACAGAGTTACAGGCTCGTCTCCTAGGATACCGCATTCCAGAGTTATCAGCGGGCCTACAGAGGAGCATTCACACAGTCAAAATACGGGAAAGGAAAGAAAGAATGTCCTGAGACGTTCTCCAGGACTCAAAAAGGAACATTAAATACAGAAAAAACCTATCAATGCCCCCTGCCCCGCACAGCTCCGTGCAATAGGAAACTAAGCACCGTCCAGAACTAACCAATGGCGTTAGACTACCGTTTACGTGCTTGTAAAACAATGTGTTTGAGCTCTGTTTGTCGGCTACAGAAGCACATTTATAAACTAGAAATGTGAAGTTGCAATCTTAAAAAAAACTTGATTTGTGTGTCAGCCACTAGATGGCGCCATCGGATAAGGGAAATATTATGGAAAGATGCTTTAAAAACTAGTCACAACATGTGGTTCTCTAATAGGTATGGTAAAAACAACTTCTCTTCGTGGTTTGCATTGTGACCTCAACATTATGAAGAAACTGGCAAGTGAAAGATAAAAAAAAGAAGTAGAACGCTCAAACAAAACACTTTACAGCTGATTCAGAAAGTCGTGGTTAGAAAAAATACCCAGCACAGACCTGAGGTGGCTCATCCTTCAACTGATCTGGGTTCTTATCTAAAAGCTCTCTGGGAATCACCTTGTTGCTGCTAGGATCTTTATTTATATGCCTGTAAAACTTTTTATAGACAGGAAACAAAACAAACGGCGTGTCCTTACAACAGGCTGCAGGTAAGAACGTCCTCGATAGAATTCTAATTTGTCAAGTCAACTCAACAAACTCCATCCACCCATTTTTCCTCCCTTAGAGATCGGGTCGTGGGGGCAGCAGCCTAAGCAGAGAGGCCCAGACTTCCCTCTCACCAGCCACTTGGGCCAGCTCTTCCGAGGGAATCTCACGGTGTTCCCTGGCCAGCCGAGAGACATGGATCATCCAGCGTGTCCTGGGTCTTCCTTCAGATCTCCTCCCCATTGGATGAGCCCGGAAAACCTCACCAGTGAGGCGTCCAGGAGGCATCCTAACCAGATGCCTGCCACCTCAAATGTGGAGGAGCAGCAGATCTACTCTGAGCCCCTCCTGGATGACTGAGCCCTGTCTTTATGAGAGAGTCCAGACATATGAAGAAAACTCATTTCTTGTATCTACAACGTGGTTCTTTCGGTCACTACCCAAAGGCCGTGATAGATGAGGGTAGAAACATAGATCGAACGGTTAATCCACCTTCTGGCTCAGCTCTCTCTTCATCACAACATATCGGTACAACACCCGCATCACTGCAGACGCAGCACCAGTCAGTCTGTCAATCTCATGCTCCATCTTCACCTCACTCGTGAACAAGTCCCCGAGAAACTTAAACTCCTCCACCTTGGGCAGGACCTCATCCCTGACCCAGAGAAGGCTTCCTACCCTTTTCCCACTCAAGACCATGGTCTCAGATTTAGAGGACCTGATTCTCATTCCAGCTGCTTTAACAAACGTTATCCATTACTTTTAAAATAGATTGGTGTTATTTGTCTTTGAAAAACAAACAAAAAAAAAATCAATTTGTAAAAGTTCACAGGGAAAAAGCTGTTCTCCAGTCTCATTGCCAGGGTTGTGAGGCTGCTCCATCTTCTGCCTGAAGGAGGGAGGGTGGATGTTCATAACCTGGATGGGTGGGGTCAGGTTTTGCAAATAAGAATGAGTTGCAGTCAATGTGTAAACAAAATGTTAGAAATCCTCCCAGAAAGCCCGGAGCACCGCTCCTCTTCCACAACAGCGTACTATATGGTGCTTCTTTACTCAGCTCATTAGCTCTGTTTGTAAATTCCCCTCACACGCTCCACACTTGCAGGCAATTATCATTCCAGTGAACCTCTGTAACCTTTGTGCTACCTGCTTAGGCCGGGTGGTTCATGTAATTACTACAAGACGGTCCCCTCCAGATGGATAGTTTTTATCAATATGCTGTGGTGATCTACATCCTGCCATGTTTTGACATTGAATCATTTAGAGGTCAAAGTTTTAGTTGTTTATCTCACGAGCTTCAGCTAACCAAAGTGTGAAACTGTTGTTGTACTGCATGTTTTGTTGGGATGTTTTTTACTAGTTTATTTATCCTGAAGGGGGAAACGGCCCACGGTGATTCTGAAGTGTCACCATGAATGAATAAATTACACATGTGGGGACACGATGAAGGCAGAGTAGGAACGGCACGTCCATAGCATGAATCTGAGATGCCTGTTGGTTTTTAAACACGTCTTTTTGAGTAGAAATGGAATCCTATGATAACTCAGAGGAAAAATACAGGAATGTTAATCACTGATGTGCACCGCATTCATGGGGAATAAAGGCGGGTTTGAAGCCACCGTAACTCTTTTTGGGAAGCAGAAACGAGGCTTTTATCATTATCAGGTTAAGTTTGAAGAGGCATTTTAGGAATTTTAGCAGGTTTGTTCAAAATTCCAGTGCAATCCTTCAGATGAAAATCACAATTTCAAATGAAAAATATTTTATTCAAATTATAATAGCAAAGCAACACTAAACACCAACAAAGGTAAGAAAAGCTTTGATTCCATAAATTAAAACCTAGATAAAAGTCCTTGGTGAAATATTTTATTTTACTTTATTTTAGGGGTGTATTGATGGTCGATATGCAAAGGAGAGAAAGCTGCAATTTTGATTTTGACCTCATTTGGACCTGAATATCTGGATGTCGTGGAGACAACAAAACAGAACATCCAGAAAATGTCAAAGAAAAGACGTCATCTGACATCACAGTCTGCACCTTCAGGGGACCAAAGCTGGATGTGCAGAAATGGCCTGGAAAAGATGTCGTTGCGATATGTCTTTGCACAGTGGGCAACAGCCAGCCAGCCTGCCTGCCTGCCCGAGATGTGAGATGAATGATGTATATTTGTGGAATGTTGTTATCAGAACCTTGTATCTGGAGAAGCATTTAGTTCTGAGTGGGAGGGAATGTTTCGCTCTAAACTTTAGTAGGAGATTTATAACGCACATGAGATGCCATCTGTCGGTCTACGTACCACAGGGGAAGCCCCAGTTAGATCCAGAATGTCGAGGTCCTCTTGGACCCTCCTTGGAACTGAAGCCGGTAGCAAAGCAGCGGTGCCGACCAAACTAGTCTTGGAATGCTTCCAGGTCACGACAGGTTATCATTGGCGTCACCGAGACACTGAAGGGGTCGTGAGGTTCAGCTTTTATTCTGAAGGAACCGTTGCGGTCAGGTGTAACTTGCAACAGATTTTATCCAGCTTGTCAAGGTTCTTTTGGCTGAAGAGGAAGTCCGGATGGCCGGTCCGAGACTTCTCTAGAACGCTTTGAACTAAAGAAAAGGTGGCGAGGAATAGTTTTTATAATTGTCATATTTTGGTTTGCTGGCGAATCAGAATTTGACATGCAAAAGAGGGTTTATACAAACACCACAGAAAACCACGCCTAGCCAGAAACAAAGGTTCTGATTGGATCAGACAAAAGGAAATGTGTCGTGTGACTTTAGCATTACTCTGTGACATCAGTGTCTAGTGCAAATGTCCAAGATTATAATTACTTGTAAAATACTACTGATCACAGGATTATAATATCAAGTAATAACATTGTCATTTCACAGATTGATTGAACATTGGGCTCACATTATTATTGGCAATAACAAACGTTTGATTGTGTGCTTATCAAAATAGTTCTTCGTCTTCATCTTGACAGAGGTGAAGCAGTTCAGATGAGCAGAGTGCATGAAAGACCTTGGCCAATATCTCGTGTAGATTAGGTTGTCAGAGACTTTATGTCTCTGCTCGAGGTCAAAAACAGGACATTTCATGATGCTACACACGCAAACAGCAAAAAGGACAAAGAAGACCAAAGAAAAGGTTTTGTTTTTTAGTAGAAGTTATGCAAACTTACATGGACCATTGGCCCACATGTCTCCATGTATCTAATGGCCCCACAGACCACTGCCATCTTCCGTGGTCCTTCTTGTTTTAGATTGTGGATTATTAAGATCATCTCTTACACCACCGTCCACATGGGTTGACTCTAAGAGTTAATCATTTGTAGATGTACATTCAATAATTATTTTTGGTAACGCTTCCTTTTACAGCCCCCTAATTACACAGTACTTACAAAGTAATTACATAGTAAGTTAAAGTGTATTATTGTGTAATTAAAGTATATAATTGTAACAAAGTATAATTATTGTGTAAAGCAGTATTTACTGGGTATGATTAATAAGAAAAAATTTGAATTGAACCTGTGTTACATGGTAATAACTGTTTAAGAACCCAGAAACAATAATACACTTTAACTTACTATGTAATTACCACTTATTAATTAGGGGACTGTAAAAGGAAGAGTTACCTTATTTTCTGATTAACACACACAAATGAACACACAACTCAATAATACAGAAGAGGACAGCCACTGAAAAAAAAGAAAAAAAATCTGACTTTTTGACTTATGAGATGAAAAGTTAGGCTTTTTTATTTTCAGTGGACCTAACCCCCTTCTGTACAACTACATGCAGAAGGAGATACTTCAAATTCAATTCAAATTCAAAAATACTTTATTAATCCCAGAGGGAAACTGATTCAATTGTTTCAGTACAGACACTTCCAAGATCAGACATGCATACATAGGCACATGACAAGAATTGGTGACTGTGGTCAGTCGCAACACGAGTCGCGCTACCATTTTAGATCACGAGGTTTATATGAGGATAGAGTCAGGGGGAGGGAAAAAAGGCACTTCAGAGTTACCCCCGACAGAGAGGATAGCTTTGCTATGCACAAAAAAAAACCTCAGACAAATATGGAGACAGACTTCAGACTAAAAACAGTATTTCAGCCTCAAGTGGTCCTTCCAGAAACTGCATTTTTCAAAACTTGTCTTTTGACTTCCTGCATCTCCCTCAGTTACTATTTTGGGTAATTAAACAGAAAGAACTGATAAGTAGAGTTTTACTCAATCTGTTATGCAAAAGCTTAACAATAAGGGTCAGATGAATTGGCAGCTCTGTTTTCTCCTTTATTTGTGCAATTTCTAGACAGACATGTGAAAATGGCCACGATCTGCGAAGAAGCAAACAGCCAACAGTTGGTGAGCTGGCTCTGCTTTAGAGTTCCCAGCTTTCTAAACCCAATTTATGCAACTTTTAAAAGTGGCCTCTCTGTATTTCTATGGTTGTTTGGGAACTTTCCTGGCTAAGTTTCTGTGTTCCAAAGACTTGAGAAGGACTTCCATCAGCCATTTTTCTTAGTCACAATGAATGAGGACACCGAAGCCTCAGCGGTGTGTTCAGATGGAGTGAGAGAAGCTTTGTAGCCTGTGGTGCTGAGAAATCTTTGAAAGATCTTTGTTTTTTCTATTGATTCATTTATTTTCTCAAGGCGCTGTTTGTCTGGCTGCAGCACAGTGATAGAGAGAAGTGAGTGCCTAATAGTGGATGGAGCTCTCGAGGCTGAGATGCAGTCTGTAGCAGCAGGACTAATGTTGTTACTCCAGTTGTCCCCTATTGACTGATACCCTCTGCCGTGCTGCCATGCAGTATGAACATCTCCCCACTTGTGAGTTGAAGACAAGGTGCCATTGAAGACTTGCAAACAGGAATGGACTTTCTGCCCTTTCCTCAGTGTTTACCTATTAGAAACACCGGGTCTTTTCTTCTGTTTTAACAGAAACCTCCAGTAACCGAGACAGAACACTTAATGATGTGCAGCAGAAAAACACAGAGAAGTTTGAGGAGCTTAATCAACAGGGACCACTGTGGCCTCTGTGGCAGGGTGCTACCTCATTAGGAGAAGCACGTTGATGTTCTACAGACACCAAAACACTTTCTAATAAGCAGACTCCTGTTCAGACAAACACTCTGGAATTCTGGTGAAATTTGAGCACATATACAACATCTTGAATGGTGCTTTTATCAAGATTTTTACTACTTCAAGCTGCCTCCGGGGTTTGACATGGAGCAGCTTAATCAGTGAGCGTGGCAGTGAATCGTCCCAGAGTGTCAGACAGGCTGTATGTCACAGCATTGATCTGGTAATTAAATGGCCAGCGGAGTGCTGTTCATCACAGTCGTTCTGTTCATGAAGACCAAGCTTTCACTTGTGACTTGCTTCTCTGGAAGAGGAGGTTGAGAAAGGTCTTGTAGATAAAGCATTCTCCATCACTCTATTGGATTATGGGGCCACCTATTCACAAGTTTATCTGATTACATGAGTTTGATGATAACCGTGCGCATGTACATGTTTTTCCATGATTTTTCTTTTATAGTGCATGCATTCATATTTTCATGTGTCTACATAACACATTATGAAACCGCACGTTATTAGATGGAGACCTTTGTTCAGTTCTTACATCTTTTTCTGCAGTAATGCAACAACATGCTAATAACAAATAAAGTAAGATGCAGCTAGCTTGACCGGACCTCAAATATGTAAAAAAAAAAAAAAAAAAAAAAAAAAAGCAAACCGATTCTGACATCTAACCCCTAATCCACACTGGAGGCATCAGCAGTGCGGAACGGTAGCGGAATGTCTCAGCTTCAAATACAATCCACCGTAGTCCATTGGCTGATTGAAACCTGCCGTGGCGTGGACCATTTTAGGCACATCCCAGAAGTGGCTCGATGCGCTGGGCCGATAATGAGATCAAACTAGAACTGCTTATTTTTCAGCATTAATTGAGGAGAATAAGCATAATCCTAAATTTCTTTTCAGTACAGCTGCTAAACTTACACAGAATCATAGCTCTGAGCCATCTATTCCCTTAGCCCTCAGCAGCAATGACTTCATGGGATTTTTTACAAGTAAAATTAATTCTATTAGAAACAAAATCTTTAGCATCCTCCCTAATGCAATTTCTTCTTCCTCAGTAAGTGAGACAGCTTCTGAGGTGACTCTAGAACCTCATCTGTGCTTGAACCGTTTTGATCCAGTTGAGCTTTCAGAGTTATCAAAAATATTAGCTTCATCTAAACCTTCAACTTGCATTTTGGATCCAATCCCAACCAAATTATTTAAAGATGCATTTCCTTTGGTTACTGCCCCCATTCTAAATATAATCAATCTATCCTTAGTAAATGGGTATGTACCACAAGATTTTAAGGTGGCTGTAATCAAACCTTCACTTAAGAAGCCTTCTCTGGATCCAGATGACCCAATGAATTATAGACCAATATCTAACCTTCCATTTTTATCCAAAGTCCTGGAGAAAATAGTGGCCATCCAAGTATGTGAGCATTTAAACACTAATGCTCTGTTTGAGGAATTTCAGTCTGGTTTTAGAGAGTATCACAGCACTGAAACTGCATTAGTGAGAGTTACAAATGATATTCTCATGGCCTCAGATAAGAATCTTGTGTCTGTTCTAGTCTTGTTAGATCTCAGTGCTGCCTTTGACACAGTAGATCACAATGTTCTCTTAGAAAGACTTGAACATGTTGTAGGCATCAAAGGAACAGCGTTAGGCTGGTTTAAATCCTACCTGTCTGACAGATTTCATTTTGTAAATGTACATGATAAATCTTCTTCATACTCCAGGGTTACTTGCGGAGTACCACAGGGTTCAGTGCTTGGACCAATTCTTTTTACTATATATATGCTCCCAATTGGTAAAATCATTAGACAGCATGGGATAAACTTCCACTGTTATGCTGACGATACTCAGTTATATTTATCCATTAACCCTGATGAACCTAATCGGTTGGGTAGATTACAGGCTTGCCTTGAGGACATAAAAAATTGGATGACTCTTAACTTCTTGCTTTTAAATCAAAACAAGACGGAAGTTCTCATCTTTGGACCAGAAATCCAGAAAAGGAAATTGCTTAGCCAATCGCCTGACCTGAATGGCATTACATTAATCTCCGAGAACAAAGCAAGGAACCTTGGTGTTATCTTTGACCAGGACATGTCATTCAAATCCCAGGTTTCACAAGTTTGTCGGATTTCCTTTTTCCACCTTCGGAATATTGCTAAGATTAGAAGCATCCTTTCCAGGTGTGATGCTGAAAAACTAGTTCATGCATTTATTACATCAAGACTGGATTACTGTAATTCATTACTCTCAGGAAGTCCACAGAATGTAGTTAAAAGTCTTCAGCTTGTCCAAAATGCTGCAGCTAGAGTTCTGATGAGAATTAAAAAGAGAGATCATATCTCTCCTGTCTTAGCTTCCCTACATTGGCCACCTGTTAAATTCAGAATAGATTTTAAGATCCCTCTTCTCACATATAAAGCTCTTAATAATCAAGGTCCATCATACATCAGTAATCTGATTGTTCCATATGTTCCTAACCGAGCACTTCGCTCTCAGACTGCAGGTCTACTGGTGGTTCCAAGAATATCTAAACTTAGGATGGGAGGCAGATCTTTTAGGTATCAGGCTCCTCTCCTGTGGAACCAGCTCCCAGCTTTAGTCCGTGAGGCAGACACTTTGTCTACTTTTAAGAATAGGCTTAAAACATTTTTATTTGATAGGGCCTATAGTTAAAATCTGATGTTAGCCTAAATCTGGACAAGTGGGGGATTACAGGGAGGTGGAGTATACAGTCGGTAAAGACGGCTCTCCCTTGCCCTGCCTCCAACATGCCTACATCTAAATAGGATAGATTATCCAGAGTTAACTCTGTAGTTATGCTGCTATAGGCTTAGACTGCTGGAGGACACACTGACCACTTTTCACACTCTACTGCTTTATTCTACAATCTGCTCTTTAACTGTACTATTTTGTGCAATTTCAGCTGTTAACTTTATTTTCTCTCTAAGTGTTTTTCTCCCCAGAAGAAGCTACAATGACGTTCTGCTGAGCTGTGGTGGCCTCATGGAGGGGGCCATCGACTAGCACACTGCTGCTAACCACTAATACATTCTCTCTCTCCTGATAATAACTTTTTGTTTTCATTGACTTTTGATGTGCTAATGCTAGTTTATCCGTTTAATTATAGATCCACTAGGATAAATACAATAATGTTTATCTTTCACCAAATACAATATTTACTAAGACATCACAATATAACTATAGACACATTACTTTGTGTGTGTGTGTGTGTGTGTGTGTGTGTGTGTGTGTGTGTGTGTGTGTGTGTGTGTGTGTGTGTGTGTGTGTGTGTGTGTGTGTGTGTGTGTGTGTGTGTGTGTGTGTGTGTGTCTGTGTCTTTGTCTGCCTGCTCTGTCTTCTCGATCTCCAGTGAGTCGTGGAGGATGGCTGCTTATACTGAGCCAGGATTCTCTGGGGGTTTCTTCCTGTTAAAAGGGAGTTTTCCTCTCCACTGTCGCTGCATGCTTGCTTAGTATGAGGATTGCTGTATAGTCACTGACACTAGTCAGTGACTTGATGCAATTTGCTGGGTTCCTTATATAGGAAACATTATTTCTGATTGGCTTAATGAACTGTGAATTGGAATGTTTATTATGTGAAGTGCCTTGAGACGACTCTTGTCGTGATTTGGCGCTATATAAATAAACTTGAATTGAATTGAATTGAATCTAGAGATATTTGTTATCTCAAGATTAGATTATTGCAATTCTCTCTATGCTGGGCTTGGTCAGTCACCACTGCGTCATCTTCAGATTGTACAGAACAGCGGTTTCTGACTGGGGCCAGGAAGTGGAATCACGTCAGTCCGGTGCTGGCCTCCCTACACTGGCTTCCTGTTTTTACCGGGCACGTTTTAAACTCCTGGTTTTTGTGTTTAATTTCTTTCAGGGAGATGCCCCTCCTTAATTAGCGCCACTCCTGAAGAGACATTTGCCTTCACGCACTAAGTGTCATACTTGTGGGGAGCGGGCTTTCTCTGTCCTAGCCCCATCACTGTGGAACCAGCTACCACCTGCAGTTAGGCGGCCTACCTCTTTGCCGGTGTTTGAGTCGACTGAAAACTCATTTTTTTCGATTAGCGTTTCCAGAACCTGTTTGAAGTCAGCTTGCTTTTATGTTATTTTTAGTTCTTGTTTTCAATTGCTGTTTTATTCCTTGTTAGGGCACTTTTATTCATTGTTTTATCCCTTTGCCTCATGCTTTACGTTTTATGTTCTTTGTTTTAACTTCTCTTTTTATGACTACATGTCTTTTGTGTTCTAGCTCCTTGGGCACCAGAAAAGGGTTGAGGGAGACGCTATATATAAATAAAGCTTTGATTGACTGATTGATTGATGGATCGATTGATCTGGGAAGTGCCAATTTCCACAGTTATCATAGAGCAAGACGTGAAATCACACAGTATCAGTGTAAAATATCCATTAATTTTCAAAATAAAAGAGTATTGCAGAGATGCGATAATGGCTCATTTACTGCCAGCATCTTTTCAGAAGTGCAACATTGAGTTTTTCATGGCTTTAATTCTGGCAGTGTAGAGGCACAACATTATACACGACATTAAACAGGGATATAACATGTGATCTCCTTCTTTTTAGGTTAATGGTGGATGGCATAAACAAACCTTTACGTTTGAAGTTGGATGGGAAAAGTCCCCCCGATGTGGATTGAAGCATCATGAAGAGTGGGACTAAACTGTCCTGCCACCTTTCAGCACTGCTGATCCCTCCAGTGTGGAATAGGAATCACAAAACAGAATAAAATCAGATTCATGTGGATTTTGCACAGTGGTTCCCAGTGTCCGTCAATGATTTTGGAGTGTGATGTACCACAGATTTTATGAATATTGGGGCAAAACGTTCAGTCAGATATCAAGTAAGTCACCATTTTCACTGTTACTGGTATAAAAAAAAGTTAAAACAACAATCACAAATGTGTGGTAGAAGTTTGTGTTTTCATTGTGACTTCAGTGTTTATTTGGGTTTCATGGAAAATTCCAAATTCAAAGCTTGCAAGACATGGGCTTGTTTCATTTTCTCAACTATATGTTACTGTTTTCAGACATTGTTATAAATGTTTCAACATCAAAGTTGGAAATTTCCCTCTTTGGTACAAGTCAAAGGGAAACCTTACCAAAAATATCTTGTTTGAGCTTCTTTCAATACGAAATCACAAAAAAAACTTAACTTTTGTGTTTTCTCACAACCTTTAAGTTTTACGTAGACACAAGTCACTGTTAATGTTTCTCTTCTTTAACACTAAATAAATAATGCAACTATTCAATTTGACTTCAGCAGCTACATGACTTAACAAAGGCCGTTGCTGGAGTTGTAGGTTCTTGGCAGCTGCTAATTAGCAAAAGTCACGCACATTAGACCTTGTGTTTTCACTGCATCCTAAACAACAGGCACTGATGAGAACAGCTAAGAGATTTCTTCCTGTTTGCCAACAGCTGCCATAGGTAATGGCTAGCGCAGTTAACAGTCACACTTAAAAAGCAGAATACTGGTTAATCTTTGTCCACACTTCTATTTTCAATGGTTTTTATTTGGGGAAACATCTTAAAGGTGAACTTTATTCATATTTTAATACATTTGCAGTTGTTCTGTGGGGTATAAAAGCTCCAGCATGCCTGTTTCAGGGCATGGAAATCAATTGGAAGAGCCGAAGTTTTGAAACACTCACAATTGTCAGAGACAACCATCATATTTGCTTATCAATCGCTTTCACTGTAGGACTTTTTGGACCCATAATCAATTGATGCATAGGTCATTTAATCTAATTATGCTCAGGTGCCTCTCCCTGGGCTGCCACCTTACCATGGTGGAGGGGTTTGAGTGTCTCAATGATCCTAGGAGCTAAGTTGTTTGAGGCTTTCTGCCTCTGGTAGGGTCACCCATGGCAAACAGATCCTAGGTGAGGGATCAGACAAAGAGCAGCCTGAAGACCTCTTATGATGAATTATATAAATGGAAACCGTGTTACCTCGCCTGGACGTGGGTTACCGGGGCCCACCTCTGGAGCCAGGCCTGGAGGTGGGGCACGTTGGCGAGCACCTGGTGGCCGGGCTTTCACCCATGGAGCCCGGCTGGGCATAGCCCGAAGAGGAAATGTGGGTCCCCCTTCCCATTGGCTCACCACCCGTGGGAGGGGCCAAAGGGGTCGGGTGCAGTGTGTGACGGGTGGTAGTCAAGGGCGGGAACCTTGGCGGTCTGATCCTCGGCTACAGAAGCTGGCTCTTGGCACATGGAATGTCACCTCTCTGGTGGGGAAGGAGCCTTAGTTGGTGTGTGAGGTTGAGAGGTTCCGACTAGATATAGTCGGACTCACCTCAACACATGGCTCTGGCTCTGGAACCAGTTTCCTTGAGAGGGGTTGGACTTTCTACCACTCTGGAGTTGCTCCCACTGAGAGGCGCCGAGCAGGGGTGGACATACTAGTTGTCCCCCATCTTGGTGCCTGTACATTGGGGTTTACACCAGTGAATGAGAGGGTAGCCTCCCTCCGCCTACGTGTGGTGGGACGGGTTCTGACTGTGGTCTGTGCTTATGCACCAAACTACAGTTCAGACTACCTTTTTGAAGACCTTAGAGGGGGTGCTGGAGAGCGCTCCTTCCGGCGACTCCCTAGTTCTGCTGGGGTACTTTAACGCTCACGTGGGCAACGACAGTGAGACCTGGACAGGTATGGCTGGGAGGAACGGCCCCCGTGATCTGAATTCGAGTAGTGTTTTGTCATTGGACTTCTGTGCCAGTCATGGATTGTCCATAATGAACACCATGTTCAGGCATAAAGGTGTCCATATGTGCTCTTGGCACCAGGATACCTTAGGCCGCAGCTCAATGATCGACTTTGTTGTTTCATCTGGCCTGCGGCCGCATGTCTTGGACACTCCGGTGAAGAGAGGGGCGGAGCTGTCAACTGGCCACTACCTGGTGGTGAGTTGGCTCAGATGGTGGGGGAGGATGCCGGTCAGACCAGGCAGGCCCAAACGTATTGTGAGGGTCTGCTGGGAACATCTGGCAGAGTCTCCTGTCAGAAGGAGCTTCAATTCCCACCTCCAACATAACTTCCAAAATGTTCTGGGGGAGGTGGGAGAAATTGAGTCTGAATGGACCCTGTACCGTGTCTCCATTGTTGAGGCAGCCGACCGGAGCTGTGGTCGCAGGATCGTCGGTGCCTGTCGTGGTGGCAACCCCCGAACCCACTGGTGGACACCGGCGGTTAGGGATGCTGTCAAGCTGAAGAAAGAGTCCTATCAGGTCTTTTTCGCCTGTGGGACTCCAGAGGCAGCTGACTGGTGCCTCAGGGGGGAAAGCAGTGCGCTACCAACACTATCTATAGTGGGGATGTTGTGCTGCTGACCTCTACTCAGGACGTTGTGGATCAGTGGGCAGAATACTTCGAAGACCTCCTCAATCCCACCGACACGTCTTCCAGTGAGGAAGCAGAGTCTGGGGACTTTGGGTTGGCCTCTCAAATCTCTGGTGCTGAGATCACTGAGGTGGTTAAAAAGCTCCTCTGTGGCACGGCTCCAGGGGTGGATGAGATCCACCCAGAGTTCCTTAAGGCTCTGGATGTTGTGGGGCTGTGTTGGCTGACGCGGCTCTGCAATATCGCATGGACATCGGGGGCAGTCCCACTGGACTGGCAGACCGGGGTGGTGGTCCCCTTATTTAAAAAAAAAGGGGGGGGGGGGGGGCACAGGGTGTGTTCCAACTACAGGGGGATCACACTCCTGAGCCTTCATGGTAAGGTCTATTCAGAGGTTCTGGAGAGGAGTGTCCGTTGGATAGTTGAACCTCAGATTCAGGAGGAACAATGTGGTTTTCGTCCTAGCCGTGGAACACTGAACCAGCTCTATACCCGTAAGGGGATCCTGGAGGGTACGTGGGAATTTGCCCAACCAGTCTACATGTGTTTTGTGGATTTGGAGAAGGCATTTGACCGTGTCCCTTGGGGGGTCCTGTGGGAGGTACTCCGGGAGTATCGGGTACCAGGCCCTCTGATACGGCCTTTCCCTGCATGACCGGTGTCAGAGCTTGGTCCGCATTGCTGGCAGTAAGTCGGGCTCGTTCCCAGTGAGAGTTGGACTCCGCCAAGGCTTTGTCACCAATTCTGTTCACAACCTTCATGGACAGGATTTCTAGGCGCAGCCAAGGTGTGGAGGGCAACCTTTTTGGTGGCCTGAGGATCAGGTCTGCTTTTTGCAGATGATGTGGTCCTGTTGGCTTCATCAGAACGTGATCTTCAGCTTTCGCTGGAGCGGTTCGCAGCCGAGTGTGAAGCAGCTGGAACGAGAATCAGCTCCTCTAAATCTGAGACCATGGTCTTGATTCGGAAAAGGGTAGAAAGCCTTCTCCAGGTCAGGGATGAGGTCCTGCCCCAAGTGGAGGAGTTTAAGTATCTCGGGGTCTTGTTCACGAGTGAGGGAAAACTGGAGCGTGAGATCGATAGGCGGATTGGTGCTGCATCTGCAGTGATGCGGGCGTTGTACCGGTCTGTCGTGGTGAAGAGAGAGCTGAGTCAGAAGGCGAAGCTCTCAATTTACCGGCCGATCTACGTTCCTACCCTCACCTATGGTAATGAGCTTTGGGTAGTGACCGAAAAAACGAGATCGCGGATACAAGCGGCTGTTGGATAAATTATGGATACATAATTTATTATTTTAAACGAAAGCTCATCCAGCTCTTTTTCCCCTGGCAACAGACAGGCATTTGACCTTTCTTCTTCCCAGTCCTGGCTTATCAGTAAGAACGCCCTGTGCCAGCGTCTGGGTGTCTCCCTTTCGAAGTCTAAAGGAATGTGTAAATGTGTGTGCGTTTTATCATTTCTGTGTGTCTTTAATAAATACACTTGAGAGGGCTTTGTCCGACGAGAGTGAACTGACAACCCATTGTTGCGTGTTTCATTTTTGCTCTCCCTTTGCAAAGACTGAATTTGTTTGGTTATTGGTAAAGATTGGTATGGGTTAAATCGATCAGCTTGTTAAATACAACCCCTGCGTGGTGAGCTTTCCCTTCAGATAACCCTGGATGGGAAAATGAAAATACCTAACAGCGGCCAAATTGAGTTTTCTCCGAAGAGTGGCTGGGCTCTCCCTTAGAGATAGGGTGAAGAGCTTGGTTATTTGGGAGGGTCTTGGTGTAGACCCACTGCTCCTCCACATCGAGAGGAGCCAGTTGAGGTGGCTCGGGCATCTGGTAAAAATGCCTCCTGGACGCCTCCCTGGTGAGGTTTTCCGGGCACATCCAACCGGGAGGAGACCTAAAGGTAAACCCAGGACACGGTGGAGGGACTATATCTCTCACCTGGCCCAGGAACACCTTGGGATTCCCCCGGAGGAGCTGGCCCAAGTGGCTGGGGAGAGAGAAGTCTGGGCCTCTCGCCTAAAGCTTGGTTTATGCTTGACGCATTCACTTTCCGCTTGGTGATGCGGCTCGCGGATGGAACGCGCTTCACAACTTGCCGTGGTTCATGTGGCTTGTCTCTGCGGTGAGCCAATATTCTCCCAAACTGAACGGGGCAGCATGGAGCTCTACGGCATACATCCAACACTACACCATTGTAGAAGTAGAAATTACTGTTTACAACACTGCATTCCAGCATTTTTAAGTTTCCTCGTCTTTTCTGACAGTGCGAGCTACTTCTCTCCAAGAATTATTAACAACATGTTGATTACGGCGATCTTTGAGAGCTGAATCATATAAATGTCTGTATTTACGAACCTCTGCCATACTAGTTCTTGCCGGTCCGCCATGTGTTTCCGCCTCCAACCGTCCGCGTGGTTAGAAAATTTTCTAGGTGCGCGTTGCGGAACTTTTGGGCCATGCGGAGGTGCCTTAGAGGGGCGTGGTTGTTAAAATGACGCAAAATGACGCAACTTTTCCGCGCGGAGCCGTGCGGACCTCGCGGACGCGTCAAGCATAAACCAACCTTTAGGCTACTGTCCCCGCGACCCGACTCTGGATAAGCAGATGAAAATGGATGACCCGACTCTGGATAAGCAGATGAAAATGGATGGATGGATGGATGGATGGATGGATGGATGGATGGATGGATGGATGGATGGATGGATGGATGGATGGATGGATGGATGGATGGATGGATGGATGGATGGATGGATGGATGGATGGATGGATGGATGGATGGATAGATAGATAGATAGATAGATAGATAGATAGATAGATAGATAGATAGATAGATAGATAGATAGATAGATAGATAGATAGATAGATAGATAGATAGATAGATAGATAGATAGATAGATAGATAGATAGATAGATAGATAGATAGATAGATAGATAAATAGATAGATGGATGGATGGATGGATGGATGGATGGATGCTCAGATGTATTAGTTTTAAAAAAAATCCAAACATTCCTATAATATGCTTTCTGGTTTGTTCAAATCTATGCAGTTAAGTAAAGTTTGTTATCGAAACAACATTAGTTTTTTTTTTATCATTCTATTAACCAACCTTTGTATTCGTTCAAAACTAAAATTGCTGGTTACTGTCAGCTCTTTTATATAAAGAGGAAAAGACCAGAACTTATTTGAAAGATTCTTTTTTCTGCGAGTCATTTTTCAAAGTGCAATGTGATTGGTGTTTGAAGAGAGACTCAGAGTGGGCACTATATTCACCTCTGGATTATTTATCATGCCCTTTTATGTGAGAGCAGGGCTTTCAAGATTCAGTTTGACCATTTGGAAAATTCAAAAAAAAGAAAAAAGTCAAAATTGTCATCAGACTTCTATGAATGGGACTTTAATTATTTAACTTGTTTGAAGCAGAATGAAGTCTTTGAACAACAGAGATTGACTGGAGTTGGCTACAGCTTCAAAAAGGAACAATATTAGTGTGTCTGTGAAGGAACATGAAGTATATTTTATGGTGTGTATAAATATATATATATACATACATATACTCCATACAGTCGTGGTGACCTGGACCCTGACAGCTTTACATTCCAACATAACTGTCAGTTTTCAGAGATGTCCTAAGGTTTAGTGTGTCTGTAAAGCTGCGTGTACATCAGTGACACTGCCTTCTAGCGCTGGATGAAAATCCTGCCCTGCAAGATTCATTGACCATAATAACACAATTTAGCTGGCGGCTGACTCATTATGGAAATCAGAGAGAGGGATTATTACCAGGGCTTACTGATCAGAAATCCCTCGCAGCTGCACATGGGAAGTCTGCCTGAGTTTGGGGTTAATTTGGCTTTTGTGCAACATAGCAAGTCAAGCAAAGAGTAGAATACAAATTGCAAAAGCAAGCACATCAAAACTGCGACTCTCCCACTTGCAGTTCAGGGAAAACAAAAGCGTCAGCTGTGATTTCTTGCAGTGATGTCTGCTGGTGAAGCACAGCTGAATTTCCCAGGGGAAGCACCACTGCAGTGCTAAAACAGCACCTCCTGTTCCACATCATTGTTATCATCCTTTAGAACATGATCACATTACAGACACTACCTCCTACGCCCAACACAGCTGACTTTAGGACCATTAGATTCTGTGTAGAGTATGCTTGAGGCACAAATCTGAAAGTTCAACACAGATGCCCAAGGGTCTTCCACTCAAAGCAATCAGAGAAGCTGCAGCCAATTATGTTTTCTTTTAATTTTTTTTTTCAAAGTCCTAAGTATCTCCCCATTCTGTCAGAGTTGGAACTAGCTGTAGCAGCTAAAGGCTGCTGGCAACAGGGCAACACATGAGCAAAACCTTCTTAGTGGAACTGATTAGACTTGCTTACATCTGTCTTCTGTTTGCCAGTGGAATTAGAATGAGTGTTTAGGAGTTGGAAAGAACTTTCTAATTCCATTATCCTGAAGTTGCATTAAGCCCAAACAGGGAATAAAGCGTTTAATTGCTCCACTGGTCTTTGTGCTAATCGGCAGCAGTGCAATGTGTGTCTTGTGTTAGGACAAGAGGTAAAGGTTGAAGAAACGAGTGAAGAATGAATAGAAATACAGTTTTTAACAGTCTTATCTGTGGCTAGCTGTTGGCTGGTTTACTGTTAGTCATATGGTCAGGAGGAATGTACTACTTTAAATGAAATGAAATAAAATTAAATTAAAAGTGGACATATTGTGCAAAACTCCCCTTTTGGATAATTTTCTGCTGCCATGTGGATCTCTACTTCCTCTATAAACACACAAGGTGAAACAACAAATCCATCCATTTTCTATCATTGTTTTGTTTTGGAATTATGTGCTAATGTAATGATGACTAACTACAGATCAATCTCTAATCTACCTTTCATTAGAAAAATGATTGAAAAAGCAGTTATGATCCAACTAAACAACTACTGGCAAGATGGCGCCCATGAGTTGCTGTGCGTCTGCTAGGCTCCTGATCTGTTTTGGTTATTTGTTGTTTTTTATTGTTTTTTCTCTATCTGGTGCGGATTCCCTGCTAACTTATGATCGAGATTTACTATTGTCGATCAGGTCCGCGATGATCAAACTCCAGAACTACGATACCGGACCCGCTTTCCCACCGCCTCTGGAACCTGGCGTTAACCCAGGTGTCAGCCCTTTGTTACCTGTGGGCCTGCCGCTGCCCCGGAGGCCATGGAAGAGGAAACGAGGGAAGAGAGCTGGCTTCTTCGTTCAGCTCTGAAAGATCCTGAGAGGCGAAGCTCTTGCCGATCGCTGCTCCACAGCTGTGTTGTGGCGGATCCAACAGAAACTCAACGGAGTTGGGCTGATCTCGCTGCTCAATGGTGCCCCGATGCAGGACGCTACCTGAAGGTAAAGAACCTCCGCGGGCGTAGCTTGGAGTCGCTACGTAGCTTAGCCCACCAGCCGACCGCCATTATGGAGCCCGCGGTACACACATCGCCAGATTTCTCTGTGAAAATGACGTTAATTAACGTGTGCTCCATCGCCAACAAGTCTCACATCCTAAACTATCTATTCTGCACCGAAAAATTAAACTTTTTGTGGATTTCTGAGTCGTGGCAGCGCGAAAATGACGTCACTCATCTCCGTGAGCGCTGTCCTCAAGACTGCTCTTTCTTCTCTGCTCCACGGACCACAGGCCACGGTGGAGGAACAGCTGTTATCTTTAAAAAACACTTTTCGTGCCAAATTATATCCTCAAACTCCTACAGCTCATTTGAGATGATCATGATTAAAATTGGTCGAGCTCTACCAGTTTATGGAATTCTGGTCTATCGCCCACTTGGATCTACTTCATCCTTCCTGTCTGACTTTCAGGATCTCCTATCTTCAACTATTAAACTAGACAGGATAATCATTGCTTGATAATCATTGTTGGAGATTTCAACATCCACGCTGAGGATCTATCTAACAGCTCCACTAGGGAGTTCCTAAACATGATGAACTCTTTTAACTTCTCTCAACACGTGTCTGGTCCCACTCACAGAGCAGGCCACACCCTGGATCTGGTCTTTTCCTACGGACTTCTTGTTGATAAGCTGCAGATAAATGATGTTGTGTTCAGTGACCATAAGTCCGTTTCTTTTCATATTAACCTAAATTCTGAATCTCTTTTACCAGACTCTGCCAAGCAACGACGTATTATCAACAGTTCTACCATTTTAAATTTCTCCCTCTTTGACTTTGTACCTCCTTCCTCTGATGACGTAGAGCTCTTTACCAACTCATTTAATGATCACTGCCTCAAAATTCTAGATCAGGTCGCCCCTTACAAAACCAGCCGCAGTTCCAGTGCCTCCAGTTCACCCTGGCTGAACAACCAGATTCTTGATCTTAGACGCTCCTATAGAAAAGCAGAACGACGGTGGAAGAGGACAGGTTTGGTTGTTCATCGTGAATATTTTAAAGAACTTCTAGAGTCATACAACAAAGCTGTAGAAAATGCCAGGTCTTCTTTCTTCAGCAACCTCATATGTCAAAATAAGAATAATCCTAAGGTTTTGTTTGATACCATCTCCAGCATCGTGTCTTCTCCTCCGCAGCAGGCTCAGCTATCTTCAGCTGATGATTGTAACAGATTTCTCCACTTTTTTTGCCAACAAGGTGCTGAATCTGAGATCCAGCATTCCACCAGCCCCCCCCCCCCCCCTCCCCCCCAGGAGGGGAGGCCCCTCAGTGCTCCGAGTCTTTCACCTCCTTCCCCCCAATTACACTAAATGACTTGGCCTCGATAGTCAGTCAGATGAAGTTCTCATCATGCTCATCAGACATCTTACCTCCCTCTGTCTTAGTTGGGTCCCTTGCCTCCATCAGTCCATCTCTGTTGACTATGATCAACAGCTCACTGAGCCAAGGCTGTGTTCCATATTACTTTAAAAATGCAGTAGTGACTTCTCTCTTAAAGACCCAACCTTGACGCCAGCTCCACCAGTAACTTTAGGCCCATTTCTAAACTACCTTGCATCAGCAAAGTACTTGAGAAGGTTGTGGAAACCCAACTCATATCCTGGTTTTCCAAGTCAAAGATCTCTGACCCCTTCCAGTCTGGCTTTCTGAAGCAGCACTCAACTGAGACTGCTCTAGTAAGGGTGCATAATGACCTCCTGATGGCTGCTGATGCTGGGAAACGATTTGTCATGGTCCTGCTTGACCTCAGTGCAGCTTTTGACACTGTAGATCACAACGTACTACTAAACAGGTTAAATGCCCTGGCTGGGATTTCAGGTTCTGCTCTAGACTGGCTCTCTTCCTATCTCACTAACAGAACATTCACAGTGAAGTCAGAAACCTTTCTCTTCAGACACTGCCTCTCTAACATGCGGGGTTCCACAAGGTTCAGTTCTAGGACCTCAACTATTCGCAATTTATATTCTTCCTCTAGCTGGCATCATTCAATCTTTCCCAGTCATCTCCTACCACATCTACGCTGACGATATACAGTTCTTTATGTCCTTCATGCCACACCAGTTGGACAGGCTGGCCACCCTTGTACTCTGCCTGACCCAGATCAGTAACTGGCTGTCCAGCAACTTTCTTGTTCTCAACGCCAACAAGACAGAGACCCTGATCTCTGCATCCCCGGAACTTCAGCCAAAAAATTGAGCAAGAAATTGCCTCTTTTTGCCCATCAGCCAAGGCCAACATTAGAAACCTGGGAGTTATTTTTGATCCAGCTTTAAGTTTAGACTCACACGTCAAAACCATCTCCCGCTCTTGTTTCTTCCAACTGAGAAACATTTCAAAAGTCCGTAATCTGGTTTCTACTGCAGATCTGGAAAAAATCATCCATGCCTTTGTTTCATCACGCTTAGACTACTGTAACGATCTTTTTACTGGTCTCCGCAAAACCTCCCTCTCACTCCTTCAAGCCATCCAAAATGCAGCAGCCAGACTCCTAACCAAATCCAGCAGACGAGCTCACATCACTCCAGTTTTACAGTCCCTCCACTGGCTCCCGGTAGAATATAGAATACAGTTTAAAGTTTTAGTGCTGACCTATAGAGCTCTTAATAACCAGGCTCCAAGCTATTTATCTGAGCTTTTATCCCCACACACCACTTCACGGAACCTTAGATCCACATCTGAAAACCTCCTGGCTGTTCCTCAAACCAGACTAAAAACCAAAGGGGACAGGGCCTTTCCGACTATTGCCCCCAGACTTTGGAACAGTCTACCTTCAAATCTCCATCTCTTGAAATCTGTAGAGGTCTTCAAAAACATCTTAAAACTCACCTTTTCATCCAGGCTTTCCCCCGCTAAATATTCTAAAAGATGGCTTTGTTCTTGTTCACACCTTGACTTTGTTTTTACTCCTGATTTTGGTTACTATTGTTGTCACTGCTATTGTTTTTATGATGTTTTTATTGGTTTGAGGTATTTGCCCTGATTTTACTCATGTTGTACAGCACTTTGTGAATTATATCTGTGAAAGGCGCTATATAAATAAACTTTACTTACTTACTTACTTACTTTCTGGAGACAAACAAGCTGCTAGATGGTTTCCAGTCAGACTTTAGACAACACCACAGCACTGAGACTGCACTTATATCTCAGTGCAGTCTTTCGGACCACAACATTCCATCTTGATAGGCTCATAAACTGGGTGGGACTTTCAGGTACAGTCCATATTTAAGGTATTAAGTGTAACGTGTTCCTGCGGTGTCCGTGAGGGCGCACGGGGTTGGTTAGCGTTCCTCCTACATCTGTCACAGCTGTAGGTGAGGTTTGAGCGGGTGCGCTTTACTGACTTCCGGGGAGGTTTGTTACCGGAAGACAAAGGGTGTTTCTCAATATCAAGGTGCCTGGCCTTGCGAGGTGATGTCTTGCGAGGCCAGGCGCCTTGCTTACGAGGACACTGTCCTTCCTTGGCAAAAGAAAACGGTTAAATGGAACAGACTTGCATCACGTGATCGCGGCTTCCACGGCGGCCATGTAACATCACGTGACATGGGAGACAACATTATATTTTATACATATTAGTTTCAGTATAAATATATAACGAGCATTTTACTTTTTAAATTATGTATATGTTTATTAAATTAAAAATATAAGTGAGTTACTACCCGCTAGCCAACGGAGCTGCAACTACTAAGTAACTAACCAACCATAGATAACTTCTTTGGATCAACAGCATTTTAAATAATTTACTTACTTTTAAATTTGAAAATTGTCCCTGAGGTAGCTGCCGGTGTCTGTACAGGATCGGCTCGGGGTCCTTCGACTGCCGATGACGTCACATTACTACAAATCTACTCGGCTTTCACACATACGTTTTGGAAAGACGTCAGCAGTTTTGTTAATAAATTCTTGTTTGTTAACGCCTAAATGTTTTCTTTATAATTGTAATTTGTTAATAAAACACCATATTATCTTTGTTTTGTAAAGAATGTGAAACTGCAAAAAAACAATCGGACCGACCAAAAATAGAACAGTTCTTATATGTGAAGCCATATCTGTTTGTATTAATGTGGAGTTCGTCTGTATATTTCCTTAATTGTTATCTAAATACATTCTTTGACTCAAAATATTGCTTGGTGTCTTTCAATAAAGTTCTCATATTTTCTTTTGCCCCATTTCATCAACATCAAGAGCTTTTGAGGGTCACCGTTTATCATTTGCTTATATTTTACATTTCCTTTAGAAATTCAATCATACTTTCTCCAAAAAGTGTTGATTTTTGGACTACAGAACTACAACCGCTAAGACTACGACCGCAAATTTGTTCTGACCAATCAAAATCATAAAGTGATAATGTAACTTCCGTAAGCTTCATGTTCAGCCAGTCAACTACTTTGATGTCATCGGCAGTCGAAGGACCCCGAGCTGATCCTGCACCCGAGCAGATCCTGTACCGACACCGGCTTCTGATCCGCCATCCTTTTGAAAATACTGCGGTGTATTCTGGGTAATTTTTGACCAAGGCTAGGCTACAAGACACCTCCCGTGTATCCTTGTTGAGCTAGCTAAATAGCTAATAAACGGAGAACACATGCCTCCATAGAACGTGAACACTGGAACACGTCTTGGCGTCTCCTGATGACGTATCTCCTAGGCAACCGGAGGGGGCCAAGACATCTAGGCAAAGTTCCTTGGCATTGAGAAACACCCAAGATGAATGGCTCTCTACAGAGACTGGGTTCTCATCATTCACTTTGAAAACCCGTTCAAAAGATTAAATTCGTTCGTGAACGTCACATCACTAGAAGGTGTAGAAAATGTCCAGGAGAAACCTGCTGAGATCGCTTTATGTGAGAGGGGTTTTACCCACTGTGCAAAGACCCAGTTTAGACATTCTACAGACATGGTCTGTACCGACGGACTCAATATAGACATGATCTGCACATCCATGCGACTTTGACTTCTTGCAGGGTATGCAAAGAACTTCATAAAAAATTAATTATGGGCCATAGAACTAATATGCCTGTATTTAAAAGTTGTAAGTCTCCTTTAATTTAGAGGTTTCTTTTTTTAAGTATTTTATTAAGTTTTCAAGTGTCTATTTTTTAGTGTTCAGCTGATAAAAATTTAAAAGAAAAAGAAACAAGAACAAATCTTTACCAGACATATTAATTATCCATGGAAACCCAAATCTAAATATCTACATAATCCCTAAAAAAATCCAATTTTTTTTTTCTATTTTATGGTAAAATATTAATTTGAGCTCAGTGTTTTCCTTTATTACAGGATTTAGTTAGACATTAAAAATTGATACCTTTCATTAAAAGCAGCTGATGGATCAAGATTGTCTGTTCTACCAGTTAAATGATTTAGGCCAACTGTTGTATATCATATCTACTTTAGATGAGACTGAAGCAGAAAAATGTTATGTCTGCCATATTTTAATCACATTACTTTGCAGAGCTCGGCTCCTGTTGTAATCACTGAGGCTTGGCAGCATTGTTGGTGACGGGCAGGTGCTAATCACTTTTTAATCGCCGATATTTAAATGAGAAACGAGTTTCTGAAAGTTTACTTTTCCACTTTTCATTCAATGCTCTGAGAATTCAACAGTGCAGATTTAATGAAGTGAAACTTAGCTGGAAAGGTTTCCTTTCCCTAATAAAACCTTCTTTTTTTAAACCTGTGAATCTACCATATTTTCCGCATCATAAGGCTCTATTAAAAACCTTTGATCTTCCCCTGAACCAGCAGTGTGCCTTTTAATACGGATGCATCTTTAATACATGTATTAAGGACATAAGTGAAGTCTGCCACACCTGCGTCCACAGGAAAACAAAGAGCCGGCCCGTAGCACCGCCCATCCTCACCAAAAAAAAGGTGTAGCATTGCTCCACACAGCTATACCGGTAACCAGTGGCGGCTGGTGAAAAATATTTTTGGTGGGGCTGTGCTATTTTTTTTTAACAAACTTGTGCTTTCTGAGCTTTGTGCACAACTTAAATATTTCCTGAATTAAGCACAGCTCTTTTATTTCCTGTCTTACATTATTGGACAAAGGGATTAATCCACGTGTGTCTGACTATTAGCACATCGCCTTGCGGACCAAGGTTGAAAAATACTGCATTAAATTGCACATAAAATAACATGACCATAAATGGTCCACATCCACATTACTGTTTGTGAAACTAACATACTGGAGAATTTCATCACAATAATATTAAATAAACAAGTATGTACCTGATCTTTTGCATGCTGTTGGTGAAGCTCTGGATGACCCCTGTCAGATGTAGACAGAGTCAATGCTCCTCTTCTGCAGCTGGTTGAACAGCATGTCCACATGTGGCATGATCTTGTGACACAATGCCAGCAGAAAGCCGAAATCTTCTTCCTCCAGCATTCTCACAAAGTCTCCTGCCTCTCTCTCAGTGATTGGATCAAAGTCATCCGAGTCTCTGATCATCTGGAAAAATCTGAGGAGGTCATCCTTGTGCTCATACACTGTGTTGACATCTCTCTCTTGGACAAAATGTGCCGGTTCTGATCCACTTCTTCATTGTGTTTATTCACTGCAAGCCTGCGTCCCTCGTCTCTAGCTGCATGGCAATGTTAGCTCTGCCTAGCATAGCTAGCTTCACCGTGTTGTCCATGTGTGCCCGGAATAACTCATGTTTCTTCACCTTCTCAGAAAAATGTTTCATGTCCGTAACTCCTGACTCAATCCATGCCTTATCTGTCCCAGTCGTTTTGAATAACAAACACGGAAAGCAAAATAACGCATTAGCGTGATTGCATCCAGCTAGCCAAGTCTTCCTGGTGTACCAATTTTGGGAGAAGCCTCGTGTGTACAGTTTACCTCTCTCCTTCTCTTGCTGGCTTATCTTTACGTCGGGCTGATCTAGTCCAAGCTCTTTGACATTAAGTTTTTCCACCATAGTTCTCCTCTCGAACGGATACTGGAGAAGAGACCGAACTGAATTCAGTGGCTGCTGAGAGCCGGTATCCATGCTGGTTGTAGGCTCATTGTCTATTACATCTGTGTCACGACCAAAAACGTGCTGTAGTCGAGACTCTGCCGAGTTCTGCCGAACACCAACGAAAGCCTTTGGCGGTAGCTCTATCGCCCATCATGCTTCTGAATCGACGTCGACGCTGATTGGATACATTCCCATTCCTACCGTTTGATTTTCTTGTCAGCAATTGGCTGGCTGCTTCAGTGCTGTTTGGGCGATTGAAACACAGCCTACAGCCTTTCTGTCGCCTCCACCGCTCGGCAGAGAGCTTCTCACCAATATAGATATTTATATATATGATTTGTTTTTGTTACAAAACACACAATTAACTTAGAATATGTGATTATTGTTCATTTTATTTATTTATTTTTTTAAATAAAAATTAAAAACACTGGGGAAAACTGGGAGGGCCACGCCCTATTGCCCTCTACTGGCCAGCCGCCACTGCCGGTAACTAGCCATGGCACCAGCGAAGAGACACGCTTACAAGGCAGAGTTCAAGCTCAAAGCCATCGTTCACACCGTTGAGCATGGAAACAGAGCAGCAGCGGATAGAATACAAGATTAACGAGTCGATGGTACGCAAGTGGAGAAAGCTGGAAGACCGGCTGCTGCAGGTGAAGAAAACACAACGTAGTTTCAGAGGCAACAACATAGGCGTCATTTTAACCGGGGACGCCGGGGATATGTCCCCGGCAAAATTCGTGATCTGCTGCTGTGTCCCCCCCACTTTCAAAAAAGCCTGCTGATGAGGATTTTTGTTTTACCTGCTCAGATCTTATACCAGGGGTCGGTAACCTGTTCCCATCAAAGAGCCATTATTACCCATTTCCCACGGTAAAGAAAACACCGCAGCAGCCGCAGCGTTGCGGGCGGGGCCTAGCCTCAGACAGCAGAGCGCTGCTCACAACCAGGTGACAGCAGCCGGGGGCATCGCACCCGTGGGGGATTCAACACCCACACTTTTCCAGCTGTTTTGCTCACCTCCACACCAGTCTGGTTTCTTTACGTCGCACTCACTCTGTTTGCCTCATCTCCTTCTTCACCTCCCAGCCGATGTCGGGTTTCCAGGAGAGCAGGAGAGGGAGGGACGGAAGAGCTCGACTGAATTCATAATTTTACATCTTGAATTTAGCTGTACAAAGTCTGAGTTTGATAAAGTGAAGAACAACAATTTGCAGAGGTTTATAACTGGCGCGGCGCCAGGTTTTCATTTTTGGGTGGGCCACGGTAATTTTGGACGGACCTTAATAAGCAGTGACTTAAGTGAAGCAGGCAGGTCGCGCTAGAAAATTTAGTTTAAAAAGACGTCATAAATGTTTTCCCCAGTCATTTTTATTTCTAAAATATGAAGTAAAAACTCACAATTTAATTTTCATTCATTTGTCATTAATATTTAGTCTACAACCGTGCGTTAAGTGGACCAACTTCCAGTAAACGCAAAGCATCCAGTCCACCTCTCCAAATGCGTAAAATGTGCATCAGCCGCTAGGCGTGCCGCGCGCACCATCAGCTGATCGGCCCAGACAAAAGCAGAGCAAATAGAGAAAGAATAGAGGATGATTGTGTCTGGATGTGGATGGAGATTACATTTTACATCAGCCTGATCATCATTTAAATACGTAAACCATCACCTGTCTTCTATCCACGCTATCAGCATTATTTTAATTGGTGTGTGTGTGTGTGTGTGTGTGTGTGTGTGTGTGTGTGTGTGTGTGTGTTTTCCACTTCAAACACTGGTCTAATCAACCAGACCAGCGTGTCCAGTAACACATTAATGTTACAATTAAACTTGATTAACCCCAGAGCCGTGCGCACTACACTGTACTGACTGTAAATGAGGGGGAAACTATTTAATCGTATCCTTTACTTTTCAACATGGTTTAATGTAAAGTTTCATTCAGTACAAACTTTAGTTACACCAATCTAACGAGACAGAGCCTAGATTTGTATTCTGAACAGTTTAAACATGTTTGAAACGGAGACGTGCGTGACGCGTCTAAAATTCGCACCTGCTCCGCTATTACGGAAATTAAACTAACAAGATGAATAACATGAAATTATTTTAGGCACAGACAACATCCCCCACACTTTTGAAAAGCTTGCAACGCGCCTGATCGCTCATGTACGTCTTAATTATCTTTCATTAGACGATAATCAATAAAACAATTTATATAAAATGGATCCAGAAGTTGTAGCCCGTCTCTGCCTTCAATTTTTGGTATTTTTCACCCTGTTGATGGTTTTACTGAGCAGGTGCCACTTTTGTCCTATGTTCATTTTTAAAACATGTTTAGACTGTTCAGAATACAAATCCAGGCTCTGTCACGTTTGATTGTTGTAATTAAACTTTGTAGGTGGGGAAGGCCAGAAAGCAGCTCAGAAGCGCCGATATGATTACGCACAAGCGTGACGCATCAACCCGGTCTCACAGTAAGACCGGGTTGGAACTGTTCAGGTTTACGCAGACAATCTTTACATTTAGAATTGGCTTACAGATGTAAAATTAATGCAGTAAAATATAAAGCTTTTTATTTAAATATCCATTCATTATTTCACAAGCACAGAGAGCCGCATCAGAAGGATGGAAGAGCCGCATGCGGTTCCAGAGCCGCCGACCCCTGTGCTAGCCTACTTTATTGTCCCCAGCAATTTTTAAACCCCACTCAAGTGTATGGTTATTGTCCCCAGCAATTCTGAAAACAAACTGACGCCCGCCGGCAAGATGGCCACTGCTTGAAGACCGTGTAGCGATAAATATAGATTTATATCTATATTTCAAATGTGGCGTCATGAAGGGCCTCTAATTTCTGACAAAGGTCACATTTTCCCAGCTGGGTCAGACTGTAACTTTTAGTTACACAGATTAATCGAGGAGTCCTGCTGTCTGCTGAATATCATCCTTTATCTGCTGCTGTTCCGTCCCAGAAGAAGGACACTTCAAGTTCACGATAATAATTTAAATAATAATTTTAATAAACTCTTTGACTTTATTCAGGTTTTTTATAAACCTGGTTGCATGGTGGCGCAGTGGTTAGCACTGTTGCCTCGCAACACGAAGTTCACAGGTTCGAAACTTGGCTGCGGCCTTTCTGCGTGGAGTTGCGTGTTCTCCCCATGCATGCGTGGGTTTTCTCCAGGTACTCCAGTTTCCCCCACAGATCACAACATGCCCTATAGGTTAAAAAAAAAATTGTAAGTCGCTTTGGGTAAAAGCGTCTGCTAAGCACATAAACATAAACATAAACATCATAAACAATCACTTGGTTCAGTATAAATGTATTTTTAATTACTGAAATGCTTTGGGTATAATTATGATCAGTGGCGGCTGGTGAAAAATATTTTTGGTGGGGCTGTGCTATTTTTTATTTTTAAACAAACTTGTGCTTTCTGAGCTTTGTGCACAACTTCACTATTTCCTGAATTAAGCGCAGCTCTTTTATTCCCTGTCTTACATCATTGGACAAACTGATTAATCCAGGTGTGTCTGACTATTGGCACGCTGCCTTGCGGACCAAGGTTGAAAAATACTGCATTAAATTGCACATAAAATAACATGACCATAAATGGTAACTAGGCAATGCAAGAGGCAAGTAACAAAAACATTTTGTTTAATTTCAACATTTGAGTGAACACGAAAAATTATGAGCAGGTCACTGTTACAGTAATGGTAGTAAACACCACATAGACAAAATGCCAGAAATTTACACTGTTAAATATTTCTGGAGTGTTGTGCCAAGGTCAACTTTATACAAAGATCAAGTGGATGCATTTGTGTATGTGTGATACCTCATTTGTACAGAAATTTTGCCCTTCTGTCCTTCTGAGTGGCAAAGCTCTCGATGAGCTTTTTATTAAAGTCAGGAATGTTTGTGACAAGCTTTTTTTTTCCATGGAGAGCATGGCAAGAGCATTCAGCCCATCCTGTGTCATGGTGTTCCTCAATGAAAGTCTTAATCCTCTTTAAAGTAGATAAATAAAAAAACAACAGATAAGTACATAGGAAACACTTTCATAGGAAATAATGTCATCAGTATCCTCTTACAAATGTCATATTTCCCAGTTTTTGGGACAATAAAACATTTCTGATTCTCAATCAGATGTTTTTACATTTTAGGTAAAAACATCTAATTGAGAATCAGAAATGTTTTATTGTCCCAAAAGCTGGGAAATTTGTTTGCTGCAGCAGAAATGTAACAAGTAAAATGGAATCAGATTGATGTATGTACAAATTTACATGAAATACACATTTACGTGATTAAATATGTATAATAAGTATGTGTGTTGAAATTAGTTTTTACAGTTATTGCACAGTAAACATGTTATTAAACAAATGTCCCGGTTTGTGGGACAACCAAGGATTTCTGAATAACAAACACGGAAAGCAAAATAACGCATTAGCGTGATTGCATCCAGCTAGCCAAGCCTTCCTGGTGTACCAATTTCGGGAGAAGCCTCGTGTGTACAGTTTACCTCTCTCCTTGTCCTGCTGGCTTATCTTTACGTCGGGCTGATCTGGTCCAAGCTCTTTGACATTAAGTTTTTCCACCATAGTTCTCCTCTCGAACGGATACTGGAGAAGAGACCGAACTGAATTCAGTGGCTGCTGAGATCCGGTATCCATGCTGGTCACTGGTGGCATCCATGTTACATCTGCGTCACAACCAAAAACGACTCTGCCGAGTTCTACCGAACACCAACAAAACCTTTAGCGGTAGCTCTATCGCCCATCGTGCTTCTGAAACAACGTCTACGCTGATTGGATATATTCCCATTCCTACGCTTTGATTTTCTTGTCAGCAATTGGACGACTGGTCCCGTCCTGTTTGGGGATTCAAAAACAGCCTACAGCCTCCACCGCTCGGCAGAGACCGGCAGAGATTGGCAGAGACCGGCAGAGACCAATATAGATATATATATATATATATATGATTTATTTTTGTTACAAAACACACAATTAACTTAGAATATGTGATTATTGTTAATTTTATTTATTCATGTTTTTAAATAAAAATTAAAAACACGGGAAAACTGGGAGGGTGGCGCCCTATCGCCCTCTACTTGCCAGCTGTATGGCGTTTAAAGCGTGCCACAACCCGTGCACGCACATTGGGTCCACAGCGCGCGTGTGAACGGGACTCGCGAGCGCAAATATACATGGCAGCGCGCGTGTGAACGGGACTCGCGAGCGAAAATATACATGGCGAGAGGTCATTTGTGCACTGAGAGGGAGCAAACTGTGTCTGTGAGTGCACAAGGATGTGCACAAGTGACAAACCTGCGTGCGCGCGTTGTCAACGAGCACACGGCTATCGCGTCAGACCCGTGCCACAACCCGTGCACGCGCATTGGGTCCACAGCGCGCGTGTGAACGGGACTCGCGAGCGAAAATATACATGGCGAGAGGTCATTTGTGCACTGAGAGGGAGCAAACTGTGTCTGTGAGCGCACAAGGATGTGCACAAGTGACAAACCTGCATGCGCGCGTTGTCAACGAGCACACGGCAGAGGAAAACGTGCGCGCGCGGCAGCCTCTGTGCGCGCTCGGCAGCCTCTCTGCGCGCTCGGTTTCTGACTCCTGCTCACTCGGCTGTAAGGGCTTTTGGCACTCTGGAGGCGTGGCCTGTGGCAGATCTTCTCTGTCCTCTGATTGGTTAGTTTACCCCGCACTTTACCCTCTATCTATATAAAAAAGTCTGATATTCAGTAGTTGCTGGCATAGCTCACCTGGGAGAGCGGGTGACTCTCTCCCCGGAGGATCCAGGTTTGAGTCCGGGCAAGGAAAATGCAGTAGATGTCATGTTAATTTTTCTTAATTTCAGGTATTTTACAGTTGTGACCGTTCAACTGTCATTAAACGTCCGAATGTTTGCTGGGCAGTGTTTTAAAAAGTGCACATAAGCTAGATGGTTTTAACCATATAAAATTACATTTTTTGTGATACTGGAAAAATACATACTGAAATAAAACTACTGATTGAAAACTTTATGACTGTGGTTGTACAATATATGACTCACTAATACACTGCAAACTCCCTTAGAGTGGGGCTTCCAGAGAGAGAGAGAGAGAGAGAGAGAGAGAGAGAGAGAGAGAGAGAGAGAGAGAGAGAGAGAGAGAGAGAGAGAGAGAGAGAGAGAGAGAGAGAGAGAGAGAGAGAGAGAGAGAGAGAGAGAGAGAGAGAGAGAGAGAGAGAGAGAGAGAGAGAGAGAGAGAGAGAGAGAGAGAAAAGTTCTTGCCTCATTAATGAATTGTTAATTTTTTTCAGTATTTAATTGACAGATTATCCTTTCAAATAATTAATTGATGAGTTACATAATTGTCCATTTCATAAAGAAACTGCATATCAAGCTTTCATTCAGATGACCTTCAACAGTGCTGCACCCTGCTGAGGGACATCCGAGTAAAACCTTGAGATGGCCATTTTCTGTTCACTAACTTGCTTTAGTAAATCCTTACTTTTGTTAAATAAATCAGTTGTTGAACCCCCACTCCTCTGTTTGGTCTCCTTTCTTATTACAGCCCACCACTTCCAGTCTGGGTTGTAACAATCTGCAGACAGATTTCTGAGTATCTCCTCCTTTGGTACACAGATCCTCACTGAGCCATGTACTGTGAACAAATAGTTTCTCCATGATATTATCCAGCAAGGTCCCGTTTTTGTCAAAACAAGGGTGAGGTAATGAAAAAATAGAAATATTTCATTAAATTAACATTTAAATTATTTATATGCATCATTAAAATAAAAAAAACATGTTTTGAAATATATAAAGTGCACCAAACTTGACTCAGTCCATTCAACAATTCTAAATGGACAATTATGTAACTCATCAATTAATTATTTGAAAGGATAATTTGTCAATTAAATACTGAAAAAAATAAACAATTCATTAATGAGGCAAGAACTTTTCTCTCTCTCTCTCTCTCTCTCTGGAAGCCCCACTCTAAGGGAGTTTGCAGTGTATTAGTGAGTCATATATTGTACAACCACAGTCATAAAGTTTTCAATCAGTAGTTTTATTTCAGTATGTATTTTTCCAGTATCACAAAAAATGTAATTTTATATGGTTAAAACCATCTAGTTTATGTGCACTTTTTAAAACACTGCCCAGCAAACATTCGGACGTTTAATGACAGTTGAACGGTCACAACTGTAAAATACCTGAAATTAAGAAAAATTAACATGACATCTACTGCATTTTCCTTGCCCAGACTCGAACCTGGATCCTACAGGGCAAGAGTCACCCGCTCTCCCAGGTGAGCTATGCCAGCAACTACTGAATATCAGACTTTTTATATAGATAGAGGGTAAAGTGCGGGGTAAACTAACCAATCAGAGGACAGAGAAGGTCTGCCACAGGCCACGCCTCCAGAGTGCCAAAAGCCCTTACAGCCGAGCGAGCAGGAGTCAGAAACCGAGCGCGCAGAGAGGCTGCCGAGCGCGCACAGAGGCTGCCGCGCGCGCACGTTTTCCTCTGCCGTGTGCTCGTTGACAACGCGCGCACGCAGGTTTGTCACTTGTGCACATCCTTGTGCGCTCACAGACACAGTTTGCTCCCTCTCAGTGCACAAATGACCTCTCGCCATGTATATTTTCGCTCGCGAGTCCCGTTCACACGCGCGCTGCCATGTATATTTGCGCTCGCGAGTCCCGTTCACACGCGCGCTGCCATGTATATTTTCGCTCGCGAGTCCCGTTCACACGCGCGCTGTGGACCCAATGCGCGTGCACGGGTTGTGGCACGCTTTAAACGCCATACACGGCAGAGGAAAACGTGCGCGCGCGGCAACCTCTGTTCGCGCTCGGCAGCCTCTCTGCGCGCTCGGTTTCTGACTCCTGCTCGCTCGGCTGTAAGGGCTTTTGGCACTCTGGAGGCGTGGCCTGTGGCAGATCTTCTCTGTCCTCTGATTGGTTAGTTTACCCCGCACTTTACCCTCTATCTATATAAAAAAGTCTGATATTCAGTAGTTGCTGGCATAGCTCAGCTGGGAGAGCGGGTGACTCTTGCCCTGTAGGATCCAGGTTTGAGTCCGGGCAAGGAAAATGCAGTAGATGTCATGTTAATTTTTCTTAATTTCAGGTATTTTACAGTTGTGACCGTTCAACTGTCATTAAACGTCCGAATGTTTGCTGGGCAGTGTTTTAAAAAGTGCACATAAGCTAGATGGTTTTAACCATATAAAATTACATTTTTTGTGATACTGGAAAAATACATACTGAAATAAAACTACTGATTGAAAACTTTATGACTGTGGTTGTACAATATATGACTCACTAATACACTGCAAACTCCCTTAGAGTGGGGCTTCCAGAGAGAGAGAGAGAGAGAGAGAGAGAGAGAGAGAGAGAGAGAGAGAGAGAGAGAGAGAGAGAGAGAGAGAGAGAGAGAGAGAGAGAGAGAGAGAGAGAGAGAGAGAGAGAGAGAGAGAAAAAAGTTCTTGCCTCATTAATGAATTGTTAATTTTTTTCAGTATTTAACTGACAAATTATCCTTTCAAATAATTAATTGATGAGTTACATAATTGTCCATTTAGAATTGTTGAATGGACTGAGTCAAGTTTGGTGCACTTTATATATTTCAAAACATGTTTTTTTTATTTTAATGATGCATATAAATAATTTAAATGTTAATTTAATGAAATATTTCTATTTTTTCATTACCTCACCCTTGTTTTGACAAAAACGGGACCTTGCTGGATAATATCATGGAGAAACTATTTGTTCACAGTACATGGCTCAGTGAGGATCTGTGTACCAAAGGAGGAGATGCTCAGAAATCTGTCTGCAGATTGTTACAACCCAGACTGGAAGTGGTGGGCTGTAATAAGAAAGGAGACCAAACAGAGGAGTGGGGGTTCAACAACTGATTTATTTAACAAAAGTAAGGATTTACTAAAGCAAGTTAGTGAACAGAAAATGGCCATCTCAAGGTTTTACTCGGATGTCCCTCAGCAGGGTGCAGCACTGTTGAAGGTCATCTGAATGAAAGCTTGATATGCAGTTTCTTCATGAAAGTGTGTAAATATACAGTGTGGTTGCCGTACATATGTTGAGGTTCTCAGACATCAGGCTTCTTTGCCCAGGCCTTCACTAGTGGGCTATTTTAAAAGTTGGTAAGGAGAAAAACCACAGCATATAGCTGATTGTTTACAAATGCAAGGAGGGGAATAACAATCAAAAAGCTTGTGTTCTTGGACCAGATGAATGGAGCGCTCCACATGCACTCAGAGATGTTATGGCTTCTGTTTCTATAACTTCACATGCAGACATTTGAGGTTTGCCAAAAAGGAAAGCTGGCCTGTACACTTTGCAGGGCACAATGTCATCAATGAAGAAATCCCTGTCTACCATGATGACCATCTCTAGTTGTAGCATTTTCAACACACCAGATTCCCAGGTTGGTCGCTGATAGTTCCAGCATACAGTGCTGAGACAAAGGTCACTGGCCTATGTGGCACAATCCAAATGAGCCTCTTCAGAGTGCAGTTGAACTTGAGGAAAATATATGACTCTGGAAGAGAGGGGAATATGGCCATTGACACCTCAGATCAGTGCAGTCAAGAATTACTGGTGTTTGGGTAGTCCTGAACGTGTTGTGATGCCCCCACCGTCTCATTGGGTTTTCATTTGTGTTTAATTGTGTTTTTCTTCTGTTGTAGGCAGCTGGTTAAGCAGCCTTGGAGGCACCTGGGCTCAGGGTGTGGTGCTGCCTACAAAGCCTACTGTTTTTCTGCTTTCACTGGGTCTCTCCTGTGTGGTGGAGAGTCCTCACTGGCCATTTTCTGTTCACTAACTTGCTTTAGTAAATCCTTACTTTTGTTAAATAAATCAGTTGTTGAACCCCCACTCCTCTGTTTGGTCTCCTTTCTTATTACAGCCCACCACTTCCAGTCTGGGTTGTAACAATCTGCAGACAGATTTCTGAGTATCTCCTCCTTTGGTACACAGATCCTCACTGAGCCATGTACTGTGAACAAATAGTTTCTCCATGATATTATCCAGCAAGGTCCCGTTTTTGTCAAAACAAGGGTGAGGTAATGAAAAAATAGAAATATTTCATTAAATTAACATTTAAATTATTTATATGCATCATTAAAAAAAACATGTTTTGAAATATATAAAGTGCACCAAACTTGACTCAGTCCATTCAACAATTCTAAATGGACAATTATGTAACTCATCAATTAATTATTTGAAAGGATAATTTGTCAATTAAATACTGAAAAAAATAAACAATTCATTAATGAGGCAAGAACTTTTCTTTCTTTCTCTCTCTCTCTCTCTCTCTCTCTCTCTCTCTCTCTCTCTCTCTCTCTCTCTCTCTCTCTCTCTCTCTCTCTCTCTCTCTCTCTCTCTCTCTCTCTCTCTCTCTCTCTCTCTCTCTCTCTCTCTCTCTCTCTCTCTCTCTCTCTCTCTCTCTCTCTCTCTCTCTCTCTCTCTCTCTCTCTCTCTCTCTCTCTCTCTCTCTCTCTCTCTCTCTCTCTCTCTCTCTCTCTGGAAGCCCCACTCTAAGGGAGTTTGCAGTGTATTAGTGAGTCATATATTGTACAACCACAGTCATAATGTTTTCAATCAGTAGTTTTATTTCAGTATGTATTTTTCCAGTATCACAAAAAATGTAATTTTATATGGTTAAAACCATCTAGCTTATGTGCACTTTTTAAAACACTGCCCAGCAAACATTCGGACGTTTAATGACAGTTGAACGGTCACAACTGTAAAATACCTGAAATTAAGAAAGATTAACATGACATCTACTGCATTTTCCTTGCCCGGACTCAAACCTGGATCCTCTGGGGCGAGAGTCACCCGCTCTCCCAGCTGAGCTATGCCAGCAACTACCGAATATCAGACTTTTTATATAGATAGAGGGTAAAGTGCGGGGTAAACTAACCAATCAGAGGACAGAGAAGATCTGCCACAGGCCACGCCTCCAGAGTGCCAAAAGCCCTTACAGCCGAGCGAGCAGGAGTCAGAAACCGAGCACGCAGAGAGGCTGCCGAGCGCGCACAGAGGCTGCCGCGCGCGCACGTTTTCCTCTGCCGTGTGCTCGTTGACAACGCGCGCACGCAGGTTTGTCACTTGTGCACATCCTTGTGCGCTCACAGACACAGTTTGCTCCCTCTCAGTGCACAAATGACCTCTCGCCATGTATATTTCCGCTCGCGAATCCCGTTCACATGCGCGCTGTGGACCCAATGCGCGTGCACGGGTTGTGGCACGCTTTAAACGCCATACAGCCGCCACTGTAAATACATAAACATAAACATTCGATCTGCAATAGTACTTTGAAGCAGTTAGCGGACAGTTAGCTTTCACTGGCTAAGTGAAAGTAGCACTCGGAGCATGGTTAAGCTAATTCAGCTAACTATGGAGACTACCGCTTCATTCTTCAGGCTTGGAGGTGCAGGAAAGTTGGGAGTGGCGTATTAACTGACTGTTGGAGACAGCCTTTGGATTACCTTGTGCTTTTGCCCGGACATCGCTCATTGGGAGTTTGAGCCTGGACCAGGACCAGGACCAGCAGATGGAACACGGTTTGCCTCCAGTTCCCAAGGATATGGTTGTGAGTTGGAGAAAGTTGAGCTCCAAAATCAGGTACTCTTTTGCTTAATTGCTCTATTGAGAGTGAAGTGGCCATTGTGTTTTGGGCCTCACCACTCCCTAGCTTCACTCAGGCCTGCAACTTTGAGGGTTTCTACAGTTGTGGAAGCTGGCTAGTGTGCATGTGTGTGTAAGACTGGTGGGTGGGCCCCTCACATATTCGAGTTAAAACTGAAGTTGGAGTTTATTGATTGAATGTATTTGCTCCTGAATGTTGTTCAAACTACTAATTCAGTAAATTACTAGTTAAATGTAACTATGCTTGGTCATTGTGGTCAAATGTTGTGAGTTAGAGGGGACTGGTACTCAAAGTACTTAGAAACACACAGGACGTGAGGTACAGTATTTCTCCAGGAAATTATAATCTTTAATGCTACATCATAGAATCTAGGAAGCCCTTACCTAGGCAGACAGTAAAGGTGGGCTACATACAAGTGCATGTACGCACACAGGCGCTCACATGGTGCTCTCATAAGTATGGACTTGGGCATGTTCAACACGTGTCTTAAGGCTGCGGTTGGCACTCAATGCACTGTGATTTAATATCGTGGGATTGTTCAGTAAAACAATGTTGATTTTATATTTCTTCATCAAGTTGACGCAGTGATAGCTTGCTCCTGTTGTATTGTTGTGTCCCTTTTCTGCAGGTCTAGAAGCAGACCCCTGTTCATCATTGATTGTTTATTTTTGTGGTTGTGCATCTTTTTAAAGCCACATGATGGGTATTTATTTGTTTGTGGGATTCATTTGGCATCATCCTAATGAGGGACATTAACAGTTTTGTTGCTTTGTTTTAATTTGACGTCTACAAATTATTTAAAATATTCACACAACCAGTGCATTCACATTCATATTTGAGGATATTCAAAGCACCCATTTGAAAATGCAAGGCTGTCAGCGTTACAGAGAGAATAACAAATGTGTTTTTCAGGGTCTGACTTTGGCAGGTATAGAGGAAAAAAGGTGTAAAATTCACCACTTTTAACACATTTGTGATGATTTTTGCTCCATCAAACACATTTGCATCATTCTGATCTTCTATTTGATACCTAAAGTGTTATAGTTTCACTTTCATCCACCAAAGCTGTCTTGAAAGAGTTGGAGCCCCGCTGGGAAGACTCCTGCCTCAAAAGTTCTGCCTTACATATTTTTCTCTAATGAGTTCTGGCTTGAGTACGAACTGTTGCCTAAAGCTTTAGTTCATGTATTTGTGACTTAAAAATGGGAGTAGATTTATACAAAAAAAATGTGCTTGTTTTTGATATCAAGTGTTCTTCACGGTCCATTTACTGAACAGTAATTACGCTCCTATTGGGGGAAAAAACACCATATGCACTGTTTAGCTTGACACGGCATCACTTCTCAGTTTGTTTACAACAAATCTATAGACTTTTATGTTGTTACTGTCAGGAAATTGTGCAGTTTATCAATGACACTGTGACTTTTCTATTTTCGTGTTGGTTTCATCTCCCAGATGTTGACTCACCACCAAATGCAATTAGTTTCATGCTGTGAAGCAGCAAGTATTTCCTACTTTGGTGAACTGCAATGTGGAAAATAAGCTCAAAATATTATTTTATCAAATGTTGCAGACTTTTTTACAATGTCCAGTTTTGTGACCTTATTACAGCTTAAAGTAATGATCAAGTCAATGTATTGCTTAGATTGATGATTATACTTTCTTTGACATTGAATGTGCTACTACTAGTTTACCTGTTGAATTAATTATAAATTCACTAAGACAAAGACAGTGAAGTTTATCTCTTACTAAATAGAATATTTACTAAGAATCATAATGTAGCCATAGAATTACTACTTAGTATAAAAGGTGTGTGTGTATGTGTGTGTGTGTATGTGTGTGTGTGTGTGTGTGTGTGTGTGTGTGTGTGTGTGTGTGTCTTCTCGATCCCCAGTGAGTCGTGGTGGATGACTGTGTAATGTCCAAAAATGGTCATTTTTCGTCTACAGACTGACCTACATGCCATCGGTCAGCTGCAGACATGAATCCGCCTCTGTGCGTCTGTTAATCTTCCAAGTTGCAGGAAAAGATTCGACACTGCGTGTTTACACTCAGATTGTCAAGACTTCAACATCATGTTCCCTTCTCAAGGTCCCTCTGTGCCAAGCCTGTCTGTTATCCAGGCCGGACTGGACTGTTAAAAGAGTGAGTGTTTTCAGCTCATATGAGTTAACCATTCGTGAAATGGAATACTAATAACGTCTTCATTAATCTGTGCTTAAATCAATAAGGTTGATTGATCTGTGCTTGAATTACTGAAGTTTGAAATGAATGTATTATTACATTGAATGATTTATATATATGATAATCAGTAATGTTTGATATGACAAGGCAATCATCATCTACACTCAGACACAAGGTTCATTAGAGATAAATTAAGTTCATGACACATAGATATTTCCTTAACCCAAATCAGAGCATCCGGTATCTGAAAGAAAGTGTGATCAGTAGCGGTTTTAGGCATGGGCAGACAGGGTAGTTGCCCGGGGCGGCATTTTTTCATGACACAAAAGGGGCGCACAAGCGCTGAGTAAAAAATAAAAAAGAAAGAAATCTGCACCGCACCGAGGTTTTCTATCATCACAGTGCCTGGATTGGAAACAGCAAGTTGGCGCCCCCTGCAGCTGCAGGCGCTCCTGCTGACTGAGAGGGTTCACGTGCTCCATGTGTGTAAGAAGAAGAGTAAGGGGAGGGGTGCGGCAGGGGAATTCACCTCTGGATCTTTCCCAATTGAAATGAGCGGGTAGGGGCTGAATCAACTGTATTAACATGGATAAAGTCAATCACATCTTGATGTTCTTCCATTTAACGCACATTTCATTCATACTATCATAAACACAGGCCTATCATTCTTTCAGGTTTTTCTGAATTGTGTGAAATGACCAAATAAAAAAAGGAAAAACAAAACGATTTTGTGGTCACCACCCCCCCCATCAAGGTCAAATTGTTTAGTCCTGACTAAAGGAAACTTACTGAGTCAAGAGCCAAACAGAAGAGATGAACATAAAAAGGCTAAAACCACCAGGTGCCCAATTCAGGAATAAAAAAGAAAAAAGAGGAGAAAGATAAAGGTATGTACGCTCTCATGATGCACTTTTTCAATCTTTTGAACCAGTTAACTGGGATTTTAACGGTTAAATTTGGTCAACTAATTGCTAACAGAGCTAATAGGGCTGAAATATTGAAACGAATATTCAAATGGTTCGAAAAAATTCCTTGAATCGGTTTTTACTGATTCAAACTAGGATTTGTTAAATGCTCGCTGCAGCCTGTGGCCTGCCTGAACAACAACAAACACATGTTGATCATGTTCGCATAATAATAATAAAACAACTCTACAAGCAGAAGAAAACTCCCCAGTCACCACTAACCATCCGATTTATTTATTGCAGATGGCTGCACTGATTATTTTTTACATGATTTGTTCTGTAAACGTTGGCATTTTTGGTAGTCTACAGGTTTTTTTTTATGTCAGTTTAAATTACAATTTCAGAGGCAATTCTAAAATATTATGGATCATGATAAAGATCTATTGGAGATCTACCCCAACTTTTGGACTGCTCTGCCAGTCACTGTGGCTCAAGCTGAGAGGAGCTTTTCAAAACTTGATCAAGTCATACCTGAGGTCAACTATGTTTTAGGGGCGACTCACTAACCTGGCTCTGATTAGTATCAATCACTCAATTCAATTCAATTCAAGTTTATTTATATAGCGCCAAATCACGACAAGAGTCGTCTCAAGGCACTTCACATAATAAACATTCCAATTCACAGTTCATTAAGCCAATCAGAAATAATGTTTCCTATATAAGGAACCCAGCAAATTGCATCAAGTCATTGACTAGTGTCAGTGACTATACAGCAATCCTCATACTAAGCAAGCATGCAGCGACAGTGGAGAGGAAAACTCCCTTTTAACAGGAAGAAACCTCCAGAGAATCCTGGCTCAGTATAAGCAGCCATCCTTCACGACTCACTGGGGATCGAGAAGACAGAGCAGGCACACGCACGCACGCGCACATGCACACACACACACACACACACACACACAAGTAATGTGTCTATAGTTATATTGCGATGTCTTAGTAAATATTGTATTTGGTGAAAGATAAACTTTATTGTATTTATCCAAGTGGATCTATAATTAAACGGATAGACTAGTATTAGCACATCAAAAGTCAATGAAAACAAAAAGTTATTATCAGGAGAGAGAGAATGTATTAGTGGTTAGCAGCAGTGTGCTAGTCGATGGCCCCCTCCATGAGGCCACCACAGCTCAGCAGAACGTCATTGTAGCTTCTTCTGGGGAGAAAAACACTTAGAGAGAAAATAAAGTTAACAGCTGAAATTGCACAAAATAGTACAGTTAAAGAGCAGACTGTAGAAGAAAGCAGTAGAGTGTGAAAAGTGGTCAGTGTGTCCTCCAGCAGTCTAAGCCTATAGCAGCATAACTACAGAGTTAACTCTGGATAATCTATCCTATTTAGATGTAGGCATGTTGGAGGCAGGGCAAGGGAGAGCCGTCTTTACCGACTGTACACTCCACCTCCCTGTAATCCCCCACTTGTCCAGATTTAGGCTAACATCAGATTTTAACTATAGGCCCTATCAAATAAAAATGTTTTAAGCCTATTCTTAAAAGTAGACAAAGTGTCAGCCTCACGGACTAAAGCTGGGAGCTGGTTCCACAGGAGAGGAGCCTGATAACTAAAAGATCTGCCTCCCATCCTAAGTTTAGATATTCTTGGAACCACCAGTAGACCTGCAGTCTGAGTGCGAAGTGCTCGGTTAGGAACATATGGAACAATCAGATTACTGATGTATGATGGACCTTGATTACTAAGAGCTTTATATGTGAGAAGAAGGATCTTAAAATCTATTCTGAATTTAACAGGTAGCCAATGTAGGGAAGCTAATACAGGAGAGATATGATCTCTCTTTTTAATTCTCATCAGAACTCTAGCTGCAGCATTTTGGACAAGCTGAAGACTTTTAACTACATTCTGTGGACTTCCTGAGAGTAATGAATTACAGTAATCCAGTCTTGATGTAATAAATGCATGAACTAGTTTTTCAGCATCACTCCTGGAAAGTATGTTTCTAATCTTAGCAATATTCCGAAGGTGGAAAAAGGAAATCCGACAAACTTGTGAAACCTGGGATTTGAATGACATGTCCTGGTCAAAGATAACACCAAGGTTCCTTGCTTTGTTCTCGGAGATTAATGTAATGCCATTAAGGTCAGGCGATTGGCTAAGAAATTTCCTTTTCTGGATTTCTGGTCCAAAGATGAGAACTTCCGTCTTGTCTTGATTTAAAAGCAAGAAGTTAAGAGTCATCCAATTTTTTATGTCCTCAAGACAAGCCTGTAATCTACCCAACCGATTAGGTTCATCAGGGTTAATGGATAAATATAACTGAGTATCATCAGCATAACAGTGGAAGTTTATCCCATGCTGTCTAATGATTTTACCAATTGGGAGCATATATATAGTAAAAAGAATTGGCCCAAGCACTGAACCCTGTGGTACTCCGCAAGTAACCCTGGAGTATGAAGAAGATTTGTCATGTACATTTACAAAATGAAATCTGTCAGACAGGTAGGATTTAAACCAGCCTACTGCTGTTCCTTTGATCCCTACAACATGTTCAGGTCTTTCTAAAAGAACATTGTGATCAACTGTGTCAAAGGCAGCACTGAGATCTAACAAGACTAGAACAGACACAAGATTCTTATCTGAGGCCATGAGAATATCATTTGTAACTCTCACTAATGCAGTTTCAGTGCTGTGATACTCTCTAAAACCAGACTGAAATTCCTCAAACAGAGCATTAGTGTTTAAATGCTCACATACTTGGATGGCCACTATTTTCTCCAGGACTTTGGATAAAAATGGAAGGTTAGATATTGGTCTGTAATTCATTGGGTCATCTGGATCCAGAGAAGGCTTCTTAAGTGAAGGTTTGATTACAGCAACCTTAAAATCTTGTGGTACATACCCATTTACTAAGGATAGATTGATTATATCTAGAATGGGGGCAGTAACCAAAGGAAATGCATCTTTAAACAGTTGATTTAAAAGACGCAACAGCGTTGTCAGATAGAGACCGACTATAATGAAATTTACTTTCATGTCTCGAGAACTCAGTTATAAAAAACTCAAAGGTTATCAGAAAGTGGTCCGAGAGGACTGGATTATGTGGAAAGATTGTTATTTCCTCACACTCTATGCCATAAGTCAGCACAAGGTCCAATGTATGATGGCAGGAGTGGGTGGAGCTATGTATTCTTTGAGTAAAACCAATTGAGTCTAAGATATTACTAAAGGCTACATTGAGGCAATCATTTTAGATGTCCACATGAATGTTGAAATCCCCCACTACAATGACCTTATCAGTATTTAGCACCAAATCAGATAAAAAATCAGAGATCTGATCCAAAAACTCAGAGTAAGGGCCTGGTGGACGATATAAAACTACAAACAAGAGTGGTTTTACAGTTTTGCAATCTGGATTAGGAAAACTAAGAATAAGATGTTCAAACGAACTGTAGCTATTAATCTGTAAGGGACTGATTAATAAGTCAGAATGAAAAATGGTTGCCACTCCTCCTCCTCGCCCTGTACTTCGAGCAATGTGATGATTTAAATAATTTGAACAAGTCGACTAGTTTAAGCTAACATAGTCCTCTTGCTGCAGCCAGGATTCTGTGAGAGAGAGCAAAAAGATCTGATTATCACAAATCAAGTCATTAACTAACAAAGTCTTAGAAAAAATGGATCTAATGTTCAACAACCCACATTTAATTTTTCTAGTTTTCTGCTCAGTTGAATTTGTTCTAATATTTATGAGATTTCTATGATTTGCTTTATTAAGCCTGATATTTAATCTGTGTGATTTTGGCCGTGGGCAGGACACTGTCTCTATGGGGTAGTGGGTGGGTAACAGTACAGAAGCTGCAGAGGGGTGTGTTAAACTACGACTCTGCTTCCTGGTCTGGACCCTGGGTAGTCATGGAGGACTAATAAAACTGGCCATATTCCTAGAAAGAAGAGCTGCACCATCCAAAGAGGGATGGATGCCGTCTCTCCGCATCAGACCAGGTTTTCCCCAAAAAGTTTTCCAATTATCAATGTAGCCCACGTTGTTTTCAGGACACCACCTAGACAACCAGCGGTTGAAGGACAGCATGCGGCTAAACATGTCGTCACTGGTCCGATCAGGCAGGGGGCCAGAGAAAATTACGGAGTCCGACATTGTTTTGGCAAACTTACACACCAAAGCAACATTAATTTTAGTGACCTCCGATTGGCGTAACCGGGTGTCGTTACCGCCAGCGTGAATAACAATCTTACTGAATTTACGCTTATCCTTAGCCAGCAGTTTCAGATAAGATTTAATGTCGCCCGCTCTGGCCCCAGGTAAACATTTAACTATGGTTGCTGGAGTCTCTAATGCCACGTTTCTGACTATGGAGCTGCCAATGATCAGTAGGGGAGCAGATTTCATATGATGACATTACTGATGACTTTGCATCAAGGTTAGGTTTTAATTTTAGTTTGTGTTTTCTGTTCTAAGTGCAATGCTGTAGTGATTATCTTTAGTTTGTTATGTGTGTTTTGCTATTTAGAATATTTTTTATATATTATGTTCATATATTCTTAATATTTAGTTATTGTTTGTTTTTGTATATTTGATTCTATATATTTTGATACAGTATATAATGTATATTGCCTTACATTCTAACAACTTTATAGTAATTAATGTAAATATGTGCAACTTAGAAAAATGAATGTTCAATAGTCGTTCTAATAAAACATGCCTGTTTGTAGAAAACATGAGTGTGTGCGTGCAGGTGGTAGGGGTGGGGGTGGGGGCTCAAAGGGGGCCTCGGCCGGGGAGTAATTCCATGTAGAACCGCCACTGGGCGTGATGTTCTGAGGTTCTTGGTAATACCCCTTAACATGGCACGTTCCGATTGGACAAGAATTAATAATATGAGAATATTAAAACAGAGCTCACTTCTCGGTGAGGCAGTTCTAGAAAAAACTACGGAATGGCCGTCCGGAGCAAAACCCCTTTAACCCAGAGCATTTTTGACAAGCTGTCAAAACCTTGCTAAAAGCTGCCTACTGCTGACACAGCAAACGGTTCATACAGAACAAAGCTGATACTGTTCCAACTCCCTAAGAGTCCTTCTAGAAGCAAACGATTCCATCCATCTGTTGTGACCCGGAGTCTTGCTGGAAAGAGCTGAATTAAGCAAATGATGAGAATTCAGTGTTGTTGGATAAGAAAAACAGAGCAGAAAGTCAGGTTGCTGTTTTGGAGGATGAGAAAATTGCTCTAAAGGTTGATCTCATAACAACCAGAAATGAAGTGCGAGCCCGGGAGACAGAAATTGCTGGTTTAAGAGAACAGATTTCTGAGCTTACTGGAGAAAGGAGGGACACCCCATCAACAGCCCCTTGCTGAACAAGCTGTTTTAAAGTTAGCTTTGTCAGTCAAACAAGGTCGTTCTGAAGACCCACAAGCTTTCTACCTATGCGTCTTTGACGTGTACTTTGGTTCAGAATGTAAGAAGGGGATGGAAGATGAAAAAGGTTTTAAAGAGCTTTTCCTTGATTATATGCATCCTCAGTATGGCCCCTATATGGATGCGGTAGACCTTGAAGTCAACTCTATGGACAAACTCAGGAAAATGGCAAGTTATAGCTTCAAGCAGTTCAAAGAAGCAAGTAAGTGTAAGGACATCCCTTCGGTCCTGGTGGTGGGGGCAGACCCCTCCATGCTGCGACTCGAAGGGACTACATCAGGGACTCGAAGAAGTAATAACCGCAGACCTGGTGCTAAATCACAGGTCCAGAAGCCCAATAACAACTTCAAGCGGTGAGGCTTTCCTACTGGCAGGTCTCAGAGTTTTGCCAGAGCTCGGAGCCCCCCCACCGGCTGGTGAGGGGGACCCTAAGTCACCAAGACTTGGTCGTGACAGACGTGTTTCTTTTAGAGAAAAGAGGGATTCATCATACTCCTCCAGGGGAGAGTCATCTTGCTCAGGCGAGCGCCAATCTCCTTCTGACTGTTACTCACCGTGACATGGTCGCAGGGACTCCAATCCTGCCCCAAAGCCGAGATCTGATTCTTGGGTTGTGTCTCCTGGAGCAGTTTGCGCCGCACTGGGGTCTGCACTTTGTGCCCTGATGAAAGATCCATCGGCGCGTGAGTCAGTTCTGTCCAGACCCTCCTCCACCTCCTGAACCTGCATGTGACTTGGTCGTAGAAGCAGGTCCTGCAGAGGCGAAGTACGCCACATTGGCTCGTCCAATGACACCTGTGACGTCGGCGAGGTCTGGTGTGGTCGCTTCCGTCAGCGCTGGTACTCTAGCATCCAAAGTACCTGCCACCAAACCCGGTGAGCCTGGCTCACTGGTCAGACTTACGCTACGGTTTCTCTGCGATATCGTCCGTGAGGGTCCTAATGAGAAACCTCACATTCCGGTGACCCTGGAGGGGGTGCTTGACTGTGAGGGTATCTTGGACTCTGGTTCAGACTTCACCATCATGTCCAGTTCTCTTTGGGAGCATGGCCACTTGGCTGCGGCTGGACAGGGTCATGTCTTAAAACTCACACCCTGCGCCGTGGACATCTGTCCTTACTCTTCAGGCCAAATGACCTTGCCGAATGTGGTGTTCTTAAACATTCAGTGGGTGACATGTCCATGAGCCATCCAGTGTTTGTAGCTGACGTCGAAGCTTTTCCTTTCCCGTTGGGGGAGGACCGGCTCCGACACTTTAAGGCTGTCATTTCATTCGATGATTGGACACTCTGAACACAGTTTACTCAGCCGACACCCATGGCGCCTCTTGAGGACCTCATTCTCTCTTTAGGTGTTGTTAACAACAACGGCGCCGCCAGTCTGACCAGTCGATCCAATACCTCTAAGGTCAGTGACATCCACAGTGTCTGCTTATGCTGAGCCAGGATCCTCTGGAGGTGTATTCCTGTTAAAAGGGAGTTTTCCTCTCCACTGTCGCTAAATGCTTGCTTAGTAAGAGGATCGCTGTAAAGACTCTGACACTAGTCAGTGACTCAATGCAATTTGCTGGGTTCCTTATATAGGAAACTTGTTACTGATTGGCTTAATGACCTGACCTGTATTTCCCACAGGAAATGACTCACAAGGCATTTATTCATCCTAGAGACCATTTATTAATAAAACAAGTGAATTCGAGCTTTAAGCCTTACAGTATATGGGGTGTTTCCAAACATTCTTCTCACATGTCATTCTGTTCCACATCTCCTAAACTTCTCAACTTGGATAATATCACTTTACTTTTTCTGATTTCGTCTATTTTATTTTCAATCTCATCTCCCCTCACATCTCATCACCAATCATTGAATTAACTTAGGCTCACTCAATGCAGACTCATCTTTCACAGACTTAAAAAGTTTTGTTAACTTTTGCTCACTGACTTAGACTTAGAGCAACAGAAGGGACAAAAATGCTTCTTTTCCAAACATCCCTTCCTCTGAAATGAATATTTACCAAAATAACTTTACTTGAACTTCCTGCAGTGCTGCCAGCTGGCCTTTATCTTCACGAGCGGAAGAAAAAACTGAACAGCAGGTTTCTCCCTGTTTCAGCATATTTTTAATGCTCAGAATTTATTCTGATGATATTTATATGAAGCTCAAACACACTTGGATCAATAGATACACTCTTACTTTATTTATTTAGCTGACCCTGTCGTCACTCCTAATTGTGGATGTTGTGAAGCAGGTAATTACCCTAACATGCATGCTTTTGGCCTGTGACCGCAGAGGAAACCCAGGCATGCATGAAGAAAACAGAGAGGCTACAGCCAGGTTTTGAACCTACAACCTTCTTGTTATGAGGTAACAGTGTCAACAGTTGTTCTACCATGCAGCCAACTTTACAAAGCACTATGTCCAAATTTCCCACTGATGGAAACAAATATTCATTGTAAGCAGCTGTTAAAATTGAGCTTTCCAAACTGATCACTAGGGATGTGTATTTTTGAAATTCTGGCAATACGATACATATCACGATACAGGGGAAATTATACGACATATCACGATATATTGCGATACATTCAGTCAAACGTTACAAGCAATTATTTTTACTGAACTTATTGTAAGAATGTTCAATAAACAGTTCAAACTGATATGTAAGATGTTTAACATGAGGTATCTAAACCATGATGGAGGTATTTACATTTCAGTGGTGGAAACAAAACCCGCTGCACACTGCTGCTAACTAGCGGTTGGCGATTGAATTGCGCAAAACGAAAAGAAAATACACAAATGTTTGCATGTAAATTCTTTCAGGAATTAGATACACGGCTTTTGAATATCGATGTAATAATCGCAGGAAAAAATATCACGATATATTGCCATATCGATATTTCCGATACACTGCTTTTGAATATCGATATAATATTGCTGGGGAAAATATCACGATATATTGCCATATCGATATTTTCTTGCATCCCTACTGATCACCGACTGAACCATCATCACTGTCACGTTCCCACCACTTTCTCCCAGCAGCAGAAAATGTCAGACCACTTTGGAGTTGCCACACAACTTTGTAAAGGAGAAAAGAGTTCGAATGGCCAATTTTTGGTTTGAGCAGTGTGTTGCTGAAATATAAGATCCACTTTCACTTCTCTGCTTCAAAGATGTGCAGCTCCTCAAAAGGAAACAACTTTTTCAGTGCTCTGTTCTTTAAGATGAGATAACTGTATGGGGAGGAGCAGGATGTGTGTTATAAATAGAGTTTAAATCACTAAATGAAGAGATAAGATCTTCTGTGGTTGTGATTTTAGCTTTATGTGAAAATTTTACCCTTTGGTCAGTTTGCTTTTATTTCTAAGTGCTCAATAGATTTGTACACCGGAAGGCATTTTATGCATGAAGCATCAAAGTTGTATGTACACTCAAAAAATTTACTTGGGCTATTGTTAATTTAATTGTTTTCATTATTTTAAACACCGCATTAGAAGTGTGTTCAATCATCATTTTCAAATAGAGATAATGCAATTGTTTTGTTTTATTAAAGATGCAATTGAAAAGATTTTTACTGTAAATAATCACAAAACTGTCTGTTTCAATCATTGTTAGAATGAGATTATACTGCAACAGGTTTCATTCTCAGCAGGGGTTGTGATGTTTTTCTGAAAGTGAGATGTAGTTAATGTTTACACAGTGAGTTTGTGAAGTTTTTGAGTCAGCAGCGAGCTAACGCTGCAGCGCCGGCCATTGTAATTCAACACCGGCTGGCAAAAAGCTCCGGCCTATATCTAGGATGGCCATGACCCACAGACAGTTCTCAGTGGTGGGGCAGAATCTACGTTTGGTTTTCTAAGTGTCTCCACTTGCTATTGGACAATGAATAATTTTAGTCCACTAACATTGCTTTCTATTTTAGTCGAGTTAAAAAACTGGTCCACAGTACCACATTTGACCACAGGATGTCATTCTTACAAATTGCACCTTCAAATACAAATTTATTGTGTGAACTCTAATTAAGGTTGCAATTTTTATCCAAGCCAAACACGGTCATAATGCAACATCAGTTTTCTAAAATCTTTCATAGAAGATGAGAAACAAGACTGGATAGGCGGATTGGTGCTGTTCCTGCAGTGATGCGGGCGTTGAAGCGGCCTGTCGTGGTGAAGAGAGAGCTGGGGCCTCATTTATCAAGCTTGCTTACGTACAAAATGGGGTCGAAAAACTGCGTAAGCAACTTTCCACGCAAACTTTGGGATTTATCAAAGAAAACTTAGCGGAAAAATGTGCGCAACTTTAAGTTGACTAAGGACCTGGCTTACGCACATTTTGGACATGGAGAGCACCTGCAGTGCTGCTGCTGAGAAGGATACAATTATGAAATCCTGCAGCGTTATCACTTGTACTGCTTCGTTTTCACACAGAACAAGACCCCCCACACGCACATACAAACACATGCGCGCACACTCACACACATGCGCGCACACACACAGTCTGAAGCACAGAATACGGAATGCAGAATATCAGCAGGTGGTCAGATTGAAACAGAATGTCATGCGTCTGTGACAGTGTGTGTCCTGTCACTGTGACTTGATGGATCATGCGCCCTCGCTACTTGTACATGGGAGATCTCTGTTTGGCTGACTGGTTAGCGTGTGTGACTTTCACCCGGGAGTCTGGGGATCGAATTCTGATTGGACCATTTTTTAAATTTCCGCCACAGATCTTTCTGAAGAATTCACAACATTGACGGCTTCAGCAACGCTGTGCCACTCCGTGAATTTTCTCTTATTTGTTTTGCAAAAGCACTTCCTTTCATTTCTCCACCTCACCCACAGGTATCCCAATTTCTGCTTCTGTGAAATAGCGCTTCCTTGATCTGCCTTGATCTACGGTCGCCATGTCATTGGCGGAGCGCTGCAACAGCCGGCTTATGTATATGCATGAGATCCACAAGGTAAGTGGGCGTGGTGAGGGCGGGATGTGACTAAAATGCAACTGAGAAACATTCTCTTTAGTCTCCGATTTATGAAGCGGAGATTGCATGCAGCTGTGCGTACTCCATGTTTGATAGATCACAAACCTGCTTGGCGTAAGTACTTTTTTTTTTTTTGCTGAGCTGAAGTACGGTTTTAGTAAGGATTCTACGCAATGTTTTTTTTTTTAACCGTGTCCTGTCTGGCTGTGAAGCAAACAGAATTGATGTCTGAATGCTGGTAACAAGCCTTACGGATTTACTCTCAGGTGGAGCATCAAAGTGTCTGCTTTTAATGTCACGCCTGATACGTAAAACTTTATTGTTATTGTTTTTGAATGCTTTGTAATTCCGAACAGACAGGAGTCAGAGGTGAAAGAGAAAGGAAAAGACAAAAGGTGGGGAGAGAGGGGGGAAGAGAGTGGGGGTGGGGGGGTTCCACAAAAATAAACAATAATGAACAAGAGTCTGCTTCTAGACCTGCAGAAAGAGACAAGAAAAAAAAGAAAAAAAATGGGACACATCAACAATACAAAAAGATCAAGCTATCACTGCGTCAACTTGATGAAGAAACATATACCGTAAATCCTCTAATACAGGCCCGTGCCTGTATTCGACTCAAGCTCATCAAGCTCTAGGCCTTTATTGGAAGGAGGACCAGAATTAGAGGCAGGCCTCAATTTCTATTTGAGCAAAATGAACTAATGGTTCGCTGGAGTTCTTGACAACGGTAGTTTCTGCTTCAGCACCCCCCCCCCCCCCCCCCCACACACACACACACACACACCCCACCCCACCCCCCAGAGCAGCGGCGCAAACTCACTGATGCGCCTGCAGCCTCTCGGAGTTCCTGCTGCTCTAAACATTAAAATAATAATTTCATTTTCTGTTCCTCACTTCTGATTACCTTCAATGGTGTCTGTTTGTTGCAACCACCAGGTACAAAAACTAACTTGTTTTTATTTGACTATTTTTCTGTCCTGCCTGTTTATTATCTTCCTGCATCTCCTCTCAATCCTAAAGAAAAAATGCTACCTGGGTTCATATATATTCACTTTATGAGTTACCTTTGAGCTGCAGTTCTAAAAGATCTACCGACCGCAAAAACTGCGGGGTGCGCGCTGCTCGCCGGCCACATCAGTTAGGTGCGTCACTGAGGACAAAACAGGTGGCGCGCCCCGATCCACAGCAGCGAAATGCATCAGGCACCAATAAAAGAATAAAAGACAGAAAACATAAAAGGAAATCAGCCGACATGAACGATCGCGTGTTAAATTAGTTTTTGAGGTGGCGACACCTGATTTGATAATGTTACTGTGGCCGTGCTCAGGACGCAGATGTCTGGAGCACGTCAACAATCAGAGCTTTGCATGCGCAAGCTTGTTAAGGTTAGGATGGGGTGAGGGGAAGGTTAAATTGCAAGAGGGTAAACGTCACAATTTGGTTAAATGTCCGTTTTACGGCGGGTGTCAGTACCGACGCTCTGGCACAGCGCGTTGCCTCCCGACGCGCAGGAGCTCATCACCTGCTGACAGCAGGCTGCTGTCTTTTCCGTGGACTGCATCTTGCCGGTCATTATCACGTGACAGTGACTAGTCGATGACAGGCATAAAAAGTCACTACAGAGCGGTGAAGTCGACTAGTGACTAGTTCATACAACCCCTACTGCTCCCCAGAGTGTTCTGCAGCATAATCAGCACGTTCTCTTTGAAGTTGAAATCAAACTTTCGCCTCCTCTTCGTCTCCGCATGGTTAAAGTTACCCTCGCGGTCTATCACTGGCAAATCAAAAGTGAGACGGATGACACAACCGCCCGCTGTACTTGCTTGTTACCACATTCCACCAGGCCACAATAAAAAACCGGCCATTATTCACCTCAGCCGACTCCTACATCGGCCAAAATATGATACCCGGCAGTTAATTAAATACAGGCTAATATTAGAGGATTTACGGTAATCAACATTGTTTAACTGAACAATCACACGATAATAAGTCACTGTGCATTAAGTGCCCACCATAGCCTTAAGAAATGTGTTGAACATGCCCAAGTCCATACTTATGACAGCACCATGTGAGCATCTGTGTGTGTACACGCGCTTGTTTATGTAAGGTTTCTCTATAGGAGCGTCCAATAGAGAGTGTATGGGGCCACAGATCTGCCCCCCAAAGATGCGTAGGAGACGGGGGGAGCTCCAAGTCCCAGAGATCCAGGCGCTGCCCCAGAACACAGGAACCCTAAGGAGACTGCAACCAGAAAAGCCCCTGCCCCCCTCGAGAGGCGCAGAGGATCGCCCCGGGGGGCCACAACCAGCAGCCGGCAGAATCCCGGGAGATATCAGCGGCAAGCCCACAGGCCCACCCGCAGCCTCCCACCCCCTAGCAGCGACCAGGGACCCAGAGGCGACCAGCCCCGCTGGTGACCCAACAGAGCCCAGGGACCCAGATCCCACCAGGCAGCCACCGGGATTGATCAGACAGACGCCAAAAATCTCAAGCCCCCTTGACCCGGGAGCCACAAACACTCAGGCAGACCAAGGCGCCGCACTCCACACCAAATGTGGCAGGGGGAGGGTAGACGTAGATGCTTTGGGTAGTTGGCAAAGGTGTCTGTGCTCCCCCTTAGAGATAGGGTGAGAAGCTCAGTCATCAGGGAGGGGCTTGGAGTAGACCTACTGCTCCTCCACATCGAGAGGAGCCAGTTGAAGTGGCTCAGGCATCTGGTCAGGATGCCTCCTATGCCTTCATAGTAAGGTTTTCCTGGGATCGTCCAACTGGGAGGAGACCCAAGTAAAAACCCAGGACACGCTGGAAGGACTATGTTCCTCGGCTGGCCAGGGAACGCCTTGGGATTCCCCAAGTAGAACTTACCCAAGTGGCTGAGGAGAGGGACGTCTGGGCCTCTCTGCTTAGGCTGCTGCCCCCGCGACCCGATTCCGGACAAGCAAACAAAGATGGATGGATGGACAGAACTGGATTTGACTGCAGGAGACGTTTTAGCCCACTACTTCTTATTCTTGGACTTTTTCACCTAAAACGTTCAAGTTTGTGTTTCCAACAAGGTGCTAAGTGACCAGCGAGCCACTGGCTTGAGGAAATTAGCAGCTTTGTTTCATTTAATATCCTAAATCCTCTCATTACTGAATAATTTTAGAAGCACTTGCCAGAGTCCCATTGTCTACGGGTTGGGGTTAGGATGTTTTAAATCAAAATTAATCCAAAGAACTCCTTAACACACTACAGAAAATAATAAAAAGTTATTTTATTATGTTATGACAGCTTCAACAGAAAAAAAAATGTTTACAGCTGTTAATAAGCTAAAATACAAAAGATTTTAATAAAGCTTTGATAAACAGAACTGTTCTTCTTCACGCTTCATTATCTCTTCATCTCTCAAGCTACTTTTTTATAATTAGGAAATTAAAGTCTTTACAAAAGCTGCAAAAAAAGAACAATCTAACTAATGAAATGTGATTTTACTCTAGCTCATTGAACAATTATCCAGGTGCTCATATTTGTATTCGTCAGGGTTCAGTTGTTTTGGTTGTTTTCTTTATGCCTGCATGAAAATGGCATAAATTGTCTTAAAATGTGATGTTTTTTATTCTATTTTAGGCTGCACAGGTTTAGTTTGGTCTTACCCAACAAAAAGGTCTCCAGCGAAATCATTTTGTTCAGTTTGGGACTAAACACCTGACTAACCCGGCATCGAGGAACTTGGCAGAACAGGGAAAGTTTGGAAACTGCTCCCTCGTGGGTCCAACGATTATTGATCACCTGTGATGGAGAGCTCATTTGGAGTTGTGGTGCCCAATGAAAACCCAGTTCTTTTGTTTGTGCGGCACGCTGTGTAAGCACAAGTTAGTCGGTTTTCGTCATTAAAGTAAAAAATTATACTTTTGATTTATGTGTGAACACACAGGAGGGCTGTGTGCACCATAAAACAGATTTGGGGTGATAATTAGTCAGTTATCATCCAGGTGACAGTAATTTCCCTTCGGTTGTTCATCAGCCGGGCTCAGAGGAAGTCCTGTGAGAGTTTGCCCGTTCTTGTAACATCTAAGCTGTGGATGGATCCTCACTTTCCTATTCTTATTTAATGCAAAAATGCTCCCAAACACCACAGAATTCATTAGGGTGATGTCTGATAAGGTTTTGATTTGTTTTTAACCACCTGTTAAATTGACCACTTGGGGCACTATAACCCCACAAATTAAATGAACACATCAACTTGTGCAGTTTTCTGGTTTTCAGTAGTCTTTGCGAAAAATATTCCCTGTGTTACCCTTTAAAAGAAACTTGAGCTTTAACTTGTTTCATCTTCCCTAGAAAAACACTTTTACTCTCGGCAGATTGGGAACTGTTTTCTGTGTAACGTACCAAGTGGTCAATTTTTCACCATCAAATGGAGCAGAAAGTAAACTTTCAATTGCCAACATAAACCCAACATCTGTTTGGCCCCAAATCCAAAACAAGACTCTGCCCTAGTTCTTGTTTCCGTACAAGAGGACAAAACATGTTTGCTCAAGGCCTCATGCCAGACTGCTGCATCCTCACTCTAAATAAACGTCAACCTACTCGAAGTTCCTGCTGTCTTTACAGCTCATAAGTTGGAATAATTATGTGTGTAGAATGAACATGATGTTTAAATCAAATCTTTGAAAAATCTGTGCCTAAATCCAGAGATTGTGACCAAGTCCCTGCTATGCAAGTCACTAGTCTTTCCAGTCAAGTCCAAGTCAAACACAACCAAGTCCAAGTCAAGTCCAAAGTCAATGATGTAGATGCCCAAGTCAAGTCCGAGTCCTTATCTTTGAATTTTCAAGTCATAATCAAGTCATCTGTCCAACTTCAATTTAATGACAATGATAATAAATAAATTCCAGAAATAAAACTTTTTAAAGCTTCATTTATTTGCTCAAACAAGCAGGAAGTGCAACTGAAACTGATTATAAGCAAAGTGCTGCTGCATTTAGCAGCAAATCAAACCCAGAACGAAGAATGATTTATGATTTTTGTCCTTGTCATGCCACTTTTGTGCTAAAATATCAAATATGCTCAAGCCATCATCAAGTCAAAAGATGCAAGTCGATTCAAGTTGCAAGTCACTGGCGTTCAAGTCCAAATCAAGTCATAAGTCTTTATAGGTTTTATCAAGTCAGGTCAGAAGTCATTAAAATAATGACTCAAATCTGACTCGAGTCCACACCTATGCCTAAATCAATGATGACTTTGAAATGAATATTGTTCCTGCAATGATCCATTTCAGATCTTATCTACACCAGATCAGTGTGTGTTTGATCTAACGAAAGGTAATCTATCACTACACTCATACACTTTATACCAAGATAATTAATAATGTTAACATTCACTTCACATAAGTGTTTTAAAAACATTCATAAAACATTCTCACATAGAGTTAACCAGCTTTGTGTCTGAGAAATGTTTTGATAAAACCCACAAACGTGTCAAATTCTGATTTGTCAAATTTGCCTAATTTGTCAACAATGTGATTTTAATAAAACAGAATTGTTTCTGGAATTAATTCAGTTTCCAGCTGACTCCTGATTCGGCCAAGTCGGGGATGAAGCAATTTTGAAACTATCTCTTTTGACAGCACCTCCAAATCTGAGACCATGGTTCTCGGCTGGGAAAGGGTGGCTTGCCAACTCCGGGTCAGGAGAGAGGTCTTACTTCAAGTGGAGGAGTTTAAGTATCTCGGGGTCTTGTTCACGAGTGAGGGTAGGAGGGATTGGGAGATCGGCAGGCGGATTGGTTCGGCGTCTGCAGTGATGCGGACGCTGAGCCGATCTGTCGTGGTGAAGAGGGAGCTGAGCCAGAAAGCCAGGCTCTCGATTTACCGGTCGATCTACGTCCCAATCCTCACCTATGGTCATGAGCTTTGGGTAATGACCGAAAGAACGAGATCGCGGATACAAGCGGCCGAAATGAGTTTCCTCCGTAGGGTGGCCGGGCTCGGCCTTAGAGATAGGGTGAGGAGCTCGGACATTCAGGAGGGACTCGGAGTAGAACCGCTGCTCCTCCGGATCGAAAGGAGCCAGTTGAGGTGGTTTGGGCATCTGGTCAGGATGCCTCCTGGACGCCTCCCTGGGGAGGTGTTTCGGGCATGTCCTGCCGGCAGGAGGTCCCCGGGTCGACCCAGGACACGTTGGAGAGGTTACATCTCCAATCTGGTCCGGAAACGCCTTGGGGTCCTGCCGGAGGAGCTGGTGGACAAGGCCGGGGAGAGGACGGTCTGGAGCTCCCTAGTTGGGATGCTGCCCCCGTGACCCGGACCCGGATAAGCAGAGGAAGACGACGACGACCTCTTTGGACATCCAGTCAAAAGCCTCTCTGCAATGCTGCGAGTGATACAGACAAAAAATGCATACGAGCATATCTCAAGACTAGACGGGTCATATCGGACCTAATCTACGATTTCCTGGTAATTCAAGGTCCATGCCATCGGCAGTGTCCATCCCGACCTCGTGACCCCCTGGATCTGAATGGGGATCTTCACATAAGATTCAACAGATTGCGCCGGATGGTTTTATAAACAAAGCTGTAGTTTAACAAACATACAGCCAAATGCTTTTACAACCAAGAATCCTCAAATTCTCTCAGATACTTAGAAGGTTTTGTTAAAACATCTAGTTCCTATTACAACATTCCACACATCACATTAAATCACTTCATCTTATTGGTCATTTTAATAAATATGTAGTCAATCATGATGCTACATCTGCTTCTAATGAAATAAAATGAAAGTTAAAGGTAAAACAAAAAAGTTATTGCACAGCTAGAAAACATAACCAAACACCCAGACTAGCCTCTGTGGACTCTTATATGTATCATGTTTATTTTTCCGTCTAAAAAGTCTTAGTTTTTCCTGTTTTCCTTGACATTTTACCAATAATTATAAACTTTTAACTGTTTTGGGTGTTGGAATGTAAAAAATTTACAAACAAATCATTTAGTTCAAACTTTCATGGGTTGAAATGGAGGCCGTGGCAGTAAGTTATGGCTTTTTGGTTTTTCTGTGAAAGAGAAAATCAGTATGGAAGATATTAGTATTTTTTGGAAAATAACGCCACCAATTTGCCGCAACTCTGAGCCGGCATCAGGGAGCCTTACGCCGGGGACACACCGGCTGCCAAAGCGCCGGGAGGCAAAGCGCTCACAAAATTCGGCCGCTGCTCCTCAGTTCAGACCAGACGCTTGTTTCTCTGCTCTGGTCGAGGCGCGCCTCGTAGTTTTTCTTTTAACCACTTGGTGTCCTCCATTTCCTCTCTGCTTTTTCTCTGCTGTTTTCCTCTACACTCCCCTCCCCCTTGCTGTTTGTGTGTGTTTGTCCGCGTGTGTGTGAACCTATAGACCCTTTTACTACCTACGTCATCAAAAGTTGCGCGCGCAGCCTGGCAACGAGAGTGAAGGCTTCCTCATTCACACTCGATACTAAAACAGCGTTTTAAACCCTTTGTTTTGAAGTTCTGAGCACATAAAAATGTCGGGTTGTTGCGTGTATGGATGCCAGAATCACTTCTCTTCAAGCAGTGGAGTGAAACTTTACAGAATTCCGAAGGGAGCACATCAATTTCAACAAAATCGGAGGCGTCTGTGGCTGCAGGCCATCAAAAGGGTTGATGAAAACTGGACTGAAAACACGATCCGAAATGCTCGAGTTTGTAGCGCCCATTTTATATCAGGTAAGGTAATTATGTACTAAGGTTACATATAAATTTATACACTTTATTTCTTGCTTCAAATTAACATTTAATTCCAATTCATCTGTATTTTCCCACTGCATATTAGTATAAACTGTATTTCTCTAAAATTAACACGATTGTACTCTGAGCACGCTAAAAAAAGAAACCTATGCTATACTCACCCTGCCTTGCAGGTACAGTTGGCTGTGAAGACGTAGTTCTCTGGTTTGTTTACTATGACCCAAGCCTCGTACATAGCAGTCTTGTGTCCTTGTCTTTGGCTAGGAAGGACTTCTGCCTTCAAGACGCAAAACTCAGAGTCTATGTCGTGATATTTTACTTTCTGTACGTGGCCACAGACAACATAGTTGTATATGTAACCCAGAAGCTAGAACCTTAATGAGGTATTAACTAATTGGCTTACTAATATGATCCATCCTCTATTTAGATAAAATATAAAATATAAATTAAGGAAATTAACAATACTAATTAATAGATATCTAATTAACTAATAGATAATTTCATAATGAATTATTGGAAGGGTGAATAACTAAAATAACGAGTTTAATATTAAACATCGGTTAAAACAAGAATCTTGAACATCCCTAACAGAAACAGAAGAGGAAAGCTGTATACTATTGGTCCAGGTGGGAATCTGAAATTTCATTGGCTGAGAGAAATAAGTCCCGCCTCCGCGAAATAAAACCGTGCGACGCAGCTGAGCGAGAGGAGAGACAAACGGCTGTGCAGCACGCAGATACAGAAAGCAAAGACTGAGCGGTTAGAGAGAGAGAGAGAGAGAGAAAAAAAAACAACGGTCGAGGCCGTGAAGAACCCTGATTTGGGTGCCGCATAGATAGAGGGAGAGGCGGACTTGACTCCTTCTAATAAGAGCTAGGAACTTGGAACCAACGCGGTGAGTAAAGAAAAAAGAAGAGAAAAAGCTAACGATGCAACTTAAAAAAAAAAAGGAAACTTAAATAGCTTATCAAATTAATTCCATTCTTATAGATTTGTGTGGAGACGACAGAGTGAACCAATCCTCTGTAGGAGGGAACCGTTGGAGCGCGTTGGTGAGTGAATGAGATTAAATTCAGTAAATTATTAAATTCAAAAAGCTAATTACAGCAACCGAGGTGACAGCAGTGGGCTGCTAGACGTTAGATCCCAGGAGTTAACATCTCAAACTACCAGTTAACGGTGGTAGGGCATATAGGAGTTAACGGCTCAAACCGCCAGTTAACGGCGGTAGGGCATATGGGATTCCCAGGAGTTAACGGCTCAAACCGCCAGTTAACGGTGGTACGGCCTAGATGTACAAGGTCCTCAGGGGCGTTATAGCTAACGCCATAGAATTAGCAATGCGTCCCTTAACCAAACATTTAATAATAAAAAAAATAGATAAATAAAAATAAATAAAAGCTAACTGATTAGGGAGGAATTATTTTACAAAGGTGGACCAAAGGACCAGAATTTATATTTTGTTGAATTTTGTTATAGAACATTTTATTTATTTATTTATTTATTTATTTATTTATTGTGTTACAGATATACAAGGTGTCACAATGCTGTATAGAAACACAACTAAATGTATCCTTGTTGTCATGAATGTATTTCTTGTTGAATAGTGTAGAGTAATAGAATCTAACTGAGCCTATTGAGCTGAACAATTGTTGTCATATGTAATTATATTTCCAGAGCTACTGAGAATTATTTTAATAGACAATCAAATTGATGTTATGTTAGTTGAACTGTGAACCCAAACATGATTGGCTATGCCAATAGAGTGAAGCATTTGTTTAAGTCTGTAAGACTTTATGCTGTGATGTGACGAGAAGGGTCGATGCCAACTCGCTAACAGTCCTGTTGTTTACAGGCTGGGTTTTTTTTTTTCCTTGGGTTTGATCCTGACTCCTATGATCACTCACTTGGAACGAGAACTGGATTTCTTCCTGACGAGGGAGATGGCGAGCCTTAACCACTGAACGAACCAGGACATCTCAAGTAACTGAAGAGCAGACTGCTCTCTTCTGTGAACAATCTCAACGGTGCGGTAGGAAAAAATCGCACCACCGGACTCTGACTTTCACCCCAAGCGTGGGGATTTGACTTGACGCCGGCTGACTTGTGACTCATATGATCAAATCTCATACCGAGCATTTTACTATTGTCGATTGTTTTCATCTGTTTTTGTGTGTTATCTTTATGTGTTATATTTCCCATTATTATTAAAATTTAGTATATAAACCGTTTCATGCTATACCCGTGACTCCAGTCATTCTTAAACAACCTCCAATTCTCCCCGAACCTAATTATTGGCCCATTTGTTTATTTTTTCTTTTAATTATCTTATTGTATCCTGTAATCCGGTTACATAAAACTTGGCGAGCCAGCCAGGAGAATTGTAGAGTTGTTACCTTAGCTAACCATTGACTGACATCATAAGAGTGCCTGGAGGTCACAGTGGTTTGCCATTTTGGCATTATTGGTACTTTTGAGTGTTTTAAAATGGAAGTTGTGAAAACAGAAAAGGTCAAAGTTTCAAATGCTGTTTTAATCAGTGGGTTAACTGATACAGACCTTGATAACGAAGTCTTTGGGTTTATGGAAGGATTCGGACCAGTTAACAGGCGCATTAAGTTACCAAACTGTGATCAGATTATTGTGGAGTTTCAACATGAAGCCACTGTTAAGGAATTAAAGAAACAATGTTTACCCTATGACAAACCTTGTACTAGGAACCCAGATGTTTTCTTCCATATTCAAGACCTAGCCAGCGCGTACAGTCTAGAAACTAGCACATCTGCCACTGATGCCTATCTGTCAGAGCTCAGGGACATAGCTGCGCGTAGCAATCAATCATTTAAAGACCTTCTAATGGAGGAACTGGCAAAAATTGGGGAATCTTTAGGAAGGGATACCCATGCATCTGAACCAGTCACTGAACCAGAGCCAATGCTCCATAGTGACCAAGTTACATATTCCCTGCCTTTAACACCAGAAGTTAACTATATGAACAACTCAAAGGACAATTGTCCACCTACAGAGACTGGAAAACAAAACCCTTGCATTCCACCAAATCTTTTAAACACACCTGAGGTTCAGCGAGTTATTGTGGAACACATTGTTAAAAGCAGTGAGGTTATCCCTCCGCCTACTTCACAATACAGACTAAAACCGTTCTCAGGGCGAGTTCCACACCCTTCTTTTGAAACTGACTATGATACTTGGCGTAGTAGTGTAGTGTTATGCATAAATGATCCTTCACTCACCAAGTCCCAAATTGTACGAAGAATCGTGGAGAGTCTGTCAGCCCCAGCAGCGAGCATCGTTAAAGCTCTTAGTCCAAAATCCGACCCGGAAACGTACCTTGAACATCTCGATTCAGCTTACGCAGCTGTCGAAGACGGCGACGAGCTCTTTGCTCGCTTCTTAAACACAAACCAGGACAGTGGTGAAAAACCTTCCGATTACTTTCAGAGGTTATACACCTTGTTAAACCTAGTTATTCAGAGGAATGGAATTTCCTCCAGTGACGCCGACCAGCAGCTGCTCAAGCAGTTTTGCAGAGGCTGTTGGGACAGCTCGCTGATTTCAAACCTGCAACTCGAACAAAAGAAAGACAACCCGCCTCATTTTACAGCACTTCTCCTCAAACTGCGCACTGAAGAAGACAAACAGGCTACTAAAGCAGCACGCATGAAACAACACTTAGGGGCACAACGAACTAGAGTGTATTCAAATGTGCAAACAACATGCTCTCAGAGTAAAAACACTTGTGAACTGGAAATAGATGATAACTGTGATGACTTACGCAAACAAATCGCTGAGCTCAGGAGCCAAATTGCACAGCTTAAGGTTAACAACACAGATAAAAAGGCAAAGAAAACTCAAAAAGAGTCAAAACCCCGTGTGGGGACTAAAATTCCAGATGAGCCCAAACAGATTCAGCAGATAACAGCAGTGGTGCCCAGACCAAAGCCTGGATACTGTTTTAAGTGCGGAGAAGATGGGCACATAGCTTCTAGCTGTAGCAACGAGCCAAATCCAGCACTAGTTGCAACTAAAAGACTTGCTCTTAGACAGAAGCAGCGCGAGTGGGAGATGTCAAAGCCAATTGCTCAGTCTCCTCCTTTAAACCGGTAGAAGCTCCTATCGTGGGACAGATAGGTGCTAAAGTAGAACCAAGTCCCTCTAAGGAAAGGACAGAGAGACTTTTTTGCAAGCCAGTTCATGCTCATTCAGTGCCAAAACTTCCCAAAAGATTAGTGGGTGGGCGATGCACAGCTACAGTCTCAGTTAACAGTGTTGAATGTAATTGTTTACTGGATTCAGGGTCCCAGGTAACCACCATTGCCAATTCTTTTTACCAAGAACACTTACCTGACCTCTCAATTAAACCCATCAGTAATCTGTTAGAAGTCGAGGGCGCAAACGGTCAAGCAGTTCCTTATTTAGGATACATAGAGATAAGTGTCACATTTCCAAAAGAGCTCGATCAGTCTGGACTTGAGTTACCTACCCTTGCGTTAGTGGTTCCGGATATAAGCTCAAACTCTGATACACCACTACTCATTGGCACAAACACACTCGATCCTTTGTATGAGCAATTGTCTGCCAATAACTTACCTGATTCCAAGGCACTCTCTTATGGGTACCAACACGTGCTAAAAGCCTTAGCAGTCAGAAAAAAACAAAGCAAATATGGACGAGTTGGTGTGGTGAAGCTTCGAGGGAGAACCCAAGAAGTTCTCCCTGCAAATAAAAAACTGTTACTAGAAGGGTTTATGCAACCCAGCCAAAACAAGCATGAGCCTTATGCACTCATTGAACAACCCACCAATGGTTCTCTACCAGGGGGTATAATTGTAGACTGTTGCCTCATTTCCTTACCTTCACATGGTCCATACAAAGTACCTGTTGTACTAAGAAACGAAACTAACCATGACATCACATTACCCACTAACTGTGTGATCGCTGAGTTAGTTAAAGCCGATCGTGTTATGCCATATCCAGAACCTGACAAAAGTGATCAGAAAGTACTTGCGGCGTGTAGTTCGCAGCAACAGACTTCACCTTCAAACCCTCCTCTCAGTTTTGACTTCGGTACTTCGCCCTTGTCCGAAGAATGGAAAGGGAGGATCACCAACAAACTTAACACTTACTCCGATGTGTTTTCGCACCACGATCTTGATTTTGGTCATACACAACAGATAAGACATCACATCAACTTAAAAGACGAGACCCCATTCAAACAGAAATCTCGGCCGATCCATCCACATGATTATGAAGCCGTGAGAAAACATTTGGAAGCCCTCTTGGAAACCGGTATAATAAGAGAGTCGGAGTCTCCATTTGCCTCACCAATAGTGGTAGTTCGGAAAAAGAATGGTGAGGTACGTCTATGTATAGACTATAGAAAGCTTAATCTGCAAACCATTCGCGACGCATATGCCCTGCCTAACTTGGAGGAGTCCTTTTCTGCTCTCGCTGGATCACAGTGGTTTTCTGTGATGGACCTCAAGTCAGGTTACTATCAAATAGAGATGTGTGAAAAGGATAAACCTAAAACTGCTTTTGTTTGCCCGTTTGGGTTTTATGAATTTAACCGTATGCCACAAGGAATAACAAATGCTCCAAGCACTTTCCAACGGGTTATGGAAAAGTGTATGAAGGACATTAATCTGAAGGAAGTGTTAGTTTTCCTAGACGACTTGATCGTCTTTTCCAACTCCTTGGAAGAACACGAAACCAGACTTTCTCACGTTCTTGAACGGCTTAGAGAATACGGACTCAAGCTATCACCAGATAAGTGTCGTTTTTTCCAGACATCTGTGCGTTATCTTGGACATATAGTATCTCGAGATGGCATAAAAACCGATCCAGATAAGGTGGAAGCACTCAAAACATGGCCGAAGCCTCAGACTTTGAAGGAACTCCAATCTTTCTTAGGATTTACCGGTTATTACCGACGCTTCGTTAAAGATTACTCAAATATTGTCAAGCCACTAACATCTCTCACGGCTGGTTATCCACCCAAACGGAAAAACTTTAAAACACCACCATGTAGATCAAAGTACTTGAACCCCAAAGAACCCTTTGGGAATCGTTGGAGCCAAGACTGTGAGAAGTCCTTTCAAACTATTATTGAAAAACTTACCACTTCGCCAGTTCTTGGCTACGCTGACGCAAAACTCCCATATCTAGTACACACAGATGCTAGTACGACCGGACTCGGTGCAGCGCTATACCAAGTGCAAAACGGTGTCACACAGGTAATCGCTTATGCAAGTCGCGGTTTAAGCTCTAGTGAAACTAGGTACCCTGCGCACAAGTTGGAGTTTCTAGCCTTAAAGTGGGCCATAACAGATAAGTTTCATGACTATTTGTATGGGAACACATTCACTGTCATTACTGATAATAATCCGTTAACTTACCTCTTAACAACGGCAAAACTCGATGCAACGAGCTATCGTTGGCTAGCTGCGTTGTCCACCTATAATTTTGACATCAGATACCGTGCAGGTACACAGAACGTTGACGCGGATGGCCTGTCTAGGAGGCTGCATGATAAACCTGAAGACAACTCAAAATTCACTGAGGAATGCCAACGACTAGATGAGTTCCGATCTCATCTTTTATCCTCTGTCAAAGAAGTCGAGCTTCAACTTCAAGCCGAAGCAGTGAAGGCAACATGCCAAAAGCACATGGTCTTGGATGAGACTGATTCTCCTTGTGGTTTAGTTCAGTCACTTGCCATGTCTGCAGCGGCCATTCCAGACCTATTCCAGTTGGAAGACAATAGTGACAGTTTCTTTGCTGTGCCCAAGTATAACCATGCTGACCTTGTCTCCTTGCAGAGGAAAGATCCAACCATTGGCCGAGTCATTCAGCTGCTTATGACTGACAATAAACCGCCAACTGATACTATTGCAGAACCCCCGGTGGTTCTTAACCTTTTGAGAGAGTGGAAACGGTTTGAGTTTCAAAATGATTTACTGTACCGGAGACGCCAATTAGGACCAGAGACATCATTGCAGTTAGTCTTGCCTGATTCATTACGTTCAACAGTCATGCAAAGCCTACATGATGATATGGGGCATCTTGGGGTTGAACGTACGACAGATCTCATTCGGTCCCGTTTTTACTGGCCAAGAATGGCTAGTGATATCGAAATCAAAGTTAAAACTTGCGAAAGATGTATCCGTCGGAAGGCCCTCCCTGACAAAGCTGCTCCAATGGTGAGTATTACCACCACCAGACCTATGGAGTTAGTTTGCATGGATTTTCTCTCCATAGAACCAGACAGTAAGAACACTAAAGATGTCTTAGTGATTACAGACCATTTTACAAAGTATGCAGTGTCCATCCCAACCAAAGATCAGAAAGCCACCACCGTCGCGAAGAACCTGTGGGAACATTTTTTAGTCCACTACGGGTTTCCTGAGCGTCTTCATAGTGATCAGGGACGGGATTTCGAATCACGTACAATCAAGGAACTTTGTTCTTTACTTGGTATCCGTAAAGTCAGAACGAGCCCTTATCACCCTCGTGGCAACCCCGTTGAACGGTACAATCGTACATTACTCAGCATGTTGGGAACTTTACAAGCCACTGAGAAACATCACTGGCGCGATTTTGTAAAACCACTTACTCACTCGTACAATTGTACAAAAAATGACGTGACGGGATACTCTCCCTACGAGCTAATGTTCGGCAGGCAGCCTCGGTTGCCTATAGATATTGCCTTTGGGTTACCGCATTTGAACAAGCCCTCTATAACTCATTCTCAGTATGTTAAAGAACTGAAGAGTCATCTGGAACAGAGTTATGACATTGTCATAAAAAACTCTCAAAAAACAGCGAGGAAGAACAAAGAACGGTTCGACAGAAACATTCGTGAGTCCACACTAGGTGTGGGAGATCGTGTTTTAGTCCGAAATCTTCGCTTAAGAGAAAAGCATAAATTAGCAGACAAATGGGAGCAAACAGTGTATATAGTTCTCAAACAGATGGAAAACTTGCCAGTATACACTGTAAAACCAGAGAACGGAGAAGGACCCAACAGAACACTCCACAGAGATCTTTTACTGCCTTGTGGTTTTCTCTCTTCATTAGAAAATGAAACAGAACGCGTTACGAAACCTAGCAGACCCAATACAAGACAGAGTTCAGCCTTAGAACCTGACCCAGATGAGCCACTTGACGAAGAGGTAGATGAGTTTTATTACTCTGATCTTCCACAAGTGCTAAACCGACCATCCTATCAAATAGCGGTCACCTTGCCAAATAGGGAACTCATAGCAGATTCAGGACCGGTAAATAATATTCAACAACAAAACACACTATCCTTACACACAGGGGATCGCAAGGAACCAACCTTAGCTGGTAATGAAAATGCTGAATTGTCCTTACTTGACAAAGGCATCAACACCGAAACATTCTTACCTGACAGAATGAGTGAAACTGCGACATTCTTACCTGAAAGAGTGAAAGAAGCAGCAACATACTTACCTGAAAAAACGAAAAAAAACGAAGTATACTTACCTGACGTAGAAACGGGGGATGAAACTAACACAAACCTACCTCAATTGGATGGTGTCCTAAAGTCGCAGCAACGTGATGTAAGTTTTGAACCCATCATACACGATCAGACACATACATCTGAAAAGACCAAAGTCTTAGAGAATAGCTCATCAGCTCTGTCGGAAACAGAGAGCTCACTTCGTCCTGTCTCAGTTGAGAATCAAACCGAAACGGATGAGCATGATACTGTGCAACCAGAGATGTATGTCAGGAGATCTGAACGAAGTAGTCAGCCTCCTCAAAGACTAACTTACTCTCAATTGGGCAATCCACTAGTGACCGTAGTTAGGTCCCTTTTCCAAGGACTTAATAAAGCTTTTATTGACTCTCTTACTCAAGAAGTTGTGTACCCCGTAGAAACAATGCACAGGGACGTGCATGATATTTAATGGGGGAGGATGTAACCCAGAAGCTAGAACCTTAATGAGGTATTAACTAATTGGCTTACTAATATGATCCATCCTCTATTTAGATAAAATATAAAATATAAATTAAGGAAATTAACAATACTAATTAATAGATATCTAATTAACTAATAGATAATTTCATAATGAATTATTGGAAGGGTGAATAACTAAAATAACGAGTTTAATATTAAACATCGGTTAAAACAAGAATCTTGAACATCCCTAACAGAAACAGAAGAGGAAAGCTGTATACTATTGGTCCAGGTGGGAATCTGAAATTTCATTGGCTGAGAGAAATAAGTCCCGCCTCCGCGAAATAAAACCGTGCGACGCAGCTGAGCGAGAGGAGAGACAAACGGCTGTGCAGCACGCAGATACAGAAAGCAAAGACTGAGCGGTTAGAGAGAGAGAGAGAGAGAGAAAAAAAAACAACGGTCGAGGCCGTGAAGAACCCTGATTTGGGTGCCGCATAGATAGAGGGAGAGGCGGACTTGACTCCTTCTAATAAGAGCTAGGAACTTGGAACCAACGCGGTGAGTAAAGAAAAAAGAAGAGAAAAAGCTAACGATGCAACTTAAAAAAAAAAAGGAAACTTAAATAGCTTATCAAATTAATTCCATTCTTATAGATTTGTGTGGAGACGACAGAGTGAACCAATCCTCTGTAGGAGGGAACCGTTGGAGCGCGTTGGTGAGTGAATGAGATTAAATTCAGTAAATTATTAAATTCAAAAAGCTAATTACAGCAACCGAGGTGACAGCAGTGGGCTGCTAGACGTTAGATCCCAGGAGTTAACATCTCAAACTACCAGTTAACGGTGGTAGGGCATATAGGAGTTAACGGCTCAAACCGCCAGTTAACGGCGGTAGGGCATATGGGATTCCCAGGAGTTAACGGCTCAAACCGCCAGTTAACGGTGGTACGGCCTAGATGTACAAGGTCCTCAGGGGCGTTATAGCTAACGCCATAGAATTAGCAATGCGTCCCTTAACCAAACATTTAATAATAAAAAAAATAGATAAATAAAAATAAATAAAAGCTAACTGATTAGGGAGGAATTATTTTACAAAGGTGGACCAAAGGACCAGAATTTATATTTTGTTGAATTTTGTTATAGAACATTTTATTTATTTATTTATTTATTTATTTATTTATTGTGTTACAGATATACAAGGTGTCACAATGCTGTATAGAAACACAACTAAATGTATCCTTGTTGTCATGAATGTATTTCTTGTTGAATAGTGTAGAGTAATAGAATCTAACTGAGCCTATTGAGCTGAACAATTGTTGTCATATGTAATTATATTTCCAGAGCTACTGAGAATTATTTTAATAGACAATCAAATTGATGTTATGTTAGTTGAACTGTGAACCCAAACATGATTGGCTATGCCAATAGAGTGAAGCATTTGTTTAAGTCTGTAAGACTTTATGCTGTGATGTGACGAGAAGGGTCGATGCCAACTCGCTAACAGTCCTGTTGTTTACAGGCTGGGTTTTTTTTTTTCCTTGGGTTTGATCCTGACTCCTATGATCACTCACTTGGAACGAGAACTGGATTTCTTCCTGACGAGGGAGATGGCGAGCCTTAACCACTGAACGAACCAGGACATCTCAAGTAACTGAAGAGCAGACTGCTCTCTTCTGTGAACAATCTCAACGGTGCGGTAGGAAAAAATCGCACCACCGGACTCTGACTTTCACCCCAAGCGTGGGGATTTGACTTGACGCCGGCTGACTTGTGACTCATATGATCAAATCTCATACCGAGCATTTTACTATTGTCGATTGTTTTCATCTGTTTTTGTGTGTTATCTTTATGTGTTATATTTCCCATTATTATTAAAATTTAGTATATAAACCGTTTCATGCTATACCCGTGACTCCAGTCATTCTTAAACAACCTCCAATTCTCCCCGAACCTAATTATTGGCCCATTTGTTTATTTTTTCTTTTAATTATCTTATTGTATCCTGTAATCCGGTTACATATGCATCTAACGATTTGTAAGCGCCTAGCTTCTCACGTGTGTACTTACTGGGCCTCTCCACTAAAAACGTATATATATATATATCGGGCCACTGGGTGATATCTGGCCACGCACCTACATCTTCCACCCATTCCGTAATGCCACAGGGATCCGGGAGTCTGTTGCCATTCGTTAAAGTGAGTTTAATAATATAACATTCAAGATTTGCCGGTGATAACCCTGCAGCGTAGCTTGATAAAGCCTGAAACAACGCCATTCTCTGTTGCCAAGCTGCGCGCGCATTCTCGCTGACGTCATATTGTTTACAAACAGTAAAAGGGTCTATGGTGGGAACCAGTTGTTAATAGCTGGGCTATGACTTCCTGCCTCTCTGTCCTGTTTGCTCTGGTTGAAAGACACCCAAAAACTACACCCCCTTCACGTGGTCTCACACACACACACACACACACACACACACAAGTTTGCTGTGTGTGTGTGTGGTTTTTATACAGTGTTTACGAACACATTTGACTATCGCGGAATTGTACTTTGAAATGCTTTATTTTGTTAAATTTACCGGCCTGCCCCTTATGTCTAGGTTTGACTTCCTGCCAGAATTGACGCGGTTCACCCGCGGCTCGCGAAAAAATAGAGCAGACGCCGATACGATCGCTGCACGGCACAGGCTGGAGCGCCGGCGCTTCGGCGGCCCATGTGGTCTATAGAATAGGATAACAAGGGCACCGAATGAAGGCGGTCCCCGTTTCGCGGCGCTTCGGCGGCCGGTGTGTCCCCAGCATTAGGTTTTTAATACCGTGGCAGTAATGTGGTGCAATCGTGTTCTTTTTACAAGAGATTACGTGATGGTGCTATAAAGGGGGTATGGGGGTGGTCTCTGCTCTGCTTTATCTTGGATGAAACTTGGATGAAAGTTTTTTTCACAAGTCAAGTGGCTGTCTACCACAGTCCACGTGAACGGTGATCTGAATTCCAGCTCTAACGGCTCCAGTTTATCATGTCAGCTGATTCTGTTGTGAAGTGAAACTTATGCCCGTGTTTACTTTCATTATCAATATAGTTGCCAGCTGGAGCTCAGCAGTTACTCCACATGTAATCATGACACCTCCCTCTGTTGCGCCAAGAAGTAACATGCATTCAAAAGTTAGGCGTTGCTGCAATATTACTTCCAAGAGTATGAATTATTGTTTCAAAATCCTTTTTTGACAGCAAGGTCTTTACTTTGGTTGTACTTCTTAATTGATAAAAACTTGATTTAGCCACTGCACTGATCTGCCTGTCCAAGACAAGATCTCCATCCAGTACACTCCCCAAGTAGCTGGGGACAGGGAAGTCTGGGCGTCTCGGCTTAGGCTGCTGAAAATGGATGGATGGATGGATGGATGGATGGATAAAAATACAGGTCAATAGCTGTGTTTTTGCTTAGCAAAAGTTACAGGACACTTCCTTATCCAGCGGGAAGTAAGGGTAATCCAACCTATAAAGTTTCGTTGGAAGTGTTAAAGCCCTAAGTGCCATGTTTGAGCAGCGTTTAAATCTAGGTTGGTCTACGGTAATAAACTGGGAGCCTTTATCCTAGTTTACATGTACATTAGAAAACCAAACTCTCAAATGAAGTTGGTTCCACTCTGGTACAGTAGGTGGCGACATGCACACTTTTGTGTCAGCATTCTTCCAGTTAGCTTAGCAACACAAATAGTAAACAAACACTGGCCGGAGGGAAGCAGATAAAGTTAAACCAGGATATACTCAAGGGCCGAAGGTATGGACAATAACAATGCTGCAGCACAGCTTGTTTGGTCCGTACTGTTCTGTTTGATGGTGTTTTACGTGTGGCGATGATCTTATCTTATCTTACCGGCAGAAATGGGGATTTGTGGCATCAACAAGTCATCCCCATGCCGTGTTTTTATTTAATTTATTTTTTTTTTGGTTCAGCAACTAAACCAGGTGATTTCGATCAGCACAGTGAAGGAACCTGGTTCAGTTGCTGAGCAGAACAAAATCACGGCATAGAGTTGACTTGATGCCACACTTCCCATATCTGGTTACCAGTATCAGTTCGACCGAGCCCTTTACATGCAGATGCAGTCGGCATCCTATTACATTATCTGGGTGCTTCAACACGATTAGGACCAGTTTGCTGGTGCAGCAAGACTAACGCGTTTACATGCATTTTAAAAAACAACGTCAGTCTATTTTGGATAATAGTTTGGTTTTCTGATGAACACATAAACACACTGAGAGACTCATCTGGAACTATTAAATTTACTGAGTTAACAGTACCTGAGTGCATCTTTTGTTTATCAGTGTTTAATTCTGGGACCATTGACCATTCTCATCAAAAGTGTGTGTCTAACTTTGCCAATGTTCTGGAGTCATAAGTCAAAATCTGTAACCCTACCTCTTCTCTAAACTCAAGCCTATTTTGACAACTTCAAATGTTCCTTTTAATATCTTTCTGGGTCTTGTTGATTGTGTTGTCACATCTTCTAAAATGTTACCTTGTGTTCACCATTCCCCCAGCAACCCTGTCAGCACTGTCAAAACACCGGAGCACTTCTGCTTCGAGAGCACCTCACCTGGAGATCCTGTCTCATCTTCCTCTCTGTTCAAGGCCTGGTTGTCAGCAGACACTGGCTTTTAATTGCAAAGAGCCTTGTCTTTGGTAATTACGCTGTCAAAAGCAAAAGTCAGTGGATACAACGTGAGCGCTGGAGTGGCTGGTCCCTCTCTGTCTTTATCAGGAGAGACATCGCTAGAGGGAGAAAAAACAACCCAGGGAGCACAAAGAACACTGCCACCTCATTTAAAATCAGGAGGCAGTGGAAAATAAAGCAACTATATTTACCTACAATACCAGAATAAAGCTACACAATACAGCTCCTCTATTATTGTGTTTTCATATAAGGTTTGCATCTTATTGTCAACGAGAAACGGATGGAGCAGGTTTTAATTACGCTGTAGCTGCTTTAATTATAGAGTGTTTTGTTTATCTGTGGCGCTCCAATCTGGTAATTTCATTCAGTTCTCTGAAAATGGAGCTGTCATTGGATTTCCAGGAACCGAGTTCAACACAATTAAATATTTATACGTTAGATAAAGTTTGGTGTCCTGTGGAATGGGTTTGCCTACCTGTAGGTGGTACACTTAAATCAACGACCGGTAGTTAATGGAACAACAGGAACCATGAGGAGGAGATGGGAGGTCAGGCACACAACACTCAATCCCATTTCCTTTATTCAACCATTAAACAGGATTTACTTTTATTTCCTGTCTATTATTCCAGCAGCTGTTCATTGTCCCGTCAGCTCACTGCTAAGAGCAAAACACATAACCTTACTTCTCACGTTCGAGATCAGCAAACGTATTTAAATATCAAAGGCAACCTGAGGAACTTTTTATTTATTTCTCAAATGATGATTTAATTAATTGTGGGGGGAAGAAAAGCAACAAATCAAGAATTATTCTAATTTCTGATGATGAACATTTGTAAATGGCAAAAAGTTTTTAAAGAACGGTTAGCTGGAAACGTGCCGGGCATTGAGTCGTGGTATCTAGAATGCAGCTTGTGGGTCTCACGAGGATTCTGATTTCAATTTAAGAAGAGTGTATTGGCCTAACAGCACACGGCTGAAGCTGATGAACTCTTTAAAGGTCCTGACTGCTAATTAATGGTGTAATACTTTTTTTTAAATATAATCAGTCACTCTGAGTTTCAAGTGCATGCTGATTGTAAAGAATTTCTTCAGTCACCATTGCTCACAGAAAGGACATAAAGGGGAAAATGATCGAATCAGAAAAAGCCAGACAAGTCTAAGTGACTAGGGGAATGACTCACCCAGCTTGTTTGTGACCAGGAAAGGCTGTAATAGTTCAGTGAGCAGAGCAGAGTGCGCCTTGGTTAGTAGAAGCTAACTGTTAGCATTAGCAACTCCACAACATGGCAGAATACGTTCAAGCTTGTGTTATTTGTGGAGACAAAACACCAACGTTCAATTTTTACAGAAGAAAGAAGAACGATCTTAGGCAACGAGCGAGTGGCATTGCTGATAGCCAATCAGAGGTGAGATGTTTGCCTGTCATCTTTTTACTGTTCTTGTGACGTGCCTTGTAATTTTTATCTTGGTAGACACTTTTTAAAAAGTCCTTCTTCTTCTTCTTCTTCTTCTCCTGGGCCCGATTATCAATTGCAGGGCCCCCTGGGAACAACGTGCCATTTTCCACTCCTCCAACAAACTTCTACTTCCAAAATAGGAGCACAGTTCCGAAACTGATGTGTATGGAGCTCCGGGAGTTGACGTCACTTCTCCCAGCATGCAACAGTTCAAATCGAAACGGTGCCATATTGGCAGGTAGAAGCCGGCAGCTGGACTATTTGTTATTGTCAGAAAACTCAATCAGACAGGAAATATGGTAGATTCCTGTTGTGCCCCAGGATGCAGAACAGACACGGACGACATAAGGAATGAGCCATCTACAGGATTCCCCAAGATCTGGAGCACCGCAAATGTTGGATCATTGTAATAAAACGCGCTAGTGACCGGGCTAAAATGAAGCTGTGGGATCCCGAGAGTAAAGGTTTTCACTTATGCAGCGACCACTTCATATCAGGTACTTAAACCAACGTTTCCTCACCTGTATATGGTATTTATTTTAAATGCTTTTATTACGATTCTTAGTGGGTTTCCTAAACTTATTTTGACGTAGCTTTTTCTGTCTTATTACTCATAGCAACAAGTAAACATCACGTAAAACGTTGCCTCGTGAGTTCTGCGTGCTGCCGTTTACGTGTTTTATGATCAGAGCAATTAACCGGCTAAGCTGTATTTCATTTTTAAGCAATGGTTGATCAATTGTCAGATCACACATAAAAAGCACTTTGGATTGCTATTATCAGTCTCACCAAGACAGTTTTCAGTCTGATCCTGAGACGTTCCTGCCTGACATTTTTATTTTTTTCACGGAAAACAATCAGACTAGTGATTTCTCTTGGCGTTCAGTTTATACATTCAAACAGCACAGCACTCTATTTAAACTACTTACGTGTAAATCTGTTATTTGTCCGTCCATCCATCCATTTTCATCTGTGTATCCGGGGTCATGTTGCGGGAGCTGTAGCGTTGAGAGGCCCAGACTTCCCTCTCCCCAGCTGCTAGAGCCAGCTCCTCCGGGGAAATCCCAAGGGTTCCCCGGCCAGGTCCGGTAAGAAGTCCGCTCCGACAGCTTCTGGTGTTTTTAAAAAGAATCCCAGGGGCACGGTAAGGGTCGGAGATGTTTAGTCTATTTAATTTCTGACTATATAAAACGATTTCTTCGGTTTTAAAGTGTGAAGTAAACTCCAACGAAGTAAAATCCAAGCCGATCCCATTCATGTTCATGTTTACGATCCGTGTTTGTTTAGCTTCTTTTACCTGCCAATATGGCGTCTACTAACTGAGAGTCACGTGGGGTCCGTAGCTCTAGGCATGCAGAAGCCCGCAGCTGGACTATTTGTTATTGTCAGAAAACTCAATAAAACGGGAAATATGGTAGATCCTGTTGTGCCCCAGGATGCAGAACAGACGCGGACGACATAAGGAATGAGCCATCTACAGGATTCCCCAAGATCCGGAGCGCCACAAATGTTGGATCATTGTAATAAAACGCGCTAGTGACCGGGCTAAAATGAAGCTGTGGGATCCCGAGAGTAAAAGTTTTCGCTTATGCAGCGACCGCTTCATATCAGGTACTTAAACCAACGTTTCCTCAACTGTGTATGGTATTTATTTTAAATGCTTTTATTACGATTCTTAGTGGGCTTCCTAAACTTATTTTGGCGTGGCTTTTTCTGTCTTATTACTCATAGCAACAAGTAAACATCACGTAAAACGTTGCCTCGTGAGTTCTGCGTGCTGCCGTTTACGTGATTTATGATCACAGAAATTAACCGGATAAGCTGTATTTAATTTTTAAGCAATGGTTGATCAATTGTCAGATCACACATAAAAAGCACTTTGGATTGCTATTATCCGTCTCACCAAGACAGTTTTCAGTCAGATCCTGAGACGTTCCTCCCTGACATTTTTATTTTTTTCACGGAAAAAAAAAATCAAACTAGTGATTTTTCTTGGCGTTAAGTTTATACATTCAAACAGCACAGCATTCTATTTAAACTACTTACGTGTAAATCTATGTTATTTGTCCATCCATTTTCATCCGCTTATCCGGAGTCGGGTTACGGGTGCAGTAGCATCGAGAGGCCCAGACTTCCCTCTCCCCAGCCACTTGGGCCAGCTCCTCCGGGGAAATCCCAAGGGGTTCCCCGGCCAGGTCCGGTAAGAAGTCCGCTCCGACAGCTTCTGGCGTTTTTAAAAAGAATCCCAGGGGCACGGTAAGGGTCGGAGATGTTTAGTCTATTTAATTTCTGACTATATAAAACGATTTATTCGGTTTTAAAGTGTGTAGTAAACTCCGACGAAGTAAAATCCAAGCCTATCCCGTTCATGTTCATGTTTACGATCCGTGTTTGTTTACCTTTTTTGCCTGCCAATATGGTGTCTACTAACTGAGAGTCACTTGGGGTCCGGAGCTCTATTGGCACTAGTCCCTCGCGGCCCTACATGGACAAACAGGCATGGACTATGGATGGATGGATGAATGAGACCTTAAAGGGACAATGTATAGTTTTTATCGTTTATCCCTGGAAATATCCATCAAAATGTTGTGGAAAATGAATGAAATGATGCCCAGTTGTTGAAAAATATTGGCAGCTTCTTAACATATAATCATAAAAGTCAGGTCTAAAATGCATGGGAGCGGGTCTAAGTCTCAGGGCAACGCCATATTAGATGCCATGTTTCTTTCTACGGGAGCCATCGAGGACAAAATACATTCACTGATTTGTAACAAGCGGTTACAAAACATTTACCATTCATGAATGTTGTTGTTTACACGTTTACCTCTTTACTCATTGCCACTGATGAAAGGGAGTCTGATGTGCTTGTCATTTTGCTGAAGTTTGCACCCCCCGGGGCTTTTTGACCCTAATGGGCATTTGTTGGTAAGGTCTCACTGGAACAAAAAAATTCTTTGCTGCAACATATCAGGTATTTACTGACCCCATCGCAAGGAAAAATACACACTGTCACTTTAAACAAACATTTACATATTTTTTTCTTCCTTTGTTTAACCAGTGTACGGCCAAACCTAACATTTGTAGACAAGTAAAATATTTATTGAAAAATCTTAAGCTATCAAAAAATGTTTTGAAGTTGAGCAGATTAAAAAGAAAATAATCTGTAGTAATGTTGTTTTTGCATCTTTTAATTTGAAATGTTTTTTTTTTGTTTGTTTGTTTTTTAGCTTGCCTGGATTCTGCTTCAGTGACTTTGGCTCATTGGCCAAAATTGCACTGCAGTAGATTAGATGAAAGGCTCTTAGGTCTTGCGCAAGCAGAGGCGGAGCTGGCCTAAATGGCGCCCTGTGCGAGATCCCCCTGTGTTCATTAGCACATCAAGTTCTATTCAGTTTACCGGTAAACATATCACGAATGTACAACAGGTCAATTATTAATCATCTTGGCTACGTAGCTCAATCTATGCATTCCAGTAGCGTTTGCTACAAACAAATATAAAAACAACAATAAAAGAAAACAACAGTCTGACAGACAGCATAGCCGAATTCAAGGCAACACATAACAATAATCATTTGATTGCTCTTGGTTTCAAATTAAGCCCACTAAAGTGCTTAAGTAAATAAAAGTGTTTCAAAAACAGCGTTTTTGAACCGGAGTTCTGCTCGCGGTGGGAACTCCGCCGAACAAGGTCATTTTTTATAGCGAAAACGATCGACTGGTCACTGACAAGTAAAAGGGTGTTATTGGTAGATGTTAAGAACACTTACCGCTGAGGTAAAATGAGAGTATAAATGAATTGAGGGGAGAAAAACGCTTTGTTTTCCAACACCGTTCTACAAGCAACAAGCTTACAGCCACGGCAGGAGCAGCTTTCATGGTTGCCGCGACGTGGAAGGAGCCAATCAGGAGAGGGACCTCACATCAGCTGACGTGGGTCATGTGAGAGGGAGTAGTTGATATGGGTTACACTTTGTTGTGCTTTTATTACAGAAATATTAGTATTATCATCACTATTATTATTAAGAACATGCGATTTCTATGTTTTGTTTATGTATTGGTTGATGCTAAAAAAAAAAATTTTTTTTAGAAAAAAAAAAAAAAAAAAAAAGGAAAAATGCCGCCCCCTGCAGACTGCCGCCCTGTTCGGCCGCACATGTTGCACATATCAAGCTCCGCCACTGTGCTCAAGAGTATTTTTTCATATTTTTGTTGTAATGAAATTTTGTTTATCAGCTGTGGATATTTTTTTTTACCAGAAATTTACTTTTCCTCCATTTTTTGAAATGGACAGAAAGAACAACAAAACAGCAAAGCAGCCAAAACCAAAGAAAAATGACAAAAAAAGCTCCATAGAGTCTCAGTTTTACTTCTTCTGTTTTGTTTTTGTATTTTTGAACAGTTCTCATATTTTCAATGATGTTTTTTTATTTGATCTTTATGGTGTTTTTTTAATTTTTTATTTTATTGTGTTCATATTCAGAGTTCATCACCTTTAACGCAGAGTTTCTTGAGCTCAGCTAATTGCTCACTAACTCCACCTGAGTGTGATTGCTCACCTGTTCTACATTCAGTGATCAGTCCCCAGTCTACATATGACTCAGTGTCATCTTCTTTCTCTGCTGTTGCCAGATTTTGTTCACGTTGCCTACAGCTTCTTTGCTTTTGTAGTTCAGTTGGTTTTATGCTAAATCTCTTTTGTTTGACCTCATCCATCCAGCTTGCCTCACAAAAATCCTGAAGAACTATTGTGCAAGCTCACTTTAAAATATAAAAAAAATAGTTGTATATGAGTATCAAGTGACATAAAATGTTAATGTTGGTGATGCAACAGTTGTGAAAAACTGTTGACGAGTGCCATGTTAGTCTTACAGTCTCATTTTCTCATCATGAAATCATTCTGAAATAGTAAAAATGGAAAACTTAAAGCATTTTTTGACTATTGCCCATAAAGTTGCAAATGACTGCAAAATGTAAAGACAAACCAAATGAAGGTGCTTTCTTAAGCACCTAAATGAGTCCAGTCCCGTTAACCATCCTGGTGTAAAAGCACCTAAAGTTGGTGGAAGCTGGGATGTGAAATATGTGATCACGTGTAACGTTTAGGACGGATCTGTGTGAAATTCTCCAGTGGAGAACAGAAGAGGAGCTGGGACGTGTTTTTCTACGCTAACTAAAATCAGTGGCAAAGAAACAAGCTGAGAGCTTTTGAACTTAATCAGATACAGGTATAGCCAAAGAAAATTAGAATATTATGAAAACATTAAATATTTTTGTTTCAGAAAGTTTAACTCTGGTATTGTATTGATGTATTACACATAGAGCAAAATATGAATACCCTTTTATTTATTGTAACTTAATGTTTACGGCTTAGAAGAAGAAATGATATCTTATATAGTTTCTCTCAAGAATAAAATCATGAGGCGCTTCACAAGAACAATACAAATTGAAAAAAATCATTTAAAAAATCATAAGTAATACCTTTCTCCTGGCACTCGAGTACAGACGCTTCCCTCTTTTGCTCCCTTATCTTTTTTTCCCAAGGCTCTTTGTCCTGTCTGCCCACAGAGCGCTTCTCTGCATTTCTTCTGAAAAACTCTATTTATTACTAACCACAGATTTGATAAACTGGTCATTCAATGCGATCGATAAATTTTCAACAATGAGAACGGAGCAGGGGGCTCCCACATGTCCACAGGGGATGCACCCGGTGGGATATATTTTGGATTCCTGGAAGGAGTGGAAGATCATATGCCTCTCCCGGCTGTCCATTGAGGACATCGAAGACGTGTGGATATTTGGTCTGATCACAGGATTTCTCCTGATTGGAGTGGGAGGATATCTGGTTATCTGGAAATTTGGGAAGATGGGAGCAATTGGGAGGGCGAAGGGCTTCTTGGACCGCGGTATCCCACCCGCATGGCTGACTGGCTCAAGTGTGAGGCTGTAGTCATGCTGATCTCCTGTGGAGATCTAATATGGACTGGGACTGTGAAATTACAAGTGTCGCCTCAGACCACTGCGATCGCAGCTGGGCACCATTTACATCAGCTCTTGCCCAACGGTCGGAGATAAGCGGAACACTAGCTACATACTAACCCAAAGCTAACAGAGTTTTTACGGCAGTTTTCAGCAAGAAAAATGTGGTAGAGCGACTCCAAAGTAACGGCACATCTGGCCTAGTCATGAAATCATAACTAGGTAAGCTGACTGTGGATATTGGGCTTCGCTGGTCCACCACGGTGAAAGATTCACATGTCCGCTGTTGTTGATGGTCCCTTCTCCGGGAGCCGGAGATCAGTGGGACACTAGCTACATGCTAACCCAAAGCTAACAGAGTTTTTCCGGCCGTTTTTCAGCAAAAAAAAAATGTGGTAGAGCGACTCCAAAGTAACGGCACATCTGGCCTAGTCATGAAATCATAACTAGATAAGCTGACTGTGGATATTGGGCTTCGCTGGTCCACCACGGTGAAAGATCCGCATGTCCGCTGTTGTTGATGGTCCCTTCTCCGGGAGCCGGAGATCAGTGGGACATTAGCTACAAACCTGAAGCTAACAGAGTTTTTCCGAGCGTTTTCAGCTAGAAAAATGCGGTTGAGCGACCCAAAAGTGAAGCTGCGTCAACAAAAAGAGCTTCGGTGTTTCTGTGGTCTCCCTCAGAGATCCAGCATGACCTCAGCCTCGCTTCAAAGCCGGCCCGGCTGCGTCGGGAGACGGGAACAGCCAGCCGCCTGCCATTCTCACGGAGGAGACAGTAGAAGCTGGGCACCTGCTCAAGGTTCTTATGCAACCCCACTAACATGTTTGACCAAGCAGTTAAATGACAGCATTTCCCCCCATTCAACCAGCAAACTAAAGTACAGAAAGAAGCAGAAACTGCTGGGATGGTCTGTTAGTAACCACTGCTTGCCCTTTTGTCCAACTCATTCCATGATTAACATCCAAACACACAGACACAAATATAGTTCAGAGATGTCGAAACGGCTGAACATCTATTAACGTGTGGCTGAGGCCTTTCTTCGGAGCTAGCTCTGAAGTCGCATGAAGTTCATTAATTATTCAGAATTTTAAGCATTAAATTCCACTTGAACAGAAGAGTTACAAAAAAGTCACCCCCCTCAGAGTTGTCATGAATGTAAACTAGATCTATTAAACCTAAAATGGTTTATTTGAACCAGGCTGTAAACATGTTTATTTCTGCTGTGAAATGGACATTTTTAACATGGGAGTCAATGAGGATTTGCTCTCTTCTGCAGCCAGAGCCTAGTGGATGAGGGTGGAACAGCACTTTTTGCCACTTCCGTGTTGGCTTCAAATTTGCTGCAGAATTATGGGAGCTTGGCCACCACGCAGCAACAGATGTCCAAATATCAGGAAATAAGACTCCAAAGCCATCTGTAGCTATACTTTCTCCAGCTGACTTGTACTTCCTGAAACAGATACATCTCAGCTTTCATTTTTTTCCACCCAATACTTTTTCGTTTTGGTTCTAAGTAATTTATCACCATTTGTGTTTGCAATGCAATTTTACATTAATCGCTTTTTGCTTTCAAGCAAGCAGCTCAGGAGGTAGAGCGGCTTGTCCAAAAATTGTAAGGTTGTAGGTTCAATCCCAACTCCCTCCAGAGAACGTTGCTGTTGTGTCCTTGGGCGAGACACTTAACCCCCTTGCCTGCTGGTGGTCGGAGGAAGAACTGGTGGCGCCTGTGCATGGCAGGCCTCGCCTCTGTCAGTGCACCCCTGTGCAGCTGTAGCTACATAGCTCCTCATCACCAGGGTGTGAGTGAGTGGATGACTGTGTTGTGAAGCGCCTTGTGGATTTGGAGAAACTTAAAAAGCAAGTCACCCCAAACCAGAGTATTACTCCGCCCCCACTTCCTGTTTGAAAAATGCAACAAATGTTGCCTAGCAGACCGAAGGGGCTGAGCCACTAACAAACACACACACACACACACACACACACACACACACACACACACACACACACACACACACACACACACACACACACACACACAACAACAACATTGTGACATCATATGGTACCAGCTAACATTCTAGGGTACCTCTTAGCCAATAGCGATGGCAGATTTAAATTCAAATGCAGTGCAGAGTTTTTACCTGACAACGGCACAACACTGACAGTTTTAGGAAGAAAATTAAAATTTTAACTAAAAGTGCAAAACTTTTGAGTTCACGTGTCTGCAGCACGATTAGACCTGCATTTATATAGTTTATCAGAAAAAAGTTGATTTTGGGGTGACTTGCTCTTTAAGAAGGCACTATACAAGTACAGGCCATTTACTATTTAATCAAACCACCAAATTACAATACATGACTATGTTCATGTTGTCTTAGCTTTGTTGTTTACCGTCAGACATTCCTGACACGAGTCTCTCCAGATATGAAAGTGTTGATTACATGAACTTTCCTGTATTTTTTATCCTTATTTAAATAATAGATTAAATCAAATGAGCTCAGCTTTACAGGTTATGTACCAACGTTTGATTCTATACAACTCAGTGTAGGTAAAAAAAATTTACAACGTCAGACACCCCATTATCAGCATCATTGAACAGAAGAATAAAAAAGCTTGCTACTTCATTTTAAAAGCAGTTTTCTTTTTTTTATCCATTGCAAAGTAAATCCATTGGAATGGCGAAGCTGTGCAGATAGCACCATCGAATTTAATACAAATTCCTGGTTTGATTTGCTTTATATACTGTAGGGCTGTTTTATCTGCACAAAGCAAACCTCTGCAGGGTATTGCAAGATTATGAGACCAGTGTTTCCTGCCTCAGCACTGAAGTCTGTCAGCACAGAGCCACAGCAAGGGATGATGTGGGGTGGAGGAGGGGGCTCTGTTTGTTTACTGTGTGTGGAGTGATCAATGGGAACGCCGGCGTGCGAGAAAAGTCTCGGGGTCGGTGTAACCCCTGAGCATCGGAAAGTATCAACAGAATAGGGGGGAAAAACCTCTAAACAACCCCACTGGGTGGCCTGGTTCTCTTTAGTCGCCATATTCAACATTCACACATGCATGAGCACATGTACGCTGCAACACATGCTTGCAAATCCCTCGCCTGTGGCAAGAGTATACACATGCAGATGAGGAATGACAGTGCAGCTCTGATGTGATGTCTGTGCCTGGATATTCGGGATATTCGTCGCCACCGGGCCCCAGAACACAAACACGAGGGCCAAACCAGGAGGCGAGACAGTAGAGGACAAATGATCACAAACAAAGTCACAAAGCCAAAGCAGTGTGGCCAAAACTGCATAATGACACACAGAGTAACTAATGGGGGACGCAGAATCCTGACCTGCTGCTCAAGGCTGGGTCACTGCAAAAACTGTTTTATCTCTGCTTATTACTGGGAAACTGACCTGGAGGCTGCAGCAGAGAAAACATCACATCCTAATGCCAAAAGGAAGGATTAAAGGATCAGAAACTGACGCAGAATAAAAGAGAAGGCAGCAAGGGGAGAAACATGCTCAGAGGACTGGGGCGACGAGGAAAGAGACGGACTGAAAGGCAAGATGGACAGATTGTCAAAATAAGACATAAATACCAAAAATGGTTGTTTTAGAAGGGTTTCTCCTTTTGTTGTGTTGTCATTGCTTTTCCAAGTTCATGCATGTGAGAGAAGCTAAATTAAATCCTGGAGGCAAAAATCAGAGGGGAGCCCATGATTCACAACCGCCATTAAAAATCAATTTAGATCATCAGAAGTCGTCAGTGTCATTTTGTCAGCGTGAGAAAAGAGTGGAGATGCAAACGAGCCATCCACTCTAAATAATGTTATTTATTCTATGAGTTTCATAATATGGCAAAAATACATGAAATAAAAGCAACACAGAGGTCTCCACAGTCAGAGAACAAATGCCTGGAGAGGTGATAACCACAGAATACCTTTTTCCCCTTGAAAGAATAAAAGGATAAATGCAAATATAAGCTCCACCTAAAAGCCAAAAATTACAAGTAAATCTTATCAACTGTCTTTTTAGTTTGACTCCAAAATATAAACAAGGCAAATGTCAGGCTTTTGCAGTCGACAGGAGGATTGGTGCTTTGTCTGCAGTGATGCGGGCGTTGTACCGGTCTGTCGAGGTGAAGAGAGAGCTAAGCCAGAAGACAAAACTCTTGTTTTAACGGTCGATCTACGTTCCTACCCTCACCTATGATCACGAGCTATGGGTAGTGACCGAAAGAATGAGATCAGGGATACAAGCCGCCAAAATGAGTTTTCTCCACAGGATGTCTAGGCTCTCCCTTAGAGATAGGGTGAGAAGCTCCATCATTTGGGAGGGGCTCGGAGTAGATCTGCTGCTCCTCCACATCAAGGTGCCAGTTGAGGTGACTTGGGCATTTGCTTAGGGAGCCTCCTGGATGCGTCGCTAGTGAAGTTTTCCAGGCTCGTCCAACTGGGAGGAGACCTAAAGGAAGACCCAGGATACGCTGGAGGGACTATGTTTCTTGACTGGCCAGAGACGCCTTGGGATGTCCCCTGAGGAGCTGGCCCCAGTGGCTGGGGAAAGGGAAGTCTGGGCCTCTGCTTAGGCTGCTGCCTCCCGCGATCCGACTCAGGATAAGCGGAAGAGAATGGACGGAGGCTTTTGACGTCAGCCCAAGATGTTTTGAGAAAATTTGTATTCTTGCATTCATCTGTTCATTCACCTATCTGGGTTGGGTGGCAAAAGCAACAAGCAGAGAATCTCAGACACCCCCCTCACCTCCTCCAGAGGATCTCAAGGCTTTCTCAGGCCCATTGTGAGACTCTGTGCTGGGTCGCCCCTACGGTCTCCTGCTGATTAGAGCCCTGCACTGAAGCCCTAGGATCTTGGGCTGGTCATGACGGCCGTCAGGCCGGGCTTCGGGCCAACAACTGTGTAATCACCTTGGACACGGGCCGGGCGCCTTTTATTTTTAATCGAATTCATAAAAAAAATTTAAACACAAACGCAGCAGTAGAGCCCTGCGCGGGACTGTTTTCTTCATCCCGCTCCTGCTGAATTTCTGACCATTACCGCCTGCAACTGCAACGTTACACTCCCGCCCGCACCTGCAGCGTGCATGTCTACTCCCGCCCGCAACCGCAAAACTCAGAGAAATTATTACCTCACAATAGAAGAGATGTATTGAGTTTGCATCCTCTCTGGTCCTGGAGAAAACATGTCAAAACCCGCGGCTCTTCCATCCATCTGATGCGGCTCTCTGTGCTTGTAAAATAATGAATGGATATTTAAATAAAAAGCTTTATATTTTACTGAATTAATTTTATATCTGTAAGTCAATGCTATGTAAAGATTGTCTGCGTAAACCTGAACAGTTCAACCCGGTCTTACTGTGAGACCGGGTTGACGGGTCACGCTTGTGCGTAATCATAGGCGCTTTCTGAGCTGAAGAGGATGTGAGATTCTGGGCTTCTCCTCAGACGGCTCCTGGATGTGTCGCCACATTGGAGACAGGAACAAGCGCTATTCAGCCAAAGTTTCATAATCAGGGAACATTTTCTAAGTGACAAGTCTCTCTGAAAGACAGGGTTTGGAAAACGCTCACTTCAGTGGGAGGAATCTTCCCGCATGCGCTCTGGTTCTGCAACGCGCTCCAAGCCCCTCTCCACAACTTCAGCTCGCTGTGCACATATGCGCTGACAGCGAGCTGCGCTGAGCAGCTCAGATGTTCAGATGGGAATCTTTTCTTGAGTGATTTGGCTACATCTGCGATGTGCGTAGAATAAAATGTCAGTTCGTCTTGCATGCATCGGGGTAATTCTTTCTATTCTTTCTCCGTCAAAATAAACCGTCAAATAAGGGAACTGTCCGGTCAACACAACACAAGCCCTGCTTTAGACTGTTTTGTTTTCTTGTGAAAATTGTTGGAAAGAGATAAAATTTAACTTGATTACCACCAGAGCCTGCGCCGTTATCTCCATGACGGTAAATGAGGGAAAAACAAATTGATCGGATCCTGCACGTCTCTTAACACATTGGTCAGGATTGATGCACTTTGTTTTCATTTAGTTGGTTAAACAAAAAGTCGGGCTCGGGTCGGGCCAGAGAATCCTGAAAACCTTTTCGGGCCAGGTCGGGCTGGGGCTCCACCCCCTCGGGCCGGGCCGGACACCGGCTCAGATTTTAGGCCCGTGCAGGGCTCTACTGCTGATACTGGGTCTGAAGTACCTCCTGTGGAAGGCATCTACCATGCATCCTTACCAGGTGCCCATACCACCTCAGATGGTTCCAGCTGATGTGAAGGACCAACAACTCTGGTGGGCCTTTCGTAAAAGCACGGCTCAACTCAGTTCGGCCTGGTTCCAAGGCGTTTCCTCTTGTAACAGTTCGCAGGTTGCCTAACCCCTTTTTAGTACCTACTTTGAAGTGCTTCCAAGGGTACCAAACCAGGCCCAAAACTAACCGCAAAGACCTTCATTGCTGATTGGCTAGGGGGTGGAGTCACTGGTTGCTCCAGAAGGTTCTGCCTTGCTTCCTGCAAACCTTTATAGATGTCTTTTTTTTTCTGGTGGGTCAACCAAAAAACTACTGACTAAACAGAGTTTATAATAATACCATGTAACATTGTTGTGTTATTTTGTTAGTTTTTAGCAGGTACAGACCACTTTGTGCTGCTTTTGAAAATCTGGGGTGTGCCCCACTCTGACGAGCTCGCCACTAGAGCCATTACTCAGTTGATATGGAAAAACCACCCAAACCGTGTAGAGTCAAGCCATGTCTGACTTATCACTGGTAACAGTACCAGGCTATCACTTTGGCTGTACAGGAATTGGATCAGAATAACAAACACTGTATGTGACTGCAGTGAGATTAGGGGACACTCAAATTCAATATTTGACATATTATGTAAAACTAAACACAAGGTGTAAGAGGCTGAAGGCAGATTTACATGAATTGGTGCTGTGATGTGGAAGTAGCTTTGATACAGCAGCAGCAAACATTCAAGTTGTGGAGGATTTATTGCACTGATGAGTGCTCAACTGGCTGTCGTGAGAGTGTTAGTTTATTTATTGTCCTGATTTATGCGGTAAAGAAGCTCTTACTGAGGCTGCTGGTTCTTGATTTTGAGGCTTTGTAGCGCCTTCAGGATGGCAGGAGTTCAAAAGAGGGGATGACCATGGAGCGAGGGGCGTTTGACAGCGTCTTTGGCTCTGCAGATGTAGGTGGCAAATCTTCCAGAAAGGACAGCCAGTGATCTGTTCTGCAGTTTTGATGCATTTAACCTTCCTCCTTTTTATCTGCAGCAGAGCTTCCAGCACCGACGGTGATTTTCTACACTAGCTGCAGCTACCCTGAGACATGACTGAAGTGAGTCTGCCACAAAATTGGCACCGCCAGTCCCTCCGTTCACCGCCAGCAGGCAGGTGGGATAACATGTCTTGCCCAAGGACACAGCAACTGACACTGGCATGAGCCTGGGTTCGAACCACCAACCCACCGATTACAGAGCAAACTCCTAACTCATGACCCACTGTGGAGATGTAACAGGAACAATTTAATGTAGAGGAACTTCATAGGTAAAAAATAGTATTTTTTTATTTCACAAGTATTCTATGGTTAAAATATATATTTTTCGAGACAAGCTAATGCAAACATGTAATTTAGTTCATGGGAGAATTAACCGAAGACTGCACTGCCATTGCGCATCGAGCAATCTGTGATCTATTTTTTCTTCCTTTCGAGACAACGGTAAATGGCCTGTATATGATATAGCACCTTCTAGAGTCCTGGAACCCCCCCAAGGCACTTTATAACACAATCAGTCATTCACAGCCTGGTGGTGATGAGCTACATTGTAGCTGCAGCTGCCCTGGGGCACACTGACAGAGGCGAGGCTGCTGAACACAGGCGCCACCGGTCCCTCCGACCACCACCAGCAGGCAAGGTGGGTTAAGTGTCTTGCCCAAGGACACAACAACAGCGAGAAACTGAGCGGGGCTCAAACCTGCAACCTTCACCTGACCATCACCCAAAGACAAAGTAAAAAATGGTCCTTAAGTGCTCAAAATATATTTTCTTAAAAGTTACTTTTTGTCTATAATTCTGTCCATTTTAAGAAACTAGTAAGGTTTTTCACCAATCTCGTACTGATTGGTGAGGTCTGCGTGGACGCAGGCGTAATGTAGCACTTTTACGCGTTCATTATTATAGTGGAAGTGACAGAAGTAGCATGTCTGTGTTTCTTTACTATCCCTTTTTCCTGTGGTGTAACATCATCACCTCCACTTGATCCTTCAAAACATGTTTTGAAGGTGTGAAAAAGCCTTTTTTATTACTATTTCTGATTTATAACGGGTCACTCTGAGTTTTTCATGCAGACAGAACGTGAAAATAGTCTCCTACACTTATCTCCTGCACTATGAAAATAGATGATGAAACTCAAGGATTTGAAAAGCCTGACAGATCTACGTCACACTGTCACTTAACATTCATGGACTCATCCATCTTGGCTCACGACAGGGAAGGCTGTTGTTGGTTCAGCGTCCAGGAAACACCAGAGAACATCTTGGCTAGTAGAAGCTAACCTTTAGCATTAGCAACTTCACCACACACCAGAACTCCTTCGGGCATGTGTCATTTGTGGAGATAAAACATCAAGTTCCTATGTTTTCTGCCTAGAGCAGGAAAATGTTGTCAGATTAAAAAGTAAATCAAGATCTGATTGCTCATAGCTGAGCTGTAACACAGATTGTTTTCAGTTTACAGCAATCGGAGGGTTCTGAGGACATAAAACAATCAGCAAGGCCAGGCCCAGGCTGTTCCTTTGGAAGAAGTTGATTTTCAAGCTAATGAGGCAAACAAGTCTGCAGAGGGTAGAAAAGCACCTCATTCACAAAGAAATTTTGAAAAGAGAAAACCGTGATAAAAACCGCTCACAAATTCAAAACCGTGGCCAAATCATCATCTTGCTTTTCTGATAAAGAAACATGTTCTTCCATATGTGCACTTCTTGTGTAGGAGTAAATATTTTTGGTGTTCATGCTCATAAATCTGTGTGTTGTTTGTGTTTTGATGAAGGGCTTAAGTTTCCGAATGCAAAACTGTAGTTTAATTGTATAATCCAGGCTTTGTAAGCAGGGGATATCACAGGATAACCAGCGAACGGATGCGATCTAACAAGGCACTTTGCTCCGCGGTACACGGCTTTGAGGGGATTGAGCCAAAAAAAGAAGTGAGATTTTTAACTAGGAAGAGATTTGGATCTGCTTGGCTTCGTGGCTGCTCAACAGTCACAAAGATGTGTGCACAACAAAGAGAGAAAGGCAGGTTCACGCTGAGGCCCCCCTTTCCTTCCCGACTTCCTGCAGACGCTGTTTAGAAATTGGGCACAAAAATCGAAGCTTGAAAAGACAAGGCACAAATCCAGTCACCATCTGAGATAGGAAATGAAGTGGGCAGATTGGTCTTACTTGGTCTTCGTTAGTTTTATGTTGCTTGCCTGTAAGCGTGTCACAATATGCCCACGATCAAATGATACTTTATGCTCGTGCTATGGTGCTGCAACTGTAAATGTGACTGATGGGCTCTGATTATCAAATCAACTTTAATAGTAAGTCTACTAAACATTCAACAGTATTACTATGAAGACATTTTACTGGTTGTGTTGTTGGTGGCTGGTCTCAGGTTGTATAGGAAATGGCCCGATTTCCCCTAAGGCTGCAGGGATCGCTGCACTTGGCTTGGCTTCCCTGGCCTCTGCTGGTTGTTTGGGTGGGTCGTTGCGTCCATCGACATATAAATATTGGACAATGGGTTTCCATAACCTCCAATAACACATTTTTGAAGAAAAATGGGAGGTGGCCACCACCGCCATTTTGACCGTGTCACAGGTTCCGTCAAGCCCAGACAATTCCACAAAAAGGAAGAGAGGTGGAGCTGAGGGTGGGGCTGTAAGGCTGAGATCAACTGACGACACCCGGTCGAACTAGCTACAAGCTAACCTGAAGCTAACCTGAAGCTAACACGGAGGTGGGAGCTAAGCTAAGGGAGGTAGCAACCTAGCTACAACCGGAGTTAACTGTGCACAACACCAGAGCTTCTGAGTCAGAGATACGCCAGGCTGACCGCTGGGTAAAACCAAGTGGAACACAGAGGTCTCCGAGAGCTCCACAAGCTGGCAGCCGCACAGCAGACAAGCGCCGCTGCAATCTGAGATGCGCAGAGCTGCCGCTGGGGAGAACCGGGTGGAAAGGTTAGCCCGCGCAGCAGACAGAGATGCGCCGAGCTGAGGGGAGGGGAGAAACGGGTGGAAAACAGAGGTCTCCTGAGAGCTCCACAAGCCGATAGTCGGAACCCAGCTCCACCAACATGTTATATTTCAACCCATTTTCTAAAGTACAGCATTATGTTAAATGCACTGGGTTTTACCCTATTACATTTAAATTTCATGGTTAAACAGTACATGTTAAAATCTAAGCTCAGCTCGGCAGTGACCTAAAATACATAAATATAATTTTACTTACCGAAAAAAATGAAGTGGAGACTCCTTGGACGCTCTATTAGTGCAATTAATGCCACAGCAAGTCATTTTGTCCAACAATTGCACAAAAAATATCCAAAAAAGAATACACAAACACAGAGACTCAAAATCCCGGAACAGTTTTCAGGCCAGACAGAGGCTCTACTGAGGCCTTTTCAAGGAGCTAGCTCTGTGGTCACGTGGGTCTGATGCTCATTAATTATACGGAATTTTAGGCTTTTAATACACTTAAACAGAAGAGTGAGAAAAAAATTCACCCCCCTCAGAGTTGTCACGAGTGTAGATCATTTTAACAAAAACATGTTTTGGTACCAGGCTGTAAACATGTTTATTTTTGCTGTGAAATTGGTATTTTTAACATGGGAGTCAATGAGGATTTGCTCGCTTCTTACACCAGCCCCCAGTGGATGAAGGTGGAACTGCAATTTATTTCATTTCCGGGTTTGCCTCAATTTTTCACCCACATTGTAGGGGCTTGGTTGTGTCACAGTGATCTGGTCCAATAGAAGTTCACACTGGGCATGGGACTCTTTCCATTGGATCACAGCTGTGTCCTGGGCTTCAACCCAGCTTTATTCATAAAGCACCTTAAAATCACAGCAGGTCCTTTCATACATGCTAATGCATGTATGTCAGCATTCATACAATGTAAAATGAACAACAGACGAGAAAAGGTTATTTGTGTTGTGAAACGGTCCTACCAAATGTGGACTAAAGTCACATGACTTGGATTCAAGTCAGACTCAAGCCATTATTTTAATGACTTCTGACTTGACTTGATAAAATATATAAAAGACTTACGACTTGACTCGGACTTGAACGCCAATGACTTGCTACTTGAATCGACTTGCATCTGTTGACTTGATGATGACTTGAGCATATTTGATATTTTAGCACAAAAGTGGCGCAACATGGACAAAAATCATAAATCATTCTTGCTTTTGGGTTTGATTTGCAGCACTTTGTTTATAATCAGTTTCAGTTGCACTTCCTGCTTGTTTGAGCAAATAAATGAAGCTTTAAGAAGTTTTATTTCTGGAATTTATTTATTATCATTGTCATTAAATTGAAGGTGGACAGATGACTTATGACTTAAATTCAAAATTAGGGACTTGGACTTGACTTGGACTTCCACATCATTGACTTTGGACTCAACTTGGACTTGGTTCTCTTTAACTTGGAATTGACCCGAGACTTGACTGGAACGACTTGTGACTTACAAAGAAGTGACTTGGTCACGCCTCTGCCAAATTGTTATGAAGCCATTTCTGAGCTCTTTGGAGTACAATGTTAAACAACAAGAACGGTCGTTCACAAGTGGAAAGGATTCAAGACAAATTTATTCAACATCCTTCCAGGTTTGTTCCTAGGTCAGATTATCCAGTGATCTGGGAAACTGCCAGGTCTCAGTCAGCGTGCATCAGTTGTTTAAATAAAAGGGGCTGGACATGAAAATGTGTACTACATTCGGCCACAGGGCATAATTTTAAATATTGTGTTGGTCAGTGATCACGTGTCAAAGATGATGTCATTAGTACTTTTACAAAAAACAAAAAACTTCAAAGAGGGTCGGCCAAATTTGTAAATCTGAAATTAATTAACCCCTAAACCTCTGGAACCATGTTCTTTAGCATAAGTAGAGATGGTCAGTCACAGTGCATGACACTATAGCCCCCTTCAGACAGGCCATGAAAAACGGAAATGTTCCGGACTCTGTCCGTAAGACCTTTGTGTCTGAATACAAACATCCGGATAACGTGTTCCGGAATTAAACCGGACGAAGCCCCTAGTAACAGGTCTGGACTTGTTACGGACAGGGTGGCTGCTTCAGACTGGTGAGGTAGTTCCGGACAAGAGCTCCTGTAGCATGCGGCGAACCACGGCAGCTCGCCTCCTACGGTACCGCCTAGACGCGCGACGGAGCGCTTCACACCGCTTCAGTGGTTCCTTTAACCATTGAGCTTCATCATCCAGGTCTCTTATGCGTCTTCGTGTGCTCAGAATTATGCTTAAGCGCCTCGTGATTTTTATCTTGAGAGGCGCTATAGAAATGATATTTTCTTCTTCTTCTTAACATAAGTCCGATTTCCCCCCCCCCCCCCCCCCCCTCTCCCCGTCAGATATCTGGAACTTTTCTCTGCTGTGTGAACGCAGCTGAAAGGACAAGTTCCGGTACAAAAGTGGTGTGTCTGAAAACACAGTTCCGGTTAAAAACCGGATTGAATTGTCCACAAATGTTCCAGAATGAAAAGGGTTTATGTTGGGCAATAACCAAATACAGACTATTGCAGCTCAAGGCTAGTCTAGACCGTCATTTGCCCCCAAAAACAATTGACGGTCAAGCAACCCTCCATTAGTACCTCACAGCGCCGGCTAGTATTGTGGCTGGCCAATCACAGCTCGTCCATTCAGATAAACGATGTATTTATTGTTGTTTTTATGTTTTATCTTCTTCCACGGTGTAATGGCAGACACCGTAGCAGTTCAGTCACAGCGCTCTGTTGGTTTGGTGGGCCAATAACAACACTCTTATCAGCCAGGTGGGCGGGACCAGCCAGGTCGGAGTGTTACCGATACAAAGATGGAGGCAGGCAGCTCATTTGAAACTGCTTTGCCATAAACTTTGAACTATTTAGACTTTGTGTCAAGAGCAGATAGGGGTACTTAAGTCCTTCATTTTGAAAAATTATGTATTTGTGTCGTATTTGACGGAGTATGGCGGACATCCTCGATGACTGACATCTGCAGTGGTGAGTAACACACACACACACACACACACACACACACACACACACACACACACACACACACACACACACACACACACACACACACACACACACACACACACGACTGAGAGCCGTCAATGGACCGTGGCCAAACTATATATTCCCATAGATAAGATGGCTCACCAGGCTAACTGAAGCCAAGTTCCCAGCACTAAGGTGGCAGACATGCGGTCTGGTTGAATGCTGCAACCACAGGATTTGGAAACCTTGTAGTCATCAAAATCAGCTGTGAACTCCTCTTAACCAAAGTACTTTGGAGTCCAACATTGGTCCATTTGTCCAACAGTTAAAGCTTGAGCTAAACGTTAATCCCAAACGCTGCAGCATATCTAAAACTGAAAATGTGACACAAGGACAAACGGTCTAAATCCAGGCTTCACGGAAATCCCATGAAATGTATCCGTAAATGACCTCCCCAACCTCAATGAACTGATGCAACAATGAGAAGAGTGGCCCAACATGTCTCTACGGTGATTAAAGAGATGAGGTCAAACAGAAGACAGTTACTTTTGGTTTTACCACTAACGATGGTTTTACAATTTACTGAATCATATATTTTACTTTTTAATTTTCAACAGCGTCTGAAAATGACGTTCTGATGTGTCTGGATGTGTCGTTTCTAAGAAGTGAGAAGGTTGGTTGCGGCTTTACACTTCGAGACATTTTAGCATGTTTTCAGCCAATCCGGTAATCAGAATTTATTGTGTTTTTCTTTTCAATTTCTTATTAATGCAGAGTTTTCGTTTGAGGTGAATTTCATATTCAGTGGGTTTAAAATGTAGTATTCTGGCAAAAAAAAGCACTTTCATATCCAGCAGAAATGTTTTTGACGTTCCTCTCTGATCACTTGTTTTTGATAGATTACACACACGTTAATTAAACACACCTCACTAATGGTCCAAATGTTCAGCAAAGTGTGCTGAAGTTATACAAAGTTATGGAATATCATCATAATATCCGGTGGGATGTTTTTTTTTTCTTCCTCTTAATTCATTATGCATCTTTAATGTCTTCCAGGATCAGGTTGGAGAAAGCCTCGGCACAATTAGTCCAGACTGGAGGACCGTGCGATCAGAAGGCCGCGGTCTGAGCCGAGTCTCGCCATCTGGGATCTTGGCTGAAGAAGCTTTGATGTGTTGCACAGCTCTTTATTTCAGAGCCAAGAGTAAAAATCCTCAACCTGCCTACTTAAACTCACCTCACACACCGATTAGTCTCCTCACACACAGACTATAAGTGGACTTCAGAGGCACGGTATTCGGTCTGCGACTTCCGTTTGCTCCATTTTTCATTCATTCACACGACATCCAGCAGGTCTGCAGATTTGTTCAGAGCGGGTAGAGAGCTGCTGAGGTTGCTGCCTCAAGGGATGCAGGCGTCTGATGGAGAACGATGCAGAGCCTCCAGATTTGAGCTTTAAAAAATAACACAGAGAAAGACGTATTTCATTTAACATTCAGTGCGAGAAAGGGCACGGACCAAAGAAACCCCTTTTTCCAACATATTCTCCTACTTAAAAATGTTCCACCAGCATGGGAGAAGCGGGATCTTTAACCCAAATTTCTCACAATATTTCGATACAATCCAAAAATATGGAAATGCATGCATTTATTAACCCTGCGTCTGACGACGGCTGAACTCAAAGAACTTATTTTCTTTGTCACGTTTCCTCCCTTTGATGCATTCCTAAAATTTTAGCCATGACGTATCCAGGATATTTTACTTGAGTTGAAAACCTTCCAGTTTGCATTGCTCGATCATAATCTCTCGTTGCATCAGCTGAATGTTGCATCATTTTGCATAATTTCCACGAGCTTCAAACGAACCATTTCTGCATAACTTAGCTTTTCATTGTTCCTTGGAATCACAAAGAACAAACTGGAACCTCCTTCATTTACCTTTGACCTCCTGAGCATTTGCTTCGTGCGCATTCCTAACGCCATCAATCTATTTGGGATTAGTATAACCTCAATTTTAAACAACTAGGAGATGATTTTGTTCGCTGAAATTTAGTTTTTAAAAATATAATTCAGACATTTACAAACTAAAGCTAATTTAATAATAAATGGATTGAACAGAAAGTCCATCCATCCATTTTCTTCCATTTATCCGGAGTCGGGTCGCAGGGGCAGTAGCCTAAGTCGAGAGGCCCAGACTTCCCTTTCCCCAGCCATTGGGCCAGCACTTCCGGGGAAATCCCTAGGCGTTCCCTGTCCAGGTGAGAGACATAGTCCCTCCAACGTGTCCTGGGTCTCCCTTTAGGCCCCGTCCTGGTTAGACGTGCCCGGAAAACCTCTTCAGGGAGGCGTCCAGGAGGCATCCTGACCAGATGCCCGAGCCATCTCAACTGACTCCTCTCGATGTGGAGGAGCAGCGAGTCTACTCCAAGCCCCTCCAGGATGACTGAGCTTCTCACCCTATCTCTAAGGGAGAGCCCAGCCACCCTGTGGAGAAAACTAATTTCGGCCAATTGTATCCGCAATCTCGTTCTTTTGGTCATTACCCAAAGCTCATGACCATAGGTGAGGGTAGGAACGTAGATTGACCGGTAAATCGAGAGCTTCGCCTTCTGACTCAGCTCTCTCTTTACCACGATGGACCTCATCCCTGACCCGGAGAAGGCTTTCTACCCTTTTCCGAATCAGAAAGAACATTTCATAATAAAACTAAAAATTAAGTAAATACGGATATAAAAGTTGAACATCTGATTATGATGATGTCAGGAGGGTGCTGGGAAGCATTTAACTAACTAAACCAATTAAAATTTCTTGGAATTCAAAATAAACTGAATAATGATTAAAACATTTTCCCTAATGGTTTGAGGATAAAAATGTGGAAGCCAATTCCCACCACTCTGTTTAACAAAACAAATCTCATAATTATGACCTAGCTATGTCATACTGATGAGGTAGCATCATCATCATTATCTATGTCATACTGATGAGGTAGCATCATCGTCATTATGAGATAGGTGGGTCACAACTATGAGATATACATATATATTTTTTAAATCAGAGTGGCGGGAATGGGCTTCCACACAGTAGGCTCAGTTTGTTTTTCAGGAATAAATCATTAATTTTATTTACAGAATTTGGTCACTAATATGTATTTTTATTTGTTTATCTTACTTTCTGTGTCATTATAATTTATTTATTTATTTGTTTTGATCTCCGTTAGCCTCCAAGTCTTCGCTTTTGTAGTTCTGCAGCGAGCACCCTCTCTTAGGTCTAAGGTTGCAGGTTCGAGCCCCGCCCTGTCTGTCGCTGTCGATGTGTCCTTGGGCAAGACAACCCATGTTGCCTGCTGGTGGTGGTCGGAGGAACCGGTGGCACCAGTGCTCGGCAGCCTCGCCTCTGTCAGTGCGCCCCAGGGCAGATGTGGCTACATCGTAGCTCATCCCCACCAGTGTGTGAATGTGTGTGTGAATGGGTGAATGACTGATTGTGTTGTAAAGCACCTTGAGGGTTTCCAGGACTCTAGAAGGTGCTATATCAAATACAGGCCATCTACCATTTAGCTTCTGCAGCATGCTCCGGTGGCTAATCTTCCTGGGGTTGTTTCAAACATAAAGCTTATAAAAACAATATGTCATGGTCTGCGTCTCCCTCATGTGTCTCCTTGCAACACATTCTCACTCCCAGCGCGTCAAAAACAAACGCTTGGTCAGCCACCCTCCACGTCAGACCCCTGATGCCAAAAGTGCCCTTTTTCGTTACATATGTGCGAAAAGGGTTTTTTCCCTTATTTGACTGCAGATCCCAATGCAGCGTAAAACTGACGTGATGGGATGTCTGCAGCCAGGACACCAAACAAGCTCACTGTACCTCACCTTAACCTTATCCTCTTATTTAACCTTATCCTCTTATTTAACCTTCCCCTCACCCCTATCCTAACCTTAACCATCTTGCAAGCGAACACGTTAGTGATGTGTCGATCGCTCTAAAAGCCGGCTCTATGAAGTGAACGACGGGAGCCACCTCATCATTGGTCGAGTTTGGACCGACCCAACGTGAGGGGGAGGTTTCAACTACCACGGTGGAAGTTAAAAGTAGAGGGTATTTGTAACCTCCCCCTCAGATGTTCTAACGTTCCGCTTGGGCGGCAAATACGAAAATTCAGTCAGAATGCATGGGAAACAAATGCTTGATCACAGTGAGAGTTACATTTTAGGTAGCAAGAGGGTTAAGGTTAGGATGAGGGAGAGGGGAAGGTTATAAATAGTGAAACATTAAGGTTTAGGTGCGGTTAAATGAGCTGGTTCGGTGCCGCTTCAGCGGATATTTCATCACGTCAGTTTTACGCTGCACTGGGTTCTGCTGTCAGAAAAGGGAAAAACCCCTTTTCGCACATGAGTAACGAAAAAGGGCACTTTTGGCGTCAGGGGTCTGACGTCAATCAATCAAAGCTTTATTTATAAAGCGCCTTCCGCGACCCTGTCGGGAAGCCCAAGGCGCTGAACATGGTACATGAGAAAAGTTAAATATGATGAATAAATCGAAAATAAAAGCAATTCAAATATTACAAAAAAAATAAATAAATAAAAGGTAAAATATTATAGAAGACAAATGGATGAAGACAAATGGATAAAACAAGGGATAAAGAGACCAATGAAAACAGGGAAATAAATTCAACATAAAAGAGGGCCAAATTCAAACACGTTCAGGGAACGCCAAGCGGAGGAGGTGGGTTTTTAGGCGACTCTTAAAGACTGGCAGAGATGGGGATTGCCTAAATGAGGGTGGCAACTGGTTCCAGAGGGATGGTGCTAGGACTGAGAAAGCCTGGTCCCCGCGAATACGGCACTTAGAACGAGGGGCAGCGAGCAGGCCTTTGTCAGAGGAGCGCGTGATGGGGAATGTCTGTTCAGGAGTGTGGCTAGATAGGGAGGAGCACCACCCTGGAAGAATTTGTAAACAAAGACGAGGACTTTGAAGTGCGAACGATAACAAACCGGAAGCCGGTGCAGGGAGGCCAGAACCGGACTGATGTGGTCCCGTTTCCTGGTCCCAGTCAGGAACCTGGCTGCGCTGTTCTGCACAACCTGTAGGTGACGCAGTGATGACTCACACAACCCTGCATATAGAGAGTTGCAGTAATCAAGCCTAGAAATTACAAAAGCATGCAGTACCCGCTCCAGGTGGGCTCTTAACAGCATAGGCTTGATTTTTGCAAGGCGTCTCAAGTGAAAGAAACTGGACCGGATCACAGAGTTGATGTGAGCATCAAATTTAAGTCCAGCGTCATTTTTCACCCCCAGACTGGTGACAACTGGTTTTGAGTATGGAGAAAGAGGGCTAAGATCAACATAACGATCCACATTCCTGCTGTTGGGGTGAAAAACAATGAGCTCTGTCTTTCCCTCATTCAGATGCAGAAAGTTGGCCATTAGCCAAGACTTAACCTCATTAAGACAGGACACAAAGGACTGGATAGAGTGACCTTTCTCCTGACACAATGGAGAGTAAATCTGGCAATCGTCAGCATAGAGATGGAATGATAGGCCATGTTTACGAAAGATTGAACCCAGAGGAAGCAGATAAATGGCAAACAAAAGAGGACCAAGGATCGATCCCTGCGGGACCCCCCAGCGGAGCCCCTCCCAAGAAGAATAAACATCACCCAGTTTAACACAGAATGTCCTGTTGTGGAGATACGATCTAAACCAATCCAGAGCTGACCCTTTGATCCCAACCCATCGTTCCAAGCGATCAAGTAGAATCGCGTGGTCAACCGTGTCAAAGGCTGCCGTCAGATCTAACAACAGAAGCACCACAGATGTACCCTGATCTAGTGATAGATAGATATCATTTAAGACCCTCAGTAGAGCTGACTCTGGGCTATGGCCAGACCTGAACCCTGATTGTAAAACCTCAAACAGATCAGAGTCAGCTAAATGTGAGACCAGCTGCTGATAAACGACTTTCTCAAGCAGTTTCGATGTAAAAGGCAGGGTAGAGATAGGCCTGTAATTTTCGATCACAGAGACATCAGCACCAGGTTTCTTCAGGGTCGGCCGAACAACTGCTGCTTTCAAAGCAGCTGGGACCACACCTGTGCAGAGGCCCAGCTGATAATCTGATGGGCCAAGACACGGAAAGGCAGCCTTCCAGAGACGAGGCGGCAGAACGTCAAGTGGAGAGCCAGATGGCTTCTGCCTTGCAACAAGCTGAGGGAGCTCAGGGTGGGTGGTGATGGAGGAACTGGAACAGGGTCAATAGAGTTACCAGAAATAGCTGCTCTAATGCCCGATACGTGGAGGGTGGCTGACCAAGTGTTTGTTTTTGACGCGCTGGGAGTGAGAATGTGTTGCTCCTTGTGTGCTCCATCCTCCTCTAAGGATCCCCTTATGTGTCTCTTTGTGTTCCTCGTGTGTCCCCTGGTCTGCAGCCCTCCAGATTATCCCTCCCAGGCAAGGGCATCAGTTTGTTTTCAGAATTGCTGGGGACAATAACCATACACTTGAGTGGGGTTTAAAAATTGCTGGGGACAATAAAGTAGGCTAGCACAGGGGTCGGCGGCTCTGGAGCCGCATGCAGCTCCTCCATCCATCTGATGCGGCTCTCTGTGTTTGTAAAATAATGAATGGATATTTAAATAAAAAGCTTTATATTTTACTGCATTAATTTTACATCTGTATGCCAATTCTAAATGTAAAGATTGTCTGCGTAAATCTGAACAGGTCCAACCCGGTCTTACTGTGAGACCGGGTTGACGCGTCATGCTTGTGCGTAATCATATGCGCTTCCTGAGCTGGAGGATGTCAGATTCTGGGCTTCTCCTCAGACAGGTTCCTGGATGCGTCGCCACATTGGAGACATGAACAAGCACTATTCAGCCAAAGTTTCATAATCAGGTGTGCCAGTGTGAGTGTCCTGTCACAGTGTCCCGATAGATAATGCGCCCTGGCTACTTGGCCAAGGGGATGTCCCTTTGGCTGACTGGTTAGAGCGTATGACTCTCACCCGGGAGTCTGGGGATTGAATCCCGCCCGGGCCCTCGTTTCTCCACCTTGCCACATATTGATGGATAAACTCAAGGATGTTGGTTGTTTTGAAAGAATTACCCCGACGCATACTAATGCGCATGGATGAGCTGACATTTTAATCGTTAACGCACATCGCGAAGGTAACTTGATTCCTATCAGAACATCAGAGCTTTATACTGGACACTGTGTTCAGCGCGGCTCGGAGCGCCCACGGTGGACAGTGGGCTGAAGATCTGAGGGGTTCGCAGCGCAGTGCAGAACCACGGTGCATGCGATGATTTCCTCCCACTGAAGCGGTCTGGAAACCCGGTCTCTCTGAGGGATGTGTCACTTGGAAAAATGTTCTTTTTATGAAATTATGAAACTTTGGCTGAACAGCGCTTGTTCCCGTCTCTAATATGGAGACGCATTACGCATCCAGTCTGAGGCAGAATAGCTCTTCAGCTCAGAAAGCACCTGTAGAGACATTTGATCACACACCAAGTTTATGTGGAGCAGAAGCGGTCGGGCCACGGCAGGTGAAATGTTCCTAGCCTACATGAAGTGTAACATTAATATGTTACTGGACACGCTGGTCTGGTTGGTTAGACCAGTGTTTGAAGTGGAAAACACACACACACACACACACACACACACACACACACACACACACACACACACACACACACACACACACACACACACACACACCAATTAAAATAATGCTGAAAGCGTGGACTAGAAGCCAGGTCATGGGTTACGTATTTAAATGATGATCAGGCTGCTGTAAAACGTAATCTCCATCCACATCCAGACAGAATTGTCCTCTATTCTAGTTGCTCTGCTCTTGTCTGGGATGACGTAGCTGATGGTGCGCGCGACGCGCCTAACTAGCGGCTGATGCACATTTTACGCATTTGGAGAGATGGGCTGGATGCTTTGTTTTACTGGAAGATGGTCCACTTAACGCACGGTTGTAGACTACATATTAATGACAAATGAATGAAAATTAAATTGGGAGTTTTTACTTCATATTTTATAAATAAAAATGACGGGGGAACACATTTATGACGTCTTTTTAAACTAAATTTTCTAGCACGTCCTGCCTGCGTCACTTAAGTCACTGCTTATTAAGGTCCGTCCAGAATTACCGTGGCCCACCCAAAAATGAAAACCTGGCGCCGCGCCTATTATAAACCTCTGCAAATTGTTGTTCTTCACGTTATCAAACTCAAACTTTGTACAGCTAATGTCAAGATGTAAAATTATGAATTCAGTCGAGCTCTTCCGTCCCTCCCTCTCCTGCTCTCCTGGAAACCCGACATCGGCTGTCAGAAGCGGGAGGTGAAGAAGGAGATGAGGCAAACAGAGTGAGTGTGCGACGTAAAGAAACCAGACTGGTGTGGAGGTGAGCAAAACAGAAGGAAAAGTGTGGGTGTTGAATCCCCCACGGGTGCGACGCCCATGCGAGCTGGCTGCTGTCACCTGGTTGTGAGCAGCTCTCTGCTGTCTGAGGGTAGGCCCCGCCCACAACGCTGTGGCTCCCAGTGTTTTCATTACTGTTGGAAATGGGTAATAATGGCTCTTTGATGGGAACAGGTTGCCGACCCCTGGTATAAGATCTGAGCTGGTAAAACAAAAATCCTCATCAGCAGGCTTTTTTTAAAGTGGGGGGGACACAGCTGCTAATCACAAATTTTGCCGGGGACATGTCCCCGGCGTCCCCGGTTAAAATGACGCCTATGCTCCCAGGTCCTGTGTTCCTTTGGTCTTCCCCAGTTACCCCTCTGCAGTTTTTCTATAGGTTCAGCTTTTCATTTTATTAATCTATTTAGTGTGTTTCATCTTTCCCCACCGGTTTTTGTAGTTTTCCCTCTCCCTTAGAATATTATTTAGCTGGCTCTTCTTGTCTTTAGGTTTTTGCTCTTAGGTCATGCTTGTCTCCTCTCCCGATTTGTTAATTGCTTTCACTAGGTTTCTCTCCCCACACACCTGCAGCTTATCTGCCTCTCATCATGCCCCAGTGTATTTAACCCTGTCTGCATCGCTGTTTGCTGTTGGGTCATTGTTGTTGTCACCCTTGTCTCGGTCCCCTCTCTAGATTTTTATTTTGTTATTGGGGCTATTTGATTTTTGTTTTTGGCTCCCTGCCTTTTTTGGATTTATTATTTAATAAAGGATTTTACATTATTTCTCCACCCTGTTATCTTGAATTTCTGCATCTTTGGGTCCTAACCTCCTCCTGGCTCCCAACGTGACACAATATTACATCAGACATTATGTTTACATTTAAAACGTTAAAAAGCATGTTTTATTGACAAATCTTATTTAGCAGTTTTTTTAAATACCTGTACTCATTTGTTCTGTTAAAACTTCTGGCAAGTGATTTCATTCATGCACGACACTAAGCATCACCGTACACTGCTCTGATTGGTTTTCAGTTTTGGCAACGTAAAACAATTCCCTGTGGAATGCCTTGTTTAATAACTGTGAATATTTTTAATACAAGGCAACTGTTGGTAAAATATAGCTAGTAGCAGAGTTGTAGTAAAAAATTTATTTTTGCACATAACCATCAGTCATTTCCACAAAGTCAAGTAAGATGCTGATGCATTTTATTGACATTTGTCCTGAAATCACATTTTAGAGCCAGATGTTTAAATAGGATTCTGTTTTGTCCATCCTCATTTAAAAATCTCCAAAAACACTTCAAAACTGGATCCAGAACATAAAAAAAGCTAAAACCATAAAAAAATGTTAAACTTTTATTTTTTTTTTGTCTGGATTATTCAGGTTATCCTTAATGAAATCACACAAACATGTCATAAAAGAAATGAATAGCATTCTGGAGATCTGTTGGCACATGTAAACCCCTCGCCCTCTCTGGAGCACATTCTCATCACTCCCGGTCCCTTTTCAGCAGAATTGGAAATCCAGCGTGTCCAACTGGTACAGCAAGCATGACCACAGGGACGTGTGCACATTTTACTTTCATGAAAAACCTGCTGACAAACACTCAAGCAGCAACAGAACAAAATATGCACCAGTATTGTGGTTATTAGTTTCTGTTTTGTCCTCTGAATCCTAGCAGCTTTCATCCACAGATCAATAAGGTTCATATTAATGAAGATTTAATTTCTCCTGCCGCTGCTGGTAAACGACAACAGTTTAAATGGTCATTTGCAAATGCAAACCTTTAAAAACTTTTGTAATGATGACAGATTTTATTAATAACATCAGCCGATTTTTCCTATCCTGCTTCCACCTAACTTAAGGAATATTTGCACCCATACGCTATAACTTATGTTTCAGTTGTAAAGTTAATTCTTTAATATACAGCTTTCATAAATATTACATTTTTTGTCATTTTGTTCTGGCAGACTACAATTAAATTAATTAATTTAATTACATACAAATAAGTATTTTCATGGAGTGTGGGCTCATAGTAACCGCTGTGTTTGTTAAGCTCTTCTTTATTTTGTCATAATTTGTGATTTAGTTTTCACACATTAGTGGTTTTCTTGACCTTATAGTGTTGGATTTGTTTTTATTTGATTTCTGGTTCATGAATATTCATGACTCATCATTTTCTCACGGTTCCTCTCTTCTCACACCTGTCAGTCAGCCCAGCTGCCTCCTCGCTACAATCCACAGTTAAACAGTCCTTTGTTTCTCAGCATCTGTTTTCTGATCTCTGCTTTGGTCTTCTTCTACCTTTTTACCTAATAAAACACACCTGTGTTTACATATTTGCATTTTTTATGCTTTGAAAACAACAAATAGCATTTGTTAGGAAAAGGTCCCAATCCTGACAGTTAGCAGTCTGTTAGAAGGTGCTTTACTACCAGGTTGAATTGAGTCAAGCATCATAGATTTCTATTAAAAACAAAATCTTGAATTTTTATATCTTATATTGACAAATTATCTCTCCCCGAATTATCTCCCCTGGAGAGTCTGAATCTTGAGCTGAAAGGTGGAGCCAGTCTGCTGAGCGCTGTATTTTATTTAGGTTCTATTTAAAGGTGCAGTATGTAAGAATATTGTGAGAATTTTACAGTGAGAAAATCCCAAAAGAGTCAAATGTTTCAGTCATTTTGGAAGGAAGGTTATACTGAAACATATTCCATACCCAGCTGGCTGTGAGGATTGTCAGATTTTTGGGCCGTTCCCATCTGTACCGGGTCGGCCCGGGCCGGCTAGCGTAGGTTGTTTACATATCTGGGTGGCCTGGTATTTTTCCGGGCCAACCAAGGCTCATTCTCAGCCCTCTTCTCAAGGGGGTCTGCTTCAGGCCGACCAGGGCCAACACACCCACTGCTGACAGCAAATTCACACCTTCCATTAGAGCAAGCCTCTGATTGGTGGGTAGAATCAGCCCACATGGGCTTAAGGCAAGGATGTGTGGAATCAACCGGGCCAGGCTGGGGCCGACTGGGGCTACCCGGCCCGGGCCAACCCGGCACAGATGGGAATGGCCCATTTTTTCTCTTTTCAAAACAAAGGAAGGGGGGACGTAACTACTGTTTACAGTGAGTGTGGGGGTGCCGTGTCTCCTGTGAGCTAATGCTGCAGCAGTGATGATTGTAATTTGATGATGGGCGGCAAAAAGCTCCAGAGTTGTTTAAAGTGGTTGTAGTAACCAAGTTTTACCACAGGAAGTGATTTTTACTTTTCTACATTATGTACCTTTTAAAAGTCAACATAAATGATAAATGACCCGCACTTGTATAGCGCCTCTCAGAGTAAGGGCTCCAAAGCGCTTTACACTACAGTGTATCATTCATCCATTCACACACACATTCACACACTGATGGTGATGAGTTACATTGTAGCCACAGCTGCCCTGGGGCGCACTGACAGAGGCGAGGCTGGCGAGCACAGGCGCCACCGGTCCCTCCGACCACCACCAGCAGGCAAGGTGGGTTAAGTGTCTTGCCCAAGGACACAACAGCAGAATTCTCTGTCCGGAGCCGGGATCGAACCAGCAACCTCCGATTACCTTCCATAAATTGACAAAATCCTAGTGATGGTAAAAACACAGCAGAACATGTGAAGATTAAGATGTCATAAGTCGTGCATTCGGTGGAAATGTCAACTTTTAGCATTATTTTGTGTAAGAAAACGACTGCAGTTAAAGCTTCTTTCCGGAGTATTTCTCTTATCTGATGGCACCATCTAGTGGCTGACAAGCATATCACACAAAAAGTCTATTCCTCTGTTTGTTTAAGATGGCGACTTCACGTTTCTGTTTATAAATGTGCTTCTGTAGCTGACAAACAGAGCTAAAACACGTTGTTTTACGAGTATTATACTCATGTCATACTGTGTTCTCATATATTTATATTTTAGAGACTTACTTGTCTGTGAAAAGTTCTTCAGCTCTGCATCAGCCGAGGTATTCCTTAAATTTGACACAAGTAAGCGGCAGTCTAACGCTATTGGTTAGTTCTGGTCGGCGCTCAGTTTCCTATTGAATGGAGCTCTGCGGGGCAGGGGGCGTGGTTAGCAAAAAAAAGACGTATTGCTTACATTTTATCACAGTACATGATCACTTTTATGGATTTCAGAAAAATCATACATCATTTCTGAAAAGGGAAAACTCTGGAAAGCAGCTTTAAATAAAGTTTGCACCATAGGTATGCGAATAACTGCAAGGTGAAAACAATGTAAAAGGATTTTTCATTCATCATTTTCCTGTGTGCTTTGCTTGTATTGTTGATCCACTGACAAAGAAAATGTTCATTAGGATAGATTAAAATATCAGAATGTTACCAGGAGATTATCGATTTCTGCAGATGTTGTTGCTAAAGCACGAGGATGTGGGCCTGGTGAACTAGACCAAATTCTTGCCTTGCAAAGTTTGGTCTAAGAACGCTCCAGCAGCATGGCTGGCCAATCACAGCTCTCTATAGGGGTTTCGAACCCATAAAGAGCTGTGATTGGTTCACAATGGTAGGACAATCACAGCATTCTATCTTTTTGGACCAATCACAGCACTCTATCCACTTTGTGGGCTAATCATGGCCCTCTATTTGTCTGGTGGGCGGGATGATGCAACAGATTGGAACAAGATGGCGACAGCTTGTTTGAAACGACTTTAACATCAGTTTTGGGCTATTTGGACTTGGGCTTTGTTAGAATCAGGAGCAGATAAATGTTTTTAAGTCCTTGATTTAGAAAAAAGGATGCATTTTCGCCTTCTTCAACGGCAGATTGCCTCGTTTACCGACATCCGTCACATTGTTCATTGTCTAGTGGAGATTGTCAGACAATGGAGCGTTGCCACTTGATTAAATCATATATTCTTTTAGTCTGGCTTGCCAGGCTATGAGGATGTTGGAGATTTTAAGGATTTTTTTTTACGGAGTGCATTATTGTAAAATAAAATCCAGACTAGACTCTTAGATTAAACCAGTCTTTTAAACAAAAGTATCAACGGTTTCATGAAAGTTGCATAAACATCTTCTGGTGATACGATGTTGCTAAAAGGTTTATAAGCACCAGTAAGGGACATGAATTAGCATGAATAAACATCAACTCAAATCTAGTTTGACCACTGGTGAAGAAACATTTGTAATGACTGTGTGCAGATTTTTGTTGTTTTTCTAAACTGGCAAAGTAAATGCATAATTAATAGAGGTGTGTGGATTATTCTGCAACATTTATTCTCTTTTAGATTCAAATCTGGTTTAAATCTTGTAAAGTAATGGATGTCAGATTAATGTCACAGCTGTGGACCAGAATGCAGCTGTCTGCTCCTCAGACTGTTCATCTCAAAAAGACAAGTAGCTCCTTTTTTGGGGTTGGCAGACACCCGACACCCACCAGGAACGAGACGCACAGATTCCATTTAAAGCCTTAGCTGTGCCTGTGCTCCTATTCAGATTAGCTTTGATGGAATTGTTTGCAGAGGTGTGATGAGCAATTGAGATTATTCCACTGCTTGAAGGATTTTGGTCATTGTTTTGATGCCTCTTCTTGCCAGTGAAGTAGCGCTCCACTGGGCACTTTTTTCACACTGGTCCCACTCATTTTAATGGCTGCCATGCCGCCACTAACCAGTCCATGAGTAGATATGTTATAAACCTTCAAAGAGCTGTTGTTCAACTTTCCATCAGTTTTGCCTCAAAGTTCATAATTCAAAATGCTTTTTGTCTGCAGTTTTTCATTTTATTTGTTTGCTTATAATGTGAACGAGTTTGTTTTTGTTTGCTCCTTTGCAGCCTTTTCGCTTAAAGAGCAAGTCACCCCCTACCAGAGTATTACTCCACTCCCACTTCCTGTTTAAAAAATGCAACAAATGCTGTTGCCTAGCAGACCGAGAGGGCGTAGCAGCTAGCAAATACACACACATACAGGCTCACAATGACATTGTGACATCGCATGGTACCAGCTAATGTTCTAGGGTCCCTCTTAGCCAATAGCGATGGCAGATTTAAAGAGCAAGTCAACCCCTACCAGATTCTAACTCCACTCCCACTTCATGTTTGAAAAATGCAACACATGCTGTTGCCTGGCAGACTGAGAGGGCGGAGCTGCTAACAAATACACACACACATACACACAGGCTCACAACAGCATTGTGACATCATAATGTACCAGTTTACATCATAGCATACCTCTTAGCCAATAGCGGTGGCAGATTTAAATTAGAATACAGTGCAGAGGTTTTACCTGACAGCGGCACAACACTGCCAGTTTTAGGCAGAATATTTAAATTTTAACTAAGATGCACTGAAGTGCCAAATTATTGACGACACGTGTCTGCAGCACAATTAGACACTCGTTTATTTAGTTTATTAGCAAAAAGAAGTTTATTTGGGGGTGACTTGCTCTTTAAAGTCAACTGCAGTGCCGAGTTTTTACCTGACAACGACACAACACTGACAGTTTTAGGCAGAAAATTTAAAATTAAACTAAAATGCACTGAAATGCTAAACTACTAACTACGCCTGTCTGCAGCACGATTACACACACATTTACAGTATATACCGTATTTTACGGACTATAAGCCGCTACTTTTTTCCCACGCTTTGAACCATGCGGCTTATGAGGTGCGGCTTTACTGAAGATTTTCCTTCACCTGCAGGGGGCGCTTTAGCAGAAAGTGAAACAGGTGGAAGTCAAAAGTGGAAATCGAAGAAAGTGCTCATTTTAATTTAGCACATGTATGCAGCCGGCACGACGAAGATTTTTTTTTCAAATCCATACCCCCTCATCATGGTTACTACACGTATGGGTTCATATGATGCCGCATTTAAGTTGAAGGCCATCGATCTGGCAGTAAAGGAGGGAAACAGTGCTGCCGCACGTAAGCTTGGCATGAATGAATGCATGGTTCGGCGCTGGAGACGGCAGCGGGACGAACTCATTCAAGCCAGCTTCACCCAGGGATGATGACGGCAACACGGGCAGTGACACTGACATCGCCACAGAAAAGGTGTGTGACGAAGCTCTTCTGAGGCTGTTCAACTCCGACACTGAAGAAGAGGACTTCAGTGGTTTCAGTGCGTAAGAGGAAGATGAATAAACTGTTCAATAACTTTTCTGTTTTGTTTGATACTGATCAGTTCAGTTACGTTCAGTTAAACTACGTTTTTCGATTCAGTGCATATCTGCGGCTTTTATAAGTACAGTTCCATGAGTTTTTAAAAACTTAGTAGGTGCGGCTTATATTGAGGTGTGCTCTATAGTCCCAAAATTACGGTAGTTTATCAGAAAAAAAGTCGATTTGGGGGTCACTTGTTCTTTAAAGTACAAAAAACCAACAAAACTCGGAGGGTACAAATCATTGCAGGAAAGCTTTCAAATCTGAAGCTAAACTAGGATGATCAAAATCTACTCAGGTGTTTACCTATGAAACAACATCTGTGTGTGTGTGTGTGTGTGTGTGTGTGTGTGTGTGTGTGTGTGTGTGTGTGTGTGTGTGTGTGTGTAATGGCAACTTGACTAAATCAAGCTTCATGCAAACCCTGATTTACAGTGACCTCATCAAACATTTGCATTTGTGAGGCATTCCAGTGATTTACAGCACAGAGGCAATTAAATAAAAATATATCTCGAGGGTCCCCACCTGCTTTAAACCCAAACAACCCTTTGATCTCCATTTAAGTGGCTGCATTCATATTGGCAGACCTTATCTGAATAGGATTCAATTATTCTTGAATCTACGCAGCAGAAGAGTTGGGCAGCAGCAGTGATCACTGCAGGAGGACCTTGGAAAAGTTTGGTGGCTGAGGCAGTTGAGGATCTGTGTTGTAACACTGCCCCCTCTTGGGCAGGAGGAGAGGGGCATGTAAAAGGGGTTACAGCCTCACACAGTCTGTGTGCAATGTTCTTGTCTTACATCAGTTGAGTCGGCGCACCTGCAGGCAAACACCGAGGAGATGAGCTGCAGGGAAAAGTGTTTTTGCCCCTCTGAATGCCATCTGTCCTCGCCTTCTGTGCTGCTCGTGTGAGTTGAAAGCAGACAAGAGTTCCAGCTTGCACTCCTAGGTCCTCCACCAGACTCCAAGTAAATGAATCTGGTTTTCTATAGGATAAAAAAGGAAAGGAGATCAAAAGTTTGGCGCCCATCTGCTGCAACCAAATATTCAATCAAGCATTTGACAGCCGTAAAACAAAAACTTGTGCAAAGACGACAGACGAGTCCAATCTTTTAGCTCCTATTCAATTACATAAAGCATGACCTGTCTTGGTTTAACCATTCTTTGTTTTATGAACGTTCTCATGTGTTTTTTATTCAGCATTATTACAGTTGAGAACAAAAATGCAGGATTAAAGCCTGGAATAAGGAATAATACATAATTTGTATTTTTTAAATGGAAATATTTGAAGCCTATATTTAATATAACTGCTCTCTTTAGCAATATAACTGTAACTGAAGGTTTTAGCCACCCGCAGATCATCCACCAGAAGGCAGTAGAGATGTACAGGGCTGGATCAAGCGGGTTTCTGATAAAGATGCTTTGATGCTAGTAGTGGTTTGATGAGAATTTGCAACCAAATAACCATCTAAGACAAAACATTTAAATAAGGATTGGAGAAAGTGCAGCTCAAGTCACTCCTGGACCCATGGACGTAATTTTCACTTTAGAAGTGGGGGGACACGGGGGGTGGGGGGTAGGGGTCTTTACAGTATGTTCTAATTGGAAACAGGCTTCAACACAAATGGTTGTTTTCTGCTTGCTCCTAGAGCTCAACCAGTGCCAATTTAATATAAAGTAATGGTAAAAAGTCCAGGGGTCAAAACTTGACTTTGGAAAAAGTGGGGGGGACATGTCCCCCTGTCGCCCCCCAAATTTACGTCCATGCCTGAACCTTGTAGCGTCCAGCAATGGTCCGTTTAGGTACAGCCTGACCTTCCACCACCCATTCAACATCTGGTAAGAGAGGAGACACAACATTACATGTGTTCCCTTTAAACAAATCTGCCTTCACACAAGCTGGGATTCAGACACCACATCTGAATCATAACGTTAACTTACTTTTCTCAAGGCCTCAGCTGCAGAAGACAGAAGATCCAGCTCAAATCAGTGCTAATGTCAAGAATGATTTTAATAAATCAATATGAACTCCTTCTATGACTTATAATCTAGATAACCATTAAATAATCATTTGTTTTTGACTACTCAGGATAATCATAGTATTATGAAATGAAATGCTTCATTAATTGTGCTCACTGAGTAGATGTTGTTTAACTACTAGACTGCAATGTGCTCCCCGTGTTTTGACGACAAGGTCCACACACCTGCACATCCACCATAACAAGTACGGCTAAGTTAAAGTCCCATGCACATAGCTAAAACCTTTTACCCAGATCAGGACTTCCATATTAAAGAAGGCGTGTTTCTGAGAGTTGCCTTGGTAACATCTTCCTTTCGGTCAGCCTCTGACTGGCTGTTATTATATTATATTATATTATAACATCAGTTCTATAAAACTAAAACCTGCTGAGAGATTTGCCAGTACTAGAGAGTTCTGGAGAATAGCTCCGATCGGCCACCTGTTGCAAGACTCTATAAACATCCAAGATTTGTATACGTCGTGAAACCTTTTGTGCACCTGCAAAGCTGATGAAAAACACTTCCTGCAGAACAAAACTGACTTGATCACTCCTCAAGAGTTATTTCTGAGACGCAAGCTGATTCCATCCTGTGATGCCCGGGGACATCTCTTAAGACTGGAGAAAGTCGGTGCTTACGGTCAATCTACTGGACCTGGGTGCCCTGAGGTCATCCGACCTCTTCTGACCTCTGGATCCGGACGAGGGTCATCTAAAGGGTGAGAGTAGAACACAGAGAGATTGCGTCTGAATGTGCTTTGATAACAATTAACCTCATAGTTGATTGCAAACCAAATTCTTTTTCATCCGGAGACGCCGCTCTGAGACTCGGAAGTTCTGACCAGCACCTCATTTACACATAGCCTTCATCACCTTTAGACCCATCCATTCACGGCAAATGCTTAGTTCACTTGTCGTGTTTTCTTGTAATAAAAATAATTTTTACTATAAACCTGACTCTTTCACGAATCAAAACGAAGTGTGCACAATTGCTTAATAAAGCAAATAATCTTAGAATCCTATGATTTTCTGATCGTTACAATAAAGATCAAGCAAGGTAATAGTGTATAGTTATTCAGAATATCAAATAAATAATACATTTGTCACCTCTACAACCTGAAAGGACGTAAAATCTCTCCAGCAGTTTCTGGGTGCGCCTAGGTCTGCTCTCATCGATGCATACTTGAAAGGCAACCAGGAGGCGTAGTCAGACACCTAAACAACCTCAGATGACTCCTCTTGATGAGGAGGTACAGCAGCTCTGGATGAGAGTTCATTATCTCTAAGGCTGAATGAGACCAGAGAAGCTGATTACAGCAGGATGAGTCGAGGATTTTGTCCTTTAGTCATGATCCAACTCTGCTGACCTCTGGTGAGGGTAGGAACTTATACGGATCAGTAAATTGAGAGCTTAAGGTCTTTCATTTGTGTCTTCCATGGCTTTATATACCTGGCCAACACACCTATCTCTGCACTGGGTGCATTTATCAACATCACACATCTGTTATTTTTACTTGGAGTGTGTTTCATTTGTCCTTTAGAGAGGTCCTTCACGCAATGTGTAATATATTTGCAGTGGGTGTGTGTGTGTGTGGGGGGGGGGGGGGGGGGGGGGACGTGGCCTAAAATCTATATCACAAATATACTTTAAAGAACACGCAGTAACAATTTCTCTGTAAACTATTTTCTTCTGTTTATACAGGTCAAAATGAATGTTTTTGAACATTCAATTAGCACATACTTCTCAAAAGTATGCAATGCCATTTACAGAATATTACATGTTCAAATCATCTCATGTAGTTTTTCTGTTGTCTTATTCTTCTTTTTTCAAACATTGCAACATAAAGATTCTCATAAAATGAACAAAGAAGATATTTTGAATAAAATACGAGCTAAATGTGAAGAAAACGCAAAATACTGAATTGTTTGCACCGAGGTGAGAGACTAAAAACAGAAATAATATTTACTCCTGCGTTCCTGGTTCATTTATTCATTTTTTATGTTTTTACTTAGCTCATAGAAGTGTCGCTCCAGGAGTGACTAACTGCAAACAAAATGATGCGTATTTTGTCAACAATATTAAAAAAAAAACATTTGAGGGTTTATCCGATTTCCTACAGATCAGCTGATCTACGTGGAACACGAGCGCTTCACTTCTTTCGCACAACCACTGGCCGGATATTTTCCTGTTTTCTTTTGAAGGATGCAGCCTTGAAAGATGAGTGGAGAGCTGAAAACCGAGAGCACCTACACAGGCTATTATACGCTTCAGCACTGAAGGACAATTGCATATTTATTCCACTTATTCAGAGACGATAAAGAACACAAGGCGCTGCGGAGGAGGAAACAGACGTTAACAAAGAGTCCAGTCAGTCTTTAATCGTGGTGTTTAAACGGTCCTCACGCTGGCGTTTTCCTCCTTGATTTTAATGTTGGGAAAAGATGAATTAAAGGTCAAAGAAAGGTGACTTCAAATGTGCCATATTCCCCAGCAGTATATTAGAATGACAAAACCCATCAGAGAGCTCAGAGGGAGTTTTAGAAGGAAATACAAAGCGGGGTTTGTTTTTGAGTAAAAGTCTCTGTGGGTAAAAGATTCAAGACTGAAGCGCTTCATGGTCGTCCTCTTGAGAGGCGCTATACACTTCTTTTACTTCAATAATCCACACTTGTGCTGCCATGGACGTAATTTTCACTTTAGAAGTGGGGGGGACACGGGGGGGGGTGTCTTTACAGTATGCTCTAATGGGAAACAGTTTTCAACGCAAACGGCTGTTTTCCGCTTTGTCTTAGAGCTCAACCAGTGTCAATTTAATGTAGCGTAATATTGTTTTTGGATGGTAAAAAGTGCCGGGGTCAAAACTTGATTTTGGAAAAAGTGGGGGGGACATGTCCCCCCCCCCCCCCCCCCCCCAAATTACGTCCATGTGTGCTGCACATTTTTACCGTATTTCTGGGGAGTTTTCCTGGAATTCTGAAAGCATTTTACACACAATTCAGAGATCAGACATACATGGGCAAGACACACCAAGTCTTCTTCTGGCTCTTGGAGGGTGCAGACGCTTTTGTCCTCCTCCTCCATATCTTATCCTCAAGGCCCTTTGTCTGTCTGTGTGTGCTGGGTGCGCGGCTGCTTCTGCATTTTTTCTGGGAACTGGAAAATGAAATTCACTAAAATGGATCTCGTCAGTTGGTCACTCAATGCAATTGATAAAATTTTTTCAACGATGAGAACGGGAGAAGGGGCTCCCGGATGCCCTTCCGTGACAGACCCAGTTGGACACATCATGGACTCATGGAAACAGTGGAACTTGATTTGTTTATCTCAGCTGTCTGTGGAGGACTCTGAAGACGTGTGGATATTTGTGGTGTTGGTGTCAGGTTTCCTGCTCATTGGCCTTGGAGGCTTCCTGGTTTACCGGAAAATTAACGAGCTGTCGAGGAATATTGGCTGGATCCCGGAGCTCAGAGATGGATTGTACCACGCTGTGAATTCACAGACTCACATAATTGTCGAGACGAATCGTAAGCTTGGAACTTTGGCTGAGATTCATTATTGGCACAAAAGATGGATGCCATCAAGGAGAGAGTGGACGAATCAGCACCGATTGGGATAAATTAACATCCATTATTGGTATTCTGAGAGGTTGAGGACCAACAAACTCTAAGACAGAGAGGAAATTATCTTTGTCTGTCCCCAAAACGATTTCTAATCGGAATCTGGCGCCCTTGAGCCTGCAAGGCTCCAACAAAAACTTCCCCCTCAGAAGATATGTGGAATGTGCCGCCGCTATGGCAGCTCAACTCTGCCCCCTTTCCCAGCCTGGGCGGGACTGCGGGAAGGCCGATGAAGCATCCAGGGTCACTGCAACCCTCCAACCCTCAATGCTCCTCCCCCTATCCACACTGAGGTGACATGTGCTGCTTCATCGTGGCTGCAGGAACTTAAGTGGGGATAGTCCCAACGCACCACCCCACCTAGTGGACACTTCTGTTGTGTTGTCTGAAGTCTGTTGCATGTCTGTCTGAGGTGTTTTTTTTTTGCAGAGCAAAGCTGCCCTCCTAGTGGAGGGTAACTTTGAAGTGCCTTGTTTTTTCCCTCCACCTGAACCAATCCTCATGTAACCCTCTTATCTCTATTAAGGTAGCACGACTCAGGGTTGCGAATGACCACAGTCACCAATTCTTGTCATGTGTCTTGCCCATGTATGTCTGATCTCTGAATTGTGTGTACTGAAACTCTAATTTCCTTCTGGGATTAATAAAGTATCTTTGATTTGATTGATTTGAATCCTCCCACGGGACTGCTACTGTTGCAACAAGCTGGAGACAGAGATGTTTTCATTTAGTCTCACTAAATTAGTAGATGTGCCATATAAGCTGGTTATTGTGAGGCATAGAAAGTAGTTTAGAGTAAAGTGCTCTGTCTCACAGCGCTCCTCTGTGAGAACGGGGGTGGGGTGGGGGGTTGCACATGTTCCGCTGCTGTTTCTCACCAGTATCAGCTGATAGAGGGCTCTGGTTTCGTTGCGCCGTTCATGTTAGCGGGCATGGTGGGGTCGGGGAGGGGGGAGGGACATGACGCTTAACCTGGCGGGTGGCCAAGCAAAGCCTGGCGGCCCGCCAGGCTTATAAAGCGCTGGGGGAAACCCTGGATTTCTATCCAATCAGTGAGAACAGGACGTGCACATTGATTGGACGAGGTATCTAGGATTGTAGGTTTCGATGGTTTAAAATTATTCTTTATTTTGAGAAAAATTTATTTTTTAGATGCCATCAGTTTGTGAGGTATCTCAATGTTTTCATGACAAAACTCTAACATGAGACTGTGCTCAACCTGTCACATAACACAACAAGCCTAATAAAATTCAAACATTTCAAACGGACCGTATGACAGCTGCTAACGTTGGCCCTGCCCTACTTTACCTCCACATTACAGTTTCTTTATCCATGTCCATCCTAGAGCTCCTTTATGACCTTCATGCTTATTTAGAGCAGCTGATTTTTAAAGTTAGCAGAGTTCATCCTTGGTAGTGGGTTCACTCACTCATTTAACCCTTCACCACTGAAATCAGTTTGTTCATTCCAATCCTCCTAAATAATCCTCCAATCATCCAACTGGAATCCTTAAGGGTCCCGTAACATCCATCCTGTCAGAACAGGCCTTGGGAGCCCAGGTGTTACTAGAACTAACGGTGTCTCCTCACCAGCGTGAGCCTCCAAACTTTGAAAGTTGGTCCCCAAACATGAACTTTAAATTCATGCATTTATCTCCTCTAGTAACACTTTAACATGTTTTAAGACTTGTATCATGATAAGTTACACCTCCCAGACCAAAGACAGGCACAGAATAAGATAAAACATTATCGTAGACACTATTGAGACGTCATTTATGAAATAGAAGTTGTTTTTGTTCACCATTACTTCAACCAAGGAATAGGATGCGTGGATTTGATAAAACCACGCTGTCTCATGCAGTCCTATATGTGTAACACACACACACACACACACACACACACACACACACTGCAGCATGTTGGAATCATTTGAATGACTAATTGAACTACATTGAACTGCTTTTGTAATAATTTAATCTCTTATTCTGGAGTAAAATAAAGAAACAAGCTAAATGATCACATATCTGTGGCATCAAGAAGCATCTTCTGAGTTCAAACACAGGGATGGAGCACAATGTTTACACCTGAACAGTATCAGGATGTTTTAGCTCACAGAGGCCTGCAGGTCTTCTGTTTTATGAGCAAAGCGCTGAGAATCCGCTTGTTATGAGCGCTAAATGTTATTTTGCTGCTTCCGTGCGGACCGGTAGGGAAACACATTTCAAACACGGAACCGAATCTGGTTACTGAGCCGAGCAGAATTCTGATGAAGTCACACCGGTGCGCGAAGGTGCGGGTTCCAACCCACAGGAGAGGAGGGAGAGAGGAGGTCTACAGCGAGTGGATCGCAGGGACTGAACTAATGTTTTTTGTACAAAACTGCGATAAAAATGGCTGTTTGTCCTCAATGTCGAGTGCCCCCCCCCCCCCCCCAACACACACACACACACACACCCCACCCGCATGTTTTCCACTTCTCTGCTTCAGCCCATCTGATTTATACATTTGCATTGCCTCCTCAGGATGACATCAAGTGCCTCAGAAACCTGTCAATCACTCTTTAAGATCAGGTGTGGCAGCAGGGAAACACCTAAAACCTGCAGGACGTGGGAGCTGAAGACCAGGGTTAGGAAACACTACATGAAGGAAAAACCAGAGCAGGGCTGCAGCTGCTACTGAGAGAGCGTGTGAGGCCTCGTTGAAACCAAATGCAGAACAGACGTGGTTCAGTTTCACGTGGATCAGAAATCATTGAGTAACAGGAGATTTCATTAAATTATTTCCATTTAATGATCAGTTGTATGTTCTACTTTTGGGAAATCGTCAACACGATCGACTAAAGGTGTAGTTGTGGTACGAAAAAATGGCTCCGGGGGTCCACGAGTCAAAAACAAGGGGAAACACTGCCCCCGAGGATGACTTACAAGGCATCCATTTCTACTAGACCACTGCAGGTGTATTAAAATATGAGTAAAGTTGATCTTTAACTGAAGAAGTTTGGGTTTCTTAGGTTCTGTTGGGTCTTTGCTGGTTTTCCTTTCTCCATCCAGATGCAGTTACTTTGCTGCAGATTATGTTTTCATGCACTTCCTTTAACCTGACCTCTAAATAACCAATGCTCTTTGAGTCCCGAGGACACGAGCCAAGGAATGTCAAGAATTTAGGCAGAAGTTTGAAGCGTTTTTCACCTCAGCCTCTTGCTTTTCATTTCATCCCGATTAAATGAGATTAAAGAGAAAATAGCTCCAATTTTAGCTTCAGCCAACGTTGTACCAACGTTTAGAAAAAACTAAATGCATAAACTAAAATGTGCTTTGCAGCAGGTTGGTGATTGAAGGACTCAGTTCAGGGTTGTCTGGCAATGAATGTGATTAAAATAAAACCGACAGACCAGGAATCTGAGCTTCACTGCTACATCGGTGCTTTGGTTGTGGCTCACTGGTTGCCTTCATGCTCAGTCAGGCGCTCATCAGTTTGGTCCTTTGTCCCATTTTTTAAAAATTCACCCAGTATGGGAACCAGTCCAGCGGTGTTCCAGTGGCTGCGAGAAAAGTCCAGTTAGGAAGGCAAACGTTCCCCTGAATCCTAATGATTTCCAGATGAGAGTCTAGTCAAAAGGACACACACACTCACACACACACACACACACACACACACACACACACACACACACGTGCACGCAGAGATGGAGAGATGGAGAGGAGGGAGTGTTGGAGGATGGAAGGAGGAGGGAATTCAAAGAATCCTGCACATTAAAGATGAGAGGTAAGAAGGAGGGTTTCTCTTTATAATGATCATTCATGTTGAATGAGCTTGACAGGAAGAGTGTGTGTTGGTGTGTCTGTGCACAAGGATGCAGTTTTGGGTCGTACTCGCTGTTGTTTACCTGCCCAGCTTCCAGGCGGCCGCTTGGCACCACAGAAAAGGTAGGACGACTCACCTGCTAATAAAGAACATTATTGGGTTTAAAAATGTGCTCCTCAAGCAGAACGGAGGTATTTTTAAAGGACACAACCTCGTGAGATCAAAGAAACTGGAAAAGGTGCCATTTTTATGAGCTGCACTGAAAGAATGTGTTTATCTCCTGATTGAGAACACTTGACAGACTCTTTTTCCAAGGAAAAGTCACTGGCCTGTTGTTACTGGATCTGCACATGGAGGAAATTCCGGTCTTCATGCTCACAAAGCCTAAAATGCTTCAACACACGTGATGCTAAACCAGCAACAGGCGAGGCTGTAGTTTCATGATTTCTGCTCTTTACTCAAAGTTAGATTATCGGACACTTTTCCTCTTACCAAACATGTTCTGATTCTAATTTTAGTGCAAATTTTCCCACTTTTTCAACCTTTAACTTTCAAAAGAAAGAGAGAAGGTGTCATTTGAAGATTTTTCAAACAAACGGTGCATATAGAGGTTGACACCACCCAGAGACCCACTTTTATTGATCAGGAAGTTATTATAAATTTTTATTTAAGTGCAAACGCTTTGAAATGGCTTTTCATTTTCATATCTTACCCTAACCCTCCCACTGTCTTTACGGGTGACCCCGCCAGGAAAGCTGACCATTGAGGATTGATGGTTTATCCCTTGAGGTCCACGTGGCGGGGTGAACACTGCTCAATGGTCAACTTTCCTCGTGGGGTCACACCCATTAGGACAGTGGGAGGGTTAAATAATCTCATATGAGTGACAGAAACATGGCTGCCGTCATTTAAAATGGTTGTGTATTGTGCCAATCCTGCTTGGAAATTTGACCAGGTCTGTTCAAAAATGGTAAAATATTTGTAAACAAGCTATTAATCCCTAGTTGTTGTTAGAAAATGACATCAAACCTCATTTGGGCTTAAAGGTATTGGCCAAACTTGGCATTAAAATTGTAGAAATGCAGTATAAGTACACTATACCATCTATATAAACATGAACTGGGTTCAGTTTTTCAGTTTGTTAAGGACTTTTGTCATAAATCATTGCAGAAAATCCAAATCCTCTCCTCCAGACAGTGAAGAACTGTTTCGCATACGTCACTCCAACACGTAAAACGAGGTAACTGCTGGTGCTAGTGTTGTGAATAACTGTATTTTCTTTACTGCAGTGGCTATTTGTCCATAAAACTTAAACAAAAAATAATACTTTCAAAATGGCCACTGGGCTACGTCAAGGGTTATGGGCTCGACACACGGGAGGCGACAAACGACCGCGATAAGCGAAATTTGTCGCATTCGCTTTTATTACCTGACACACGGGAGGCGACCCGCGGCAGCGGCAAAGCCATCGACGCGTTCTGTTCCATGGCGAAATCGAAACTTCCATTATTTTGTTTGGCTGTGTCAGGTTGGAGGGAATTAAGGTTATTTAAGCGGTTCAGAGTTAATAAAGCAGTAGATATGATGTTTCACAAGGTGCTGCTAGAGTTATGTGAAATCTTACTTCTGATTTTACTATATAAAACATATTAATAATCAACTTCTCCTTCATGTTTGCTCGGAGATGTGCGGAGCTTTATGTCCGCTCATTGGTCAGTGAATGAAACCTCCGTTGGTTGGTCCTCGTCCGAGCGACAGCGATGAAAAGTTGAAAATGTTTCAACTTTCTGGGATCGCGTCGCTGGGTCGCCTGTGCACGACACGTGCACGAGTGCAAAATTTCACACGCACGTTTTTCGCGTTTCGCTTGGTAGGAGGGAGACCCGCGATTATCGCTTTGTCGCGCATGTCTCATTGAAAATGAATGGAGGAGAGGCGATGTCGCCTCCCGTGTGTCGAGCCCATTAGGCTTTATGCACGGGTAAAAAAGGTTTCAAATAAAGCAATGTCCATGCCAAAATTGCGTTTGGTGGTGCTTTATTCACTCAAGCAGCAAGAGCACAGATTTTTGCGTCCTCTCTGTCTCTGTGTGGTAAAAAAAAAAAAACATGTTCCCTCGCAGCCCTGGCTGCTCCACCCACCTTGACCTATTTATACCAATAATCACCCACACCTGACCAATAAACAATAAACTAATTGGCCAAAATAATAAATAAAAAGCATAATGCAAAACAAACAAATTACCTTTAACATAAAATAAACTAGGCTATAACTTAAGCCTATAATAAACTAAATAGCTACAACATTTACTTTTGTATTTTTAATTATTACATAAAATTGCGTTTACAGCTGCAGCAAAAGGTCTGAGCCATATGTCTGTGTCCTACACGCATTTTTAAATAACAGGTCTGATCTAAAATAATAACATACATCTATAAATCCATCTAGAACCGCACCGCTACTTCTGGACTCTAGACAAGTCCCGTTAGCATGACTGCAGCAACACTGCTAACCGTGTTAGCTCCGGTAAGGAAAACACAAGTCATTTGGGAAAGCTACCACACACACACACACACACACACACACACACACACATATAATCTAAAAGATTTTCCCCATATTTCAACAATAGATTCTCCGTGGACCGGCCTTCGATGCCATCCTGGATTTGTGCAAACAGTAAGCCTAACTAAAGTGTTACTTCAGCATCTGGAAGATTTATTCCGGTAAGCTACTGGTTAATATTTTCCAGAGTTATATCAATATATGGAGCAGTAAAACTGGCAGCACATTATTTTATTTATCTGTACATTACTGAATTATACTGGGACACATGATGGTGCTAAGACCAGCTGAGAACTTGTCAGCTTAGAGCTCCCAGTGGAGAACAGAAATTAAATATTTAACAAAAGTAAACAAACTGTACCGGTTTTGGTTCTCAAGATGAAAAGAATCCTGCTTGATGTCCAAATCGGGTCGCGGGTCTTCTGAGTCAAGCGGTCCAAAACATGTCTGCACCTCTGGTAGTGATATCCAGCTAACGGGGTCGGAGTTCGGTTGAACTTCTCCGCTAATCCAATATCCATTCTCGTTGCCGTATCCCAGAGAAAAAACAAATCTGACCGACTAGCAGAGGCTTCAGAAGCTACATCTGACTGATAACACATGTTCTCTGCTATAAAGCTAACGCAAAAACACCGGAGTCGGGGGTTGTTTACTACATCTGTTTCAGCAGAGCACCTTGTGAAACGTCACCAGTAGTGATGTGTCGGTCGCAAACGAACCGGCTCTAAGAGCTGGCTCTTTGAAGGGAACGACGGGAGCCGGCTCGTCATTGGGAGCCGTCCCCTCCCCTCCCCCCTCCCCACTTGCCTTGATGAAAGCTACAGGCGATTGGTCAACATGTGTGACTGCATGTCCAGACTGTCCACACAGAGCAGTAGGTGTGGGGAAGAGGGAGGATCAGACTCAGACACATTGCAGAGAACATGCGGGTGGAGGGGGACGAGAGGGAATGAGGGGGAGGAAAAAGGCGAGCGAGAGGGAGGAGAGTGTGACGAAGACGGTGAGAAAATGAGCGCCAGCAGTCAAAAAGTGGAGATTTCTGAAAATGTTCAGTTATTAAATCCATAGAAATGACAAATATTTGATAATATAGCATTTTTTTAACATTAGTAAATAATTTTACATATAGTTTTGTATTATTTTGGTTATAAATGTACTCTACGCAACTGAAAATCTGAGGAGCCACTCGGGAGCCGAAAGAGTCGGCTCTTTTTGGTGAGCTGAGCCAAAAGAACCGGCTCTCTAAAAAGAGCCGTAATTCCCATCACTAGTCACCAGCTTCCCTGGGCTTAGACCCGAAGTTAGTTTATGTTTTTCCCGCGCCAGTCAAAAACATCGGATTTTCCTAAAATTCCAGCCGTGAAAATCCAAAAACCTTTTTCATCTGAGGTTTGAATGCTACTTTATACATGCCATTCAAAGGAATTTAGCCTCTGGCCAATATCTTTAAGCATTCATTTGAAATATCAGGACCAGTACCTTCATCAAAAATCTGTCTACTGCCTTCTAGTGGATGAGGTAAAGATGGAAGGGTTCATCTTCCTTTTGTGTTGATCACAAAAAAAATGTGCTTGTTATATTAATATAACTGTATGTTTATTGTTTTTCAGATGTGTTATGTTCAAATAAATGTTTCAGTCAACCAGTCAGTTAAGCGTTCCATTTAAATAAATTATATTTCTTATTCTATTTATTTATATGACTCAACCAGCTGGTGACACCAAGAGCCTGTTTGAGTGTGTCTGGTTCAAACGGGCCATCTTCAGCTTTGACCCATATGAATACTGAGTGGATGAAATCTGAATAAAGTCTATTTAGTCCATTTTACTGTTTGCATGGCCCAACAGAAACACATCAGACATGTATTCTCCTACATTTGCGGCTATCACGTCCAAACCACAGTTTGGCATTTTGTCACTTGTCCTGCTATTGAGCCTGACTTCAGCCGCTCTGATTGAGCTCACTCCGGGAGTATCGAGTTCAAAGTCTGTGTTTGGATTTGGTATCCGAGTCACATGAAAGTTGTCACTCAACTGGAATTTGATGCTAATTTGTGGCTAAATTAAAATGCAGAAGGCGAGCCGCTGCTGCTGTGAGGATTTAATTCCCGTCTGTGTCCTTTTCACGTTTCTCCGTTGTGTGCCACTGGGATCCAAACATCAATTTTTATGTTTTTGCTTGTTTTTCTCTTTGTCTTGTTAAAAAATAAATTTAAAAAACACCTCTCTCCAGCCAGGAGCGTCGTTTAGCCTAACTAATGAATTGACTTTGTTGTTTTCTCGTCTCCTTGCAAGCAGTTAGCAGGAGATCATGAGTTCCCTGCCTCTAACGACACACAGGGAAGCCTTCCCATCCAAACACCAATTGTTTGGAGCACTGGAAGATGAAGGGAAAGCACGATGAAAGGATGATCTTGGGATGAGCAGTGGGAAAAACTGGGATGCTGTGATCTAAAATGACAAATAAGCTGAAATCGCCTTTTGTTTCTCTGCATCAGCTTTGCAGATTTGATGTAAAATATTTCCTTTCCAAAAATGAGGTAAATTTTTTCCCCAGATTTTTAGAAATGCCAGATGATCCACAAAAGATATTTGCACTCACTCAGCTCTGAAATGGCTTTGTTTTGGTTTCAGTGTAATGGCTCCCTTGTTCGGCTTGTTTTTCTGCACCACTTAGCACCTGTGATTTGTCTGCCAGCCACCAGCTGTACCATAAAACAACTCTGTTTACAATGCAGGATAATAAATTACTTTAATGTCCAAATTCTTCCTGTGAAATTTAAGCTGTGTACGGCGCCGTGTAAATTACTCCACATGAAAAAAGCGTCTTACCTATTGATGGAATCCAATATTGTAATGCTTTGAATCATCATGAGGCAAGATTTACACCTGCGCAGCTTCACCGCTGATGCAAGATACCTCTGTAGAGTGAAAACTCCGTCAGTGCTTCTCCTTAAAGGGTAAAGCGGGTTGTCAGTTGCACGGGGAGCGCCGATTTCCCGTCTTGTAGTTGCTGTCAGACCCATCCATCCATCCATCCATCCATCCATCCATCCATCCATCGTCTAAACCCGCTTTGTCCACGTAGGGGGGGCTGGTGCCTATCTCCAGGGGTCAACGGGCAATCAGGCGGGGTACACCCTGGACAGAGAGCCAGTATATCGCAGGGCTGCTGTCAGACCCATTTAATGCATTTACTTTAACTGTCTGGATTATCTTAAAATACATTTAATTCCCTATAATTCACTTTACAGCCTGTGGCATAATGACCAGATCTTTTTTGTTGTTCCTAGAGTGAAAAGAGAGGTAGGGAAACATGCTTAAGGCTCCATGTGATTGGAATAATCGTCCTTTATCTATTCGTTGTTTATCATCATTCACAACTTTTCGAAGGGCTCTGGTCGATCATCTTCAGGAATAATTGTCTGTTACTAATTGTATTTGTTCAACTGGCTGTTGCTTTTGTTTTGTCCTTGTTAGTTGGGGTCGTAACATGTGGGGTGAAGTATTGTGAGCCTTCGAGGGTGTGTGTGTGTGTGTGTGTGTGTGTGTGTGTGTGTGTGTGTGTGTGTGTGTGTGTGTGTGTGTGTGTGTGTGTGTGTGTGTGTGTGTGTGTGTGTGTGTGTGTGTGTGTGTGTGTGTGTGTGTAAATGATTGTTGTAATGTTTTGATTTTGATTTTTTGCTTTGCTGTCTTGCTCTTAGTTTTTGTTCTTTTTGTTGTAAAGGAGGACCCACTCGAAAATGAGATGTTTCATCTCAAGTGGTTATTCCTCCGTACAAAATTATGTTTAAATATATAAATAAATATATAAATTAATTAATTAAATAAATAATGCAAATTGCTGCACATTTGAAAATGTACCCCCTGTTGGTTTTCTTGGGCACTTCTCTTTGAGCTCAGTTGAATACACTGATCAAAATTTGAATTGCATGAGATTAATTTAACAACACCTTACTTCTGTTCATTGAAAATTGTGTTTTTACGTTTCCAAATACAACAGTGAAAGGACTACGCTCTTCTTTCTAGCATTTAAATAATTCAAAATTAGAAAATCTTACTTTTTTATTTTGGCTAATAGAAGCTAACTGTTAGCATTATCAACTCCACCACCACATGGCAGGACTCCTCCAGGCTTGTGTTATTTGTGGAGATAAAACATCAACGTTGCAGAGCAGACAGAGTCAGTGGTAGTTGTGTTGCTGTTATCCAATCAGAGGCAAGGTGTCAAGATATCAGGAAATAAGATCCATATTCACCTTAAGCTACTTTCTCCTCCAGCTGATGTCTCCATCCTCTAGATCAGGGGTGTCAAACTGATTTTAGCTCAGGGGCCACATTGAGGGAAATCTAGTCCCAAGTGGGCCGGACCGGTAAATTAAAAACAACTTCAGATTGTTTTCTTTGTTTTAATACAATCAATCTAAAACAAGGCTGGAGCCTGAGGACAGTGTAGTACAAGTACAACACCTGAAGTGTACTTGAAAATTTGAAAAAAAAAAAAATTAAATCAATAAATTAAAAAAACATTCCTTAGTGATTCAAAGAGCTTACAGATCACATGGCTAGATCCGTTTCATGCAGCACTTAAAGTATATTTGACTCATTTTACTTTACATCTTTTAGCTTTCACCGGCACATCAACATCAGAAGTCACATCCTGAGTGGCAGCCAACTTCAGGATGTGATTCAAGTTCTTGTGTGAGCCTTGAGCGCAGCTTTGTTTTATTTATACTCATTACAGAGAAAACTTGCTCACAAAGTTAAGTTTATTTTCACTCAACATTGTAAAGTATGAAAATAAAGTTTACACAACCATCTCGCGGGCCGGATGCGGCCCGCGGGCTGCATGTTTGACACCCCTGCTCTAGATGCACCGAAGCTTTTTTTCCCCAGAGAATGACTTGCAACAAATTCATTCCTACTTGACCACTGCAATTGTACTAAAAATATGAGTCAAGTTGACCTTCAAATGAATCGAATGCAAATGAATTATCTGGTAAACTAGAGAAGAAATGGTTAAATAAAAAACACCTTATTAATAAGCATGTTGAGAACAATCATGGGAGTAGGAGATGACAGAAGAAGCCATTCAGTGATCAATCTTAGTGACGGCCCCTCGACAGAACAAGATGTTGGACGAATGACAAATAGTTTGGACCCACCGCGTTCTGTTGGCCCGTCTGTTGCTTCATTAGCAGCTGATGCTCTCCATTCTGGAGAATCAGGTATGAAACTCCAGGGAAGATTTGTGTTCGTTTAAGTCACGGAGAACTCGCTTTAATGCAGGAGTTATAGCACCCATGAGAAGATGCATGAGCTTCTGTGTGCTAATCTTCTTTTTTGGCTGCGTCTGTGAAGGTGTGTAAAGCAGACACCTGCTGAAGCCTAATAGCTGACGCATATACTGAAGCAAGGTACTTTAGCCGGGTATTACATGTCATCTCTCTAGACAAGAATGGTATTTTTTTCCTTTTTTTTTTTTTGCTTCTGCATTTTTATCTCCTTTTTGCTAAGTTTTTTTTTTCCTTTCTTTCTTAAAACAATTGAATGTGTTGTCTTGGCTAAACGGGATATGAGGTTAGCTTCTGTTGTTTGGTAGAAATAGTTTTTTAATGCGGTTGTTGTCCGGTTCGTTTTTAACCAAATCTAAACCGCCCAGTTATTTATGTATTTCTGCACAAGACTGTAACAGATGAGAGCATAAAGCTCAATCGCAAATTCAGCTTCAACCATATAAAGAAAAACTTTTAATTCCACATTGCTGCTCCTGCTAAAAACACTAATGTTCCTAATCCCAAAGGACCGTTGTGTTTTAGCTAACAATGACAGAGCAGCAGGCATATTTTTATGTAAAATGCAGGTTATTCATTTCAAACGTAAACAGCACTGAGTTGCCTGTCATTTCCCTGCAGCTTTTAACAATAAAATCCGTGTTCCGGTGAGCACTCTTTCCCCAATGGTGTTGTTCTGTTTGCACCATCAATGCACCGCTGAAGCTACAGTAATCGGTAGACAGCGTGCTGCTACCCTGCTGCTGGTACCTCCTGGAGTCACGTTCTAATTAAGCAAGATACATTTGGAAGCGCATCCTTCATTTTGTCATTTATTTTACAGTCAATCTTCAAGTAATTCAAAACTCTGAGCTTGAACTTAATTTCTCGTTATCATGTAGAATCTTTGTCTTCTGTAACCAAAAGCAAATGAGTGTAAAATAGCAATAACTGCAGTTTTAAACCTCCAATTTTTGCTCTTAACCACCATTATCTGGATCATTTTAGAGCCATGGAGGTCCAGTAATGCACTTGCTTCATGTGTAAATAATAACCTTGGTCACTGTTGTGTAATTATGCAATGTTATAAAGTAATCAATGGATTGGTAGTCAGTTGATTCTATAATGGTACATTTAATGAATGTAGAGGGAAAAAGATAATATTGAAAAGGTTCTTTGTTAAATTTTTAATACAATTGCAGTGGTCTCAAGTGGAAACGAATGTCTTAGTTCTACTCTGGTGAAAAAAAAGCTCCAGTTCACCTGTTTCAGCACAGATGATTTTGCCGGTGGAGAAGGTAGCTTCTGACAACAGGATTTGGAGTCTTATTTCCTGATATTCGGACATCTCACCTCTGATTGGCTAACAGCAACACCCCTCTACCCCTCACTCCATTTGCTCTGCATGTTTTCTCTCTACAAATATCTCCACAAGCCTCGAGGAGTTCTGCCATGTGGTGGAGTTGCTAATGCTAACAGTTAGCTTCTGCTGGCAGATATTAATCAATTAATCAATTTAATCAATTTCCCTCTGGGATTAATAAAGTATTTTTGAATTGAATATGTTCTTTCTATTCACTCCAAAAGCCTTCTCCTGGCCGTGCCTGGGTCAGAGACATTTGACTAGTGAATGCTTTGAGATAATAAGCTACAGATTACACATAATACGCCACCATTATGTGAAATCATCATCTAATGCTGGTACACGGGATAACGATTTTCTGTACATCCTGTAAGCTGGCTATAATGTTGAAGCAATGCCAGAAAATGGAAGTCAGCCAAGCTGGAGGCAGGTAGAGAGGGAGATCAGCCAGTACACGAGGCTTTGGCTGGCCTCAGAACTGCAATAAAACTAAATGTGTCTGGCTGGCGAGGCTGCAGAAAGCAGAGCTGATCGTTACTGCAGAAATGGAGAGGCAGCTGTCCATGGGTGCTCTATAGTGGAAAGGGGATTGCATCCAAGTTCAGATGAAACACAGTGTTTATATGTTGCCTCATTAATGAGTTGGCTTTCCACGTTGGACCAGGCAGCTGTAGAATATGTGAAGTAATGGAAAAAGTGTTTTATTCTGAAGAAACTCAAAGAAATCTAAAGTTGTTTTTAGGAGGATGGGAGGCAATGCTAACCAAAACAATACAGAAGGAGATCATCTCTGGGTTTCTTCATGTTACCAGAATTAAAAGATGATCATCGTCACATAAGATTCAAAAACCAAAAGGAAGAAACATATTTTGTGGTTTTTTTAAATATAAACTCAGCTATCCAACAAAAGATTCAATGACCAACATTTTAAAGTTTTTTCCAAACCTTTTATTTATGTTGATATTAACAGCATGTTTTGTATTATTTTTTCATTAAAAGCACAAATCATGTTAACAAAGTAGAGATCTTACAAAGAGATACGTTTTTGGCCCTTTTCCACCTCTCAGCGTGGCTCTGCACCTTCTTGGTGGTTTCCATTACAACTGAGCAACGGCTCTAGTGGGCGTGCCTCCAAAAGCTCTTTAACTATTCGATATTTTAGCTGAATTAAATCCTAAAGTATCTAATTAGATAAGGACTGGAGGGCACGGCAGTACTCTTTTTCCCTCCTGGGCATTGCTCAGTGGTTCTGACATCTTGTTTAGATTCAAGGAAATTCTAGGTGTGTTAACGAGTGTCAACATCTATTTTATTTATAGCAACCAGGGATGTACCAAACAGCACGTCATCAAGACAAGAAGTAGTTAAAGACTTATACATACAATGCATATAGTAAAATACTTGAAGACATGGGGGAGGTACAAGGAATTTGGAAATGACAGAGGTTCTGAGCTGATCAAACATGTTCCAGAGGTTAGAGGCAGCAACTGCAAAGGCACGGTCACCTCTGCCCTTTTTTCTGGATCTCAGAACAGCGAGGAGCATCTGGTTATTTGACCTCGTGGTTCTATAAGGAGAGTGAACAGAGTTATGGAGATGGGATGGGGCCAGACCGTGAAGAGCCTTGAATACAAAAGCTCGTAGTCAATCCTGGACTACTACTGGCTTTTCCTTAAACCAGCTCGTTGAACAATATTTCCCCTCTAAACCCTTTTTGCCGTAGTCGTCGTCGTCGTCATCTTCCTCCGCCTATCCGGGTCTGGGTCGCGGGGGCAGCATCCCAACTAGGGAGCTCCAGACCATCCTCTCCCCGGCCTTCTCCACCAGCTCCTTCGGCAGGACCCCAAGGCGTTCCCGGACCCGATTGGAGATATAACCTCTCCAACGTGTCCTGGGTTGACCCGGGGGCTTCCTGCTGGCAGGACATGCCTGAAACACCTCCCCGGGGAGGCGTCCAGGAGGCATCCTGACCAGATGCCCAAACCACCTCAACTGGCTCCTTTTGATCCGGAGGAGCAGCGGTTCTACTCCGAGTCCCTCCCGAATGTCCGAGCTCCTCACCCTCACACATCTCTGAGGCTGAGCCCGGCCACCCTACGGAGGAAACTCATTTTGGCCGCTTGTATCCGGGATCTCGTTCTTTCGGTCATTACCCAAAGCTCATGACCATAGGTGAGGATTGGGACGTAGATCGACCGGTAAATCGAGAGCCTGGCTTTCTGGCTCAGCCCCCTCTTCACCACGACAGATCGGCTCAGCGTCTGCATCACTGCAGACGCCAAACCAATCCGCCTGTCGATCTCCCGATCCCTCCTACCTTCACTCGTGAACAAGACCCCGAGATACTTAAACTCCTCCACTTGAGGTAGGACCACTCCCCAGACCCGGAGGTGGCAAGCCACCCTTTTCCGGTTGAGAACCATGGTCTCAGATTTGGAGGTGCTGATCCTCATCCCAGCCGCTTCACACTCGGCCGCGAACCTACCCAGCAAGAGCTGAAAGTCAGAGCTGGAAGAAGCTAGGAGGACCACATCATCCGCAAAAAGCAGAGAGGAGATTCTCCTGCCACCAAAGTCGACACACTCCACACCACGGCTGCATCTAGAAATTCTGTCCATAAAGGTAATGAACAGAACCGGTGACAAAAGGCAGCCCTGGCGGAATCCAACCCTCACCGGGAACAGGTCCTACTTACTACCGGCTATGTGGACCAAACTCACGATCCTCTGGTAAAGGGACTGAATGGCCCTTAACAGAAAGCCACCCACCCCATACTCCTGGAGCGTCCCCCACAGGGTGCCCCTGGGGACACGGTCATAAGCATTCTCCAAATCCACAAAACACATGAGAATTGGTTGGGCAAACTCCCATGCCCCCTCCATCACCCTTGCAAGGGTATAGAACTGGTCCACAGTTCCACGGCCAGGACGAAAACCACATTGCTCCTCCTCAATCTGAGATTCAACTATCGATCGGACCCTCCTCTCCAGTACCTTGGAGTAGACCTTTCCAGGGAGGCTGAGGAGTGTGATCCCCCTATCGTTGGAACACACCCTCAGGTCACCCTTCTTAAAGATGGGGACCACTACTCCGATCTGCCACTCCACAGGAACTGCCCCCGATGACCCCGCAATGTTGCAGAGACGTGTCAACCATGACAGCCCTACAACATCCATAGCCTTGAGATACCCAGGATGAACCTCACCCGCCCCCGGGGCTCCGCTGCTGTGTAGTTCATTCACCCAAGATTAATCAGTGAACACGAAATCCAGCTCTGGAGAAGTGAAGGAAACTTTCAACAGGAATGTTTTGTTTGATTGACATCTGTTGAACAGAGCCATGTGGAGCTTCATTTAGATGCAAGCTATTGTGGTCCACACCATCTCTTTGTCTCCAAATTTACTACCGTCTGTTAGCAAAAAGAGGATAATGGATGGACCATTGCTTCTTCATGTTTACCACGTCTTTGCCAGCGTTTCCCACCTGGAGTGGTGTAGGGGTGGCGGAACAGAATAGCCGAGATGTTTGCCAACAAGGGACTATGTGGTTCTCCTCCATGATCACTAATAGGCAGAATTTTAGAACATGTATAGATTTCAGTAAATCATCACAGTCGTTGATGTTGAAGTAGTATCCAAACCGCACAGCGTTTGATGAGCTGTCGTAAACAGCGGCGCCATCTTGAATAAACGTCCTTGTGGCTTCTTTAAAGATTTGCCCTGCTAGTGAGGCCGTTTGCTGGTTAAGTGAAACATTTGACCCTTTTAGTTTTATATCATGGAAACGAGGAAGCAGCTGGTTAATTCCAGCCTTTTCTGAGCACATCAGATTGCTGGGTCACTGATCTGTTTTGGGGCAGCAGGAGCTCAACAGGTTGAGCGGGTTGTCCGGTAATAGGAAGGTTGCAGGTTCGATCCCGGCTCTGGACAGAGAATTCTGCTGTTGTGTCCTTGGGCAAGACACTTAACCCAACTTGCCTGCTGGTGGTGGTGGTCGGAGGGACCGGTGGCGCCAGTGCTCGGCAGCCTCGCCTCAGTCAGTGCGCCCCAGGGCAGCTGTGGCTACATCGTAGCTCATCACCATCAGTGTGTGAATGGATGAATGATGCACTGTGGTGTAAAGTGCTTTGGAGTCCTTACTCTGAGAGGCGCTATACAAGTACGGGTCATTTATCATTTTGCACGAGCAATAGCAAGAACCTCACGCCTGGATGTAGCTCCTGCTGCCACTTCCATGGTAGCCATGGTGGATCAGGTTAAAGCCCAATTACCCCCTTCACAGCTGGAGCTGGACTCTCTGCCACCCTCATAATATTTGGGCTGTAATGAATCTGTGTTTGCTCAACCTCTGGCGCACACACACACACACACACACACACACACACACACACACACACACACACACACACACACACACACACACACACCAACGTGGTGTCTTACTTCTTAAACACAAAGAAGGTTGTCTAATTCAGTTTCCTGTTTTTGTGTTTCCCAGCTCTGTATCCGTCTGCATACAGGATAAAGCGCGGGGCGTATTCGCTCATCAACCCCACGTTCCAGCGCTCATCGGAGGACATCAGTTTGCTCTTTGAGGTCAGTTTAGAGCTTTAGAAATCTTGTTTGTGAGAAATCAGCTCAGCATGAGAGTCGCGCGGTTCCAGACTGTACATCTGTGTGGACCGCTGCTGCCCTGCTAATAATTAACAGAAATGTGAACCATGTGCTTAGCCAATGGCTTCCTGACACCCATGAAAGAACCATTGAGTTATCTCATCAGCTCTCTTCACGTGTAGGTGAAAGGTTCTTTTTCAAATGTTTTTCTAATTTTTTATTCTCCCTGTGTCTGATTGATTTTTAGCTGTTAGTTTTGGGAATTTTGTTGTATTTCCTTTTTATCTTCTATCTGTGTTCGACATGTTTGTATAACGCCGGTTTAATTAACTAACATTTTTAGTGTACAGCGCCTTGTTTGGTTGTAATGCCTTGTGAATGCGCTTTATAAATAAAATTGGATTGGATTGGATAATCAATCTAAAGTGTAATCAACTTGCAGAGGTGGAAAGTAACGAACTACATTTACTCACGTTACTGTAATTGAGTAGCTTTTTTGTAAATTTATACTTTTTAAGTAGTTTTTAAAATCTGTACTTTTACTTTTACTTGAGTACGTTTTTAAAAAAGAATTGTAATTCGCTACATTTTAAATCATATCCGTTACTGAGTAAAAATAAATTATAGGCTTAATTAAATAAAAATATTACGTGTAGCAGCGGCGGAACAGAAAGAGACACCTGCATGAGCGCCACGTCTAAACCGGGGTTGGGGTGGGGGTGGGGGGGTGGGGGGGGCTACATGCTTTATGATGAGGACAAACAGCCATTTTTACCGCAGTTTTGCTCAAAAACTTCAGTCCCTGTGATCAACTCGCTGTTTACCTCCTCTCTCCCTCCTCTCCTGTGGGTTGGAACCCACACCTTCGCGCACCGGTGTGACGTCATCAGAATTCTGCTCGGTTCCATGTTTGAAATGTGTTTCCTTACCGCGCACGGAAGCGGCAAAATTACGTTTAGCGCTCCTAAGAAGCCGATTATCAGCGCTCTGCTCATAAAACAGAAGACCTGCAGGCCTCTGTGAGTTAATCCTGATACTGTTCAGGTGTAAACATTGTGCTCCATCCCTGTGTTTGAACTCAGAAGTTGCTTCTTGATGCCACAGATATGTGATCATTTAACTTGTTTCTTTATTTTACTCCAGAATAAGAGATTAAATTATTACAAAAGCAGTTCAGTGTAGTTAAATTAGTCATTCAAATGATTCTAAAATGCTGCTGTGTGTGTGTGTGTGTGTGTGTGTGTGTGTGTGTGTGTGTGTGTGTGTGTGTGTGTGAGCGCGCGTGCGTGCGTGTGTGTGTGTGTGGGACTGCATGAGACAGCATGGCTTCATCAAATCCATGCATCCTAGCTTGGCTGAAGTAATGGCTCAGGAAAATAACTTATATTTAATAAACAATGATATCTCTACAGTGTTTATGATAATATTTTTATCTTATATTGGACCTATCTTTGGTCTGGGAGGTGTAACATATCATGATACAAGCCTTTTAAAACATGTTAAAGTGTTACAAGAAGAGATAAATGCATGAATTTAAAGTTCATGTTTGGAGACCAACCTTCACAGTTTGGAGGCTCACGCTGGTGAGGAGACACCATTAGTTCTAGTAGCACCTGGGCTCCCAAGGCCTATTCTGACAGGATGGATGTTACGAGACCCTTAAGGACTCCAGTTGGATGATTGGAGGATTATTTAGGAGGATTGGAATGAACAAACTGATTTCAGTGGTGAAGGGTTAAAGGAATTGGCTCGGCATTAAAATTGTAGAAATGCAAAATAACTACACTTTATTATCTATATAAACATGTACTGGGTCCAGTTTTTTATTTTATAGGGCTGTAGCGACGCCTCGATGACGTCGACGGCTCGATTCTAAAAATTTGTCGACGTCAGATCCGGTAGTCGACGCACCGCGCCCACTTGTTGCATCCCCAAGAGTTTGTAAATAGAAGAGGAATCTGCATGTTTTTTCCTCTAGTTCGCCCTCTTCTCTGCCTTCACTAACATCTCCGACAAATACCGAAGACCCAGAATAATGTCCGTCCGCTACTAGATTCCTTTCCTGTTTTGCCCGCCTTCGTCTCCCGGCAACGGACAACAACTTCCGGGGTCAGATGCGCTGCTCCGTCTCTACCGCAGATGTAGAACATCACTGGGAGCGTTTCTCCCCTTCATTAAGGTGCTTCTTTCAGACATTAGGAGAGCTGTTTTGGTGGTAGTAGTCTCTCCTCCGTGCTGGTCTGTTTGCCGCTGTTTTTTTTTTTTTTGGTTTATTTAAACTTGGTAACTTGAACTTAACGTTGGTGAAGCTACTGTTAGCATTTTCGCTAACAGCTTCTTGCGTTTGGATAAGCTGTTACGTTTTGGTTTAGAGTTCATCTTTTTTTGTGGCGTAGATCTCCCTTTTATTACATTTAGAGTGTTGTGGGTTTTTGGTTTCGTTTAAGAAATCACCTTCAGTTTGGTTTAACCACCCAGTTTAGAGTTGGACCTTTGGAGATTATTTTGGTCCAGAACCCTGTAATCTTTGCCCAGTGGGACCTCCCTACTTATTTGTACTTTTGTTTTAATTCCCCACAGGCAGAATTAGTTTTATTATTCCCAACCTGTGGATGGAAAGGTTTATGTTTTTTTGTAGTTGTAAATAAACCTGATCATCATTTTAACTAAAATCCCGCTATTGTCCCTTCCTTTTTGCACATGAGCCAAACTCCCCAGGAAGGGTCGTAACACCACTCGCCTCACGCACATAAGTGACCAAAACAAAGCAGCATGGAGACAATCCATCTTCAACCACCTCTCAGGCAGCAGCCTGCACGCTTAAGTTCTACACGTCACCAGAACATAACCAACCGCAACACAATAAAAGCAGTGTTTTACAAAATTGAAGGCCTGTAGTGTTTATTTTCTTACAGTAACAATTTATCTATTTTTTTGAGGAATTTATTAGAGATTTTTTGGTTTTTAACTGTGCAATAGAAAAATAATCATTAGATTAATTGTCTAAATAGTCATTAGAATAGTCGACTATTCGATAAAATAATCGTCAGAATAATCGTTTTAAAAATAATCGTTTACCCCCAGCCCTATTATTTTATTAAGGACTTTTGTCATAAATCATTAAAGAAAATCCAAATCCTCTCCTCCAGACAGTGAAGAACTGTGTTTCGCATACATCACTCCAGCACGTAAAACAAGCTAGCTGCTGATGCTAATATTGTGAATAACTGTTATTTGTTTACTTTCATGCTCCTAATTATTACGTAAAATTGTGTTTACAGCTGCAGCAAAAGGTCTGAGCCATGTGTCTGTGTCCTACATGCATTTTTAAATAACAGGTCTGATCTAAAATAATAACCTACATCTATAAATCCATCTAGAACTGCACCGCTACTTCTGGACTCCAGACGAGTCCCGTTAGCATGACTGCAGCAACACTAACCGTGTTCGCTCCAGTAAGGAAAGAACAAGTCCTTTGGGAAAGCTACGACACACACACACACACACACACATGCACGCACGCACGCACGCGCGCACACCTACACACACACACACACACACACAGATAATCTAAAAGATGATCTCTATATTTCAATATTAAAACCTCCATGACATCCTGGATTAGTGCAAACAATGAGTTGAGCTAAGGAGTTACTCCAGCATCAGGAAGATTTATTCTGGTAAATTGTAGGTTCATTATTTTCCAGAGTTATGTCAATAAATACACACAGCAGTAAAACTAGATAACTGAACTATATTGGGACACATGATGGAGCTAAGACCAGCTGAGAACTCGTCAGCTTAGAGCTTCCAGTGGAGCAAAAGAAATATTTAAGAAAAGTAAACAAACTGTACCGATTGTGGTTCTGAAGAGGAACAGAATCCTCCTCTATGTCCAAATCAGGTCGCAGGTCTTCTGAGTCAAACGGTCTAAAACATGTCTGCACCTCTGGTAGTGATATCCAGCTGGCGGGGTTGGAGTTCGGTTGAACTTCTCCAGTAATCTAACATCCGTTCTTGTCGCCGTTTCCCAGAGAAAAAACAAATCTGATGGACTAGTAGAGGCTTCAGAAGCTACATCTGATTGATGACACATTGTTCTCTGCTATAACGCTAACGCAGAAACAGCGGAGTCAGGCGTTGTTTACTACAGCTGTTTCAGCAGAGCTCCATGTGAAACGTCAACTGCTGCCCAGGGCTTAGACCGGAAGTTAGTTTCTGTTTTTCCTGCGCCAGTCACAAACATCAGATTTTCTTACAATTCCAGCCGTCAAAATCCAAAAACCTTTTTCATCTGAGATTTTAATACACATTTACACATGCTGTTCAAACAAATTTTGCCTCTGGCCGATATCTTTAAATGAGTGAGTGAACCCACTACCAAAGATGAACTCTGCTAACTTTAAAAATCAGCTGCTCTAAATAAGCATTCAGGGAAAAGCCATGGGCTTGTGACTATAACCTAATTTATGTTACTAGTTTGCAGTGTAACTGCCTTTGTACTTCAATATGCATATTTGTTCATTTAATTTAAAAAAACGGCCACTTTGACATTTATACCCCATTGTCTTTTTTTTAACTATTCAGAAGAGCCCATCCTTGCACAGTCAAAAAAGTAACTAAGTAACTTTTACTCTGACTACATTTGAAATAAGCTACTTTTTACTTTTACTTGAGTACATTTTGAGGCAGGTAATTTTACTTGTAATTGAGTAAAATTTCATGAAAGTAATTATACTTGTACTTAAGTACAACATTTTAGTACTCTTTCCACCTCTGTCAACTTGGTTGGAAGTCATCCCAGTGTCTCTTGATCTTCCAGATTCTGCTCTCGGGAATGCAGATTCGAGGCGAGGAGCACACCCTGCTGATCCCAGATGAGGAGCTGGCCTCCCTACGAAGCGTTAAAAAGCTGGAAGTGATCTGTGAGGACGTTCTGCCGAAGAGGCTCTCCGACATCCGCCGTCTGACGGCTGAACTCGCCCAGCGGCTGGAGCCTCTCAGCTGGCCGGACTTCGAGAGGACCGTGCTGACTTTAGTTTACACATCGCAGACTTTAGCGCAGATCACCGACCAGCATCAGAGAGAGCTGTGGACGAACGCTCTGATGCAACTGTTTCAAGCTGTTCAAAAAGATCTCAGACCAACCTGAGAAACAGTCAAAGCATCAACTTCACTGACTTAGATTAACTCCTCAGTCTTCTCTAAGCATCAGAGAAAATCTGCATAACAACAATTCCCCTATGCTTGTGTGGCTTTGATGTTCTTCGTTCTGTCTTGACCTTGAAATCACTGGACTGATTTTAATTGAACCCTGGACATTCCCTCATTAGATGTGCATTTACAGCTGATGTCAACAGCATCCAAGATGGCTGCTACAGCTAATCAACCTTTGTAACCACAAAAATAGCCTCTGTCAGCTTTACAGATTTTGGTGCCATGGTAGCAGAAAATCATTATTACCACACATCCTGATTTTTCTTAAAACATTTTCTATTTTTTTTCTGCTCTCTCCTGTTCAAATTGTTCTTCAGACTTTGTAAACTCTAATTTCTGGTTTTCCAGTTGAATGTGTCATGTTCTGTGTCCCCTTGGTCCCCAGCCCCCTCCTGTTCTCCCTCAGGTTCCCCTCATGTGTCTTCTTGTGTTCCCCAGCTCCCTCTAGGTTTCCTCATGTTTTCCTCCCAGTCACTCCCTTGTAATTCCCATTTGTTTGCATTCATTCTCACTCCCAGCGCATCAAAAACAAACGCTTGGTCAGCAACCCTCCGCGTCAGACCCCTGACGTCAAAAGTACCCTTTATTCGTCACTTATGTGCGAAAAGGGTTTTTTCCCTTTTCTGACAGCAGATCCCAGTGCAGCGTAAAACTGATGTGATGGGATGTCCGCTGATGCGGCACTGAACCAGCTCATTTAACCATACCTAAACCTTAAAGTTTTGCTATTTATATCCTTCCCCTCACCCTCATCCTAACCTTAACCCTCTTGCTACCTAAAACGTTACTCTCACTGTGATCAAGTGTTTGTTTCCCATGCATTCTGACTGTGAGTTTTCATATTTGCCGCCCAAGGGGAACATTAGAACATACCATCTGGTGAGGGGGAGGTTACAAATACCCTCTGCTTTTAACCTCCACCTTGGTAGTTGAAACCTCCCCCTCACGTTGCCTCGGTCCAAATCCGACCAATGACGAGGCGGCTCCCGCCGTTCACTTTATAGAGCCGGCTTTTAGAGCGACCGACACATCACTAACGTGTTCGATGGCAAGATGGTTAAGGTTAGGATAGGGGTGTGGGGAAGGTTAAATAACAAGAGGATAAGGTTAGGGTGAGGTACAGTGAGCTTGTTTGGTGCCCTGACTGTGGAAATCCCATCGCGTCAGTTTTACGCTGCATTGGGATCTGCAGTCAGAAAAGGGAAAACCCTTTTCGCGTATAAGTGACGAAAAAGGGTTCTTTTGACGTCAGGGGTCTGACACAGAGGGTGGCTGACCAAGCGTTTGTTTTTGACGTGCTGGTAGTGAGAATGTGTTGTTGCATTAGCCCTCCTCGCCCCTCTAGTTATAACCGAGCAGCCTATTTGCCTGCACTTTTGAAGCTGACGGGAGGGGGGTCAGCTTTACAGAGCTCCCACAGCTGAGGAGGGAGAGAGGAGGTAAACAGCGAGTGGATCACAGGGACTGAACTGATGTTTTTGAGCAAAACTGCGGTAAAAATGGCTGTTTGTCCTCATTATCAAAAGTCCCCCCCCCCCCCCCCCCCCCGTTTTAGGTGCAGTGCTCATGCAGGTGTCTCTTTCTGTTCTGACGCTGCTACACGTAATTTTTTTATTTACTAAGCCTACAAATTATTTTCACTAAGTAACAGATATGATTTAAAATGTAGCAAATTACAATTATTTTTTAAAAACGTACTCAAGTAAAAGTAAAAGTACAGATTTTAAAAACTACTTAAAAAGTATAAATAAACATAAAAAGCTACTCAATTACAGTAACGTGAGTAAATGTAATTCATTACTTTCCACCTCTGGTGGCTTCAGTTGAGGTATTATTTCAGCCTTTCCAATGTTAGTCAGCTGCTCCCGATTGTAAACCAGCTTGTAGCCATGGTTACGCATCATAACAAATGTTCAAACAGTGAAAAAAGCAAAAAAATAAATAAATTACAAAAAAAATCCTCCAAGCTTCACAGCACCAGAAACAGAAAAGTAAAATGTCCAAAAAAATACAATTTTTCTTGAGAGACTAGAAGAAAAAATGTCCAAGAAAAGACAAAACTTACATAGCGTCAACAGAGCTACTCCAACATGCAGGCACCCAGAGCAGCGCAGTTCCGGAAAGTTCAGTCATCATGTCGCTGGGTTGATCCCCAAGGCCGCCTACCTATGCTGACAGGGCCTATCATCAGGTGTCAGGTAACACCAGGGCTGACTCTACCCAATTTGGTGCCCCAGGCTTGATTAATCCTTGGCGCTCCCCGTCCTTGCCACATGCACACACGCATACACTGCACCCCCATAAACACATACACACACAGACTCGCAATGATCAGACATTTTAAACTCTCATTTAAATCCCTTAGACTTTCATTGAAATCACTTTTAGCTTCTTCTACTGTTTTAATAAACTCCCTTTTCTCTTCCTGCAGATTCTCTCTGAGAAGTTGAATATTTAATTCCTCTTTGAGCAGAAATTGTCTATCTGTAATCTCATGCTGTAATTCTATCTTTTTCTGCTCAAACTCTGATTTCTGGTTCTCCAGATGAATGTTTTCAGCTTTTAAACGTTTCTTCTCATCATATGCTGCTGACGGCTGGTCGTCTGTCTACATCCTCCTGCTCGGCTCTGTGTGGAAACACGGGCTACTTTATCCTTTGCATACGCTTTGGCATTACTACTTAAGATAACCAACTGCTATTGAAATAGCCATCTTATCGAGGATTACTTTACAATGATCTGCAATTTTGACTTAACCAACTTCTCGGGATGTGCTCCTGTTTTCACTGAAAGAGGGAACGCTTTCCTCTCTCCAGCATTCGCCTGGACTGCAACAGCTTCTTCAGATAGAGTCCCTTCAAGTCTTTGGTTGCCAACGACAGGTGGATTTCAGCGTCCACCTGCCATTGACAAAAGGGGGGTCTGTAGCGTCACCGAAGGTCCTCTTATTTGTGGCAAAGGGCACATCTACCCTAGCTGGGTCAAGCTGGGTCAAACAGTACTTTTAAATCCACAGATTAAACAAGGAGCCATGATGTCTGCTCAAGATCATGTCCATATCTGCTGCTGTTCCATCCCAGGAGGAGGACACTTCAAGTCACGATGATAATAATTAGATAATAATAATTAATAAAACTCATTGATTTTATTACTGTTTATGAAAATCATCTTATATGATCACTTGGTTCAGTATAAAGCTATTTTAATTACATGAAATGAATTTATGCTTTGGGTATAATAATAATAATGATTAATTATGATTATGGTTGATGACAGTAAAAGATGTGTTCAGCAAAGAAGGTCAGTGCACCTTATCCATCTAACACAGAGTCCAGATAAACGATAACTGCAACACATGTTTTTGACGCATGATCAAAGCTTTCTTGGGGAGAGAGTGGGAGTTTCCTGAGAGCTTGGTAAAACTGTAACCATCACCAGCTTCAAGTCAGTTCTTGAACCAACATCACGGAGGTAGGGAACGGCCGTCCCTAAAACCTCCACCTGCTGTTCCAGTCACGCCGACCAGAATAGCTAAGAATAAACGTAACTGTAACCAGCTAACGAAAACTCTACCAGAGTTGTTGACTTCTGAGTTAAGTTAAGACGAGAACGTCCATCCGCAAACGCTTGACAACTGTGAACCCGGGACATCTCTGGACAAGATGATCGGACACTCGCGTCTCCCCTGCCGGACCGAGTGTCATCTTGGATGAACAACTTCCTTCTGATCTCCGGATCCACAAGAGGGTCTCCATTTGGGTGAGGTAGAACACGGGAATGCATTTGATGATGTTTTCTCTAAGTTGAAAGACTCAGGTAGCCGCAAAACATAATTTCCATCCAGAACGCTTCCAACTCTCTGAAAGAAACCTTCTAATAATTCCATTCACGCATTCAAACTCGTATTTTCACTTAGCTTCGATCCAGCCACAGGTTTGCTTTTAAAACAAGTTTAATATCAAAGCTGTTAAAAATTGTCATTAAATTGTCATCCATGAATTGTCGTATAATTGTCGTTTCAAATCTTCAGGTTTAAAATTGTTAGTAATAAGTTTCTTCATTTTTTAAACTTACCTCATTATTGAAACGAAACACAGAAAGGGTACAATATTTCTGGTTATTTGAAAGCAAAGATTCCTAGCTTCTGATTCAAAATAACTTTTGCTATTAAATTTAATTATCTAAATTAAACATTAATTCTTGGACTAAAATTAGACCAACAGGTTGGTGTATGAACTTAGATCATATATAAGTATCTGGGATATTTATACATGATCTAAGCCTCATGGGTTAATCTGATTGGTCATTTTTCGGAATCTCCAACTGAATAGCAACAGAGTTGATTCCAGTGTGTAGTTTAATTCTCTACGTGACCGTAGAGAATTAGGGAAACATGCAGATTATCCTTCTTCCACTGTCTCTCGTATCTTCTACATGTCCTTCTTGCGGCACGAGTAGTGTCCGTTGACCATCAATTTACCGTACGCTTTCTCCTCCTGGGCCTTAACGGCGCAACAGTGTTAAGGATAGCCTCACAGGTCTCAGTAAAACAAGTAAGTAGTCCATCCAGTGAGGACTTGTCTGATAAATCAAAGAAGGCTTGTTCAAACAGCAAAGTGAAATGAGTTGCAGTGTCAGAGTTCACATGACAACTATACCTACTGGGGGCAACAGGCGCCAGCAAATTGCTATGCAGAGTAGTCTCAAATAATATCAGATTATGGTCTGAAAAAACTGCATCCTTAATAGTCAGATTATCTACTGAACACCCCAGTGATAACACAAGATCCAGTGTGTGGCCACATTCCTGTGTGGCCCCATTAACCCACTGCGTAAAAGTCAGAGTTCACAAGGTTGATGAAATCAGAGACTAAAGGTTTTCCAGGGCAGCAGATATGAATATTAAAGTCTCCCAGTGGCAATATCCGCTCGTATCTAGCAGCCCAGTTTGCTAGGACTTCTGAAAATTCCGGCAAAAAATCCTTACTGTATTTCGGGGGTCTATATACTACAGCACAGAGGATTGGTTGTGGATGACCAAGTTCGAATAAGCACAGTTCAAAACTGGTAATAGGAGACCAGGACTGCAAATGTTTCATCTTCAGATTAGCTTTATAAATAACCACCAATCCACCGCCACGTTTAGTGGTCCTCGGCACATTAATAAAAGCATAGTCAGCTGGGATCAGTTCATTAAAAATGTTGCCAGTCCCCACATGCCAAAGACAGTGGCAAGCTGAAACACACTGAACTGGCTTATGCAAGTAAAATCAGCCAGAAGACAGGAGCTCAGATCCACTTTTAAGCGTCCAAGCTGAGGGTCACAGAAGGGTCAAAAGGACAAGAGTTCAGAACTTGCTGTCGGGGACAGAACTAGGCAAAGGGTCAAGAGGCAGGCTGGCTTCCCTGGATCCACCCCTGGCTTGGAAAGATGGTATTGGAGGAGAACAGAGTGAAGACAAGTCCATCAGATCCAGAAGCCCTCTCAGGAACATTGGAGGGAAACTGAAGAATGCTGCAAAAGATGATGTAATGACCTGTATTAAGAAGAATGCTGCATGTAACGATTTGTGCCCTCATGTGAATGCTGCATGTAGTGAAAATGATACCAAATGTCTTGTGTTGAGCTAAAAAGTGTGTATCTGGTAAATGACCCCATGACCTCACTGTCATGAGGTAATGATATGTGACTTTTTACCTTGTCTAAGCTGGCCCAGGAAGGGTATATAAGAACAGCTCTGAACAGCAGAAGAGAGATTCGACAGCAGCTGGGGCAGACGACAGAGATAGAGCAGGGATGGAGAGGTCATCCCCATCCTCTGGATGGGGGATGACAGGCAGTTCTTTGGAGAGAAGCAGAACTAGACAAGTTTTTGAGGCAGAAGTTTGGGGCGATTCTCAGAAGAACCGAGTTGGTGTAAATCAACTCTTTATTCCTTAATCATTAGAACTAATCCCTTCTTGGGGGAAAGCGTTTGTTTTCATATCTACTCATTTTTGTATTTTTTGATTTTGTAATAAACTTTTTTGAAAAAGAAATATAATCCTGATTCTTTCAGGTTTTCTCTAAAGCCTCACGGTTGGGGCCCTGACCATTAATTGCACAGAGGTAAGCATATTAATTATGGGTTCTTGAATTATCAGGACTTACTTTACAGTTTGTGACGAATTAATATAAAGAAACCTTAAGATAAGAGGAGTCTGCCTCCTCCCTCATCCGCGAGTGACGAGTTGTCTTAAGGATGATAAAACCAGAACATTAGTGGTTAATTTTGGCTCTGATTCGCAAGTTGAAAAAGTCTCTATCAGCTGGAGGGTTGGATTAATTAAATAAATTGATAAATCTATGTTAGCCTGATCAACTAACAAAAATCATTTTATAGTTACCAACCACCCACATAAGCTGATAGGGACGCAATTAATCCAAATAACCCAAATAATTGCTGGAAGGATTGGCCTTTCTCCAGGCTTCGTCCCCAGTACTTTAACCAAAAAATAACGGGATTGCTTAAAAAGAAGTGAGCTACTACAAAGGAAAAGTCTTGCATATCATTTCACCTTTAAAATAAAAGATATGATTCTTACTTAGGGAGTCCATACCAGGGTCTAGTACGATAAAACTCACCGACATCTCCACCGAACCCTGAAAGATGCACAGTCTCATAAGTTCTAACAGAACTGGGTTTTAACGGAACCGGCAAATGGGACGTGCACGCGACAAAAACAGCGGACTCATCAGGAAGAATCCATGACTCTGTCACACAGAGGATGTCGAGAACATGCGTTGTAAAAAATTCATTCACAATGAATGTTTTGTTAGCCACAGACCTAGCATTGACCAGGCCCCACCTTAAGGATACTTCAGAACTGTTGATGGTGGAAGAAGCTCTAGGCAATAATTGGAGATTCCTCAGATCGGCTCGTCTCCGACTGAATGTCCGAAAGGGTGGGGAGCACTTACCAAACTCCCATGAATTGCCGGCAACAGGAACGAGCCACGAATCCACCAGATCCACCACACGCCACGGTGCCAGGAACCAAGTGGATGAACACAAGACCACTCGCGAACTGCCAGAAAAGGCAAGCTTCAATGCTTTCAGCTTGACGAGCCGTCCACCCCGACAGTCTCTCCTACATTTCCTACTAGCAGAGTGCGTAAACGGCGGTGTTTCCCAGCACGCCGAAAGGCCATCCAGGTAGAGGGGAGAGGAAGTGTTCCAGTGCTCAACAGCTTCAGATGGTAAAAATCCAACTGAAAAACCTATTTTAAATAGCATATGATGATCATACACCAATCTCGGGTGAGCGGGTTGCAACACGTAGGCTAAAAACAATAAAAATACAAAAGTAGAGGAGCTGACAGATGACAAGCCGGAAACACTGGCGCTACCTTCATCATCAATACACAATAATGTTAATATATATTCTCACTACAGTACATATACAAATTAGTGATCCTCTTGTGTATATCTTGAAAAATTAATTCGTTATATAATTTCTTAAATTGCACTTTGTTTAAACTTTCTTTGATTCTTTCCTCAAGACTATTCCATAAAATAACTCCACTAATTGAAATACACATACTTTTCAGTTTTGTTCGAGCTTAATGCTGCTTCAAATTTAATTCCTTTCTCAACTTATATCCACCTCGTCTTTCTGCAAACAGTTTTTGAATATTTTCAGGCAGTATTTTTTATTTACTTTGTACATAAATAATGCAGTCCTAAATTCTATTAAATCTTTTAACTTTAAGGTTTGTAATTTTATAAACAAGCTATTTGTGTGTTCATTATATCTAACATGACTGACCAACCTTATGGCTCGTTTTGTAATGTACTAAGTGCATATAGGGTAGTTTTATAGGTGTGTCCCCACACTTCAACACAGTAAGTTAGGTATGGTACTATCAGTGTGCAGCACAGTATATACAACGCCTTTTGATTCACAAAATGTCTTGCTTTTCCCAAAACCCCAATACTCTGTGCTACCTTTCCTTTAACATATTTATGTGAGGTTTGGGTTGCCTCATGCCTCAAAAGGAGGGAACGCTGATAACGATTTCCTCACATTATTATACTGCCCGGATGGAATTACCTTACATATTAGATGATGTAGCATGGTTAACTACATACTAGAATTAACGCTGTTTGCTATCAGCTTTGTTAGATGCTGAGAAAAGCTCAAACAAGTTAACAATGAAGCTTCTATCATATATAAATATCTAGGATATTATATATTCGATAGAAGTTCATATGCCAACGAGCTTGGTCTATTTTTAATCCAAAGATTAATGTTTAATTTAAGATAATTAAATTTAATAGCAAAAGTTTATTTATTGAATCAGAAGTTAGGAATCTTTGCTTATTCAATAACCAAAAATATATACACCATTCTGTGTTTCAGTTCAAAGAAGAGTCAGTTTTTTAAAGTTAAGAATTTATTACTAACACTTTTAAAAATGACAATTTGAAATGACAATTTTTAACAGACAATTTGATATTAAAACTTGTTTTTAAAAGCAAACCTGTGACTGAATGGAAACTAAATGAAATGCGAGTTTTTGGATGCATGAATGAATCTCAGAAGGTTTCTTTCAGCGAGAAAAGGTGAAAAGTTGGTTTTGCAGCTAACTGAGTCGTTTCTTAGAGAAAACAGCACACGGACGCAATCTGTCAAAAGTGTCTACCTCACCCAGTATCAGGAGACCCTCTTCTGGATTCGAGATATCAGGTGGAGATGATGTCCTCCAGGCACGAGGTTGGTAGAAGGACCTTAGTGCGACCAAATCGGTCCTGAGATGTCTCCGTGGGTCACTCGACTGGTGAAACTATTTGCGTCTCAAAATCAATAACTCTGAAGGAGTTTTGCGTCAGCTGGTTACAGGCACGTCTCATCGGAGCAATTCTATCGGCGTGACAGAATGCTTAGTGAGGCTGGGGCGGCCGACCCTCGTCCTCTGGTGGGTTCAAGAACTGGCTTTTTGCTGCAGAGATTTTGGTTTTAACAAAACCCTCAGAACACGCCCTCTCAGCGTCAGAAAACTTGGTCATGAAGTAAAAAACATGTGAGGTGGTTTAATTTTTACCCTGGATAGCCTCTGCATGAGGTGGTTAACGTGCAAGATGACCTTCTGGTTTACTGAACACACATTACTTGATTGTCAATAATAATTATTATTGCACAAAGCATAATAAGTCATTTCAGTAATTAAAATACATTTATACTGAACCAAGATTTATGATGATTGTAATAAGCAGTAATAAAGTCATAGAGTTTATTAAAATTATTATTTAAAAATTATTATTGTGAAATCTTGAAGTGTCCATCTTGGGACGGAACAGCAGCCAGATAAAGATGGCGTTTCAGCAGACATCATGGCTCCTGGCGGGTAATCTGTGGTGCTAAGTTACAGCTTGACCCAGCTGGGAAAATGTGACCTTTGCAACAAATTAGAGGCCATTCATGATGCTACAATGATAAGGATTGTTGCTGAAAAGAATTCAAAATCATCAGTGATCTCCCAGAATTTTCTTGTGCTTTTTCGCCACAGGTCTTGAAACCAGGAAATTGGGTTTAGATGAAGGTGCTGAAGTGAAACAGATGGGGCAGCCAGAGGTCCATTCGAAGTACGCCTCATCATTCCCACTGCTGTGAAGATTGCTGAGAGGCAATCTTGGATTCATCTATCCCACTGCAAGCTTATCAACTAACCGCTCTAGTGTGGCAACGAAGTCCGGCTACAAAGGGGTGGACCACCACTAGGTTGTCGGTGTCGGTACAAGATCTGCTCAGGTGCAAGATCGGCTCGGGGTCCGTCGACTGCCGATGACGTCAAAGTAGTTGATTGGCTGAACATGAACCTTACGGAATTACGTAATCACGTTACGTTGTTATCACGTTACGTTGGTCCAGGCAAATTTTTCTGTTAGAAAGATGGACAACTTTTACAAGGAAATCCATCATTACCTCTTTGAAAATACACCTTTAGCATAGAGCTGCATGTAAATTAGGGCTGAACGATTAACTGCATGTGCAATTAAATTGCGATGTGACAAAAGGATTCCAACCAGGACTCTCAGTCTACGGACAAGCCCTTTGATGAACGCCTGGTTTGCCTCAGCTCTGCCATAGATAGAGCTGCGTAAATTAATATTACACCCCCAGTTTTCCTCCTTCACTGAAGATTTGTCTGCACCTTGGAGCTTTAATCTAAATTAACTTGATGTTTCAATACACTGTACTGATGTTTTCTGTGTATTATATGGTTTTGCTAACCCTTCCCAAATCTCCTTACAGGAACTGCCATAAGTCGTAGAATAGTGCATCACAGTAAATTCATTTCAGTATGTATGAAATAGTTTTTCTTAAGGTTGTAATTGTGCTGATTTAGCTGATTCCATTCTCTATCTCTGTGAACAGCTGTGAGATATTATTGTCAGTTGTGTCTGAATTATTGTGTGTATTATTTTATTTGTTCTTCTTGTTTTGCTGATTCTTGTATTAAACTTTGTATGGAATGATTCTTTGGACAAGTTAATAGGATTGAGATTACGATCTGCAATGCACAAATGATTGCAGCACCTCATGCTGTGTTTGCCTTATCGTGTTGATCCTGAACTTTTCCTATCTAATCGGAGTGTTTATTACTTTACTTATTATTTTTCTTGTTTTGATGCTCATCATTTTTTGTCTTGAGCAGATTGATGTAGCTCTCATGGATGATGGTGACTAGTTATGTCAGTGGATGAAATTCCTCATTACTTTACTTATTTAGTTTTCCTTATGTGGTTTTGTTTTGTTGCTTCCCTTTGTTTGGTTATCCTATTCGGATAAACGGGAGGGAATGTTATGGAAAAATGTATGTTTATTAATTCTTGATCATGGACTCAACCAACTGAATGTAATTTCTATTGCTCTATGCCTCCCTGCATGCCCACTAGTTCAGAACTCATTCAGACACACACACACACACACACAATCTCTCTCTCTCTCTCCAAATAAATTCTGCGACCGGATGTTCGGGGCATTTGCCTCAGGCATCTTGCCACAGTTATAACTGTTTGACTTGTTCATTGTCTCCTTCTCTCTTCACTATAGGAAATGGGTTATTGATAAACATATTGATAAAATCCATGACAGGTGGTTCTGTCCAATCCTCATTCCAAATGACGTGCATGCACACAGCCACCCGGATTGTTGGAGTAAAATAATGCCCACTGCGCATATGTGCATTAGCTAGCGAGCCTCCACGCCGTCATTTGGACTGCCTGACTTTAAAAATGATGCCTAATTAAAGAGCGCCAGCTTTTACATTTGATGACAAGCCGTCACCGTTTCTGTAATATCTAATCCAGAACTTGCATTTTCTTGAAGTAAAATAAAAATCTGATTATTGCACAAATCATTCAACAAATGTGTTCAACTTTGTACTGGTAACACACAGATTCAGTGTTTGCAGCACGGATCCCTGTTTCTGTTTCTGCAGCAGGTGGATGGAGACGAGCTCGTAAAGAAGACAGGGTAACATCGGTTAAACAGACCTGTTATCCTTACAGTCTGGACACACATTTTTTTTCACTATTTTATACTATATTATTTTAATATTTATGGATTTTTTAGTAATTATTAATTTAGCTTAGCTTTTAAATTATTCTTTTTTTAGTAGATAATTAACTTTGCATGTTGTTATTGATTACATTTTATCACTTTTTGGGGCAGTATGGTATGACTGTGCCAGTGCTTTTAATTGGTGTGGGAGGGATAGCAACCGGGGTTATGCAGGGTCAGAGTCAGTTAAGCATGGTGGGACATCAGCTAGAGGCAGGAGTGTGATCATACAGAACACAAATATGTGGGAGATAGTTCTCCAGGCCATGCACCTTCTCCTTATGTATCTCATGGGACATTCCCCTATTGCAATCTGCCCTTACAGCATCATCTCAGTAGCATAGTCTCAGTCAGAGAGCTAGGATCTTCCAACCTGGTAAAGAGCAGGAAGGTTGAGAGGCCAGTGGTGACAGCAGGACAGGTTTAGCTCTAATAGCTGGAACCGTAAACAAACAAAACAAAAAAACTAGAAAACTCTTGAAGAATTTGTTAAAAGGGGCCTGCCTGCTGGCAAAGATGAAGGCCAAAATCATGATCCTGGGGTGATGTCAGGGTGATCACCCCAAAATCAGGCTATTGAGGAGACGTTGGGTCGATCACTGCAATATCATGATTATCACAACCGCATTACATTTTGATGAAACGTGTGTGTGTGCATACGCATAATGAACACACCCACGATTAACACACATTAAAGGATTTGTGTGTGTAATTTTCTGTAGTTAGCTAATTCAATTACTGATTAATTTGCTAATTAACTGATCTGTTAATAAGTTATGAAATTAATTAACCTCAGAATGCTAAATAATTAATAAATGAAATAAATATTTGTATAATTTATTACACAACTAATTGATTACTAAATGCTTTAGCAAAATAACTACAAAATAATCATTCATTGTTATAACGGATTAATTGAATAATTACTTTTTAAAAATGATTATTATAACAGCTGATGATAATTTATTATTATTGTTTCAGAAAATAATCAGTTAATTATTTGTTGTATTTTTTTATTTTATATATTTATTGTATGTATTTACATATTTATTTATATATTTAAATATTTATTTATTTATTGTTAACATTATTATTATGAGCCTAAATAATTAAATGAATGTTTGATTCATTTTTTGATTACAAATGCACAACTACATTGCTGTTTGCATTGATTCCACTGTAACCATGGAGATGATAGGAGTGATGTCATAAAGGTGCAGGAGGAGCCAAGAGTGGGTCAGAGTATAAACGCTTCAGCAGCAGCTGTTTCATTTCAGTATAGCTACACACCCCAGCGGAGGCAGCTAAGCAAACACTTCTGAAGAGGACTTTTATTCATCTTTATTTCAGTTTATCTTCGTTAGTTTGATTAGAAAAACTGAAGTTTATGGAAAACCTGGGTAAGATGACAACTTTCTTCCAAAATCTTTTACAGAGGATTGGAAATAGTCTTTTGACTTTAACAACAGCTGAACCATTAGCACAGGAATATAAAATGGAGGGAAATGGTTGTTTAGAACAGGAACTAAAAGACCAGCATGGTACAGACGATCTCAAAGCAAAGATCGGGCTTTCCCAGGTTTCTGGTCCAACAGATACAGAAAACGACACCAGTGTTCCCCCGACAAGCCAGCATTTAGACGGTTCTTTGCAGGAACCTAACCGAAAAAGGGAGGCTATTGGAAAAGCTAACATTAAGGACCTGGCTCTTATTAAAAATCTGAAAGCTGAGAAAGACGGTCTTTATGCCATGATGACTGAACAACAGTCAGCTTTCAGAGAGAAAGAGTCAAAGTTACAAAAAGCTCTAGAAGATATGACGCTTTTAAATCAGGAGCTCCAAGAGAAATACGACGGTGTTCAAAAGAAGGCTGATCATTTACAGCAAGAACTCGATAGAGAATTCTTTGCTCATTGTGATACGCTGGCAGGAACTACAGACCTAATCACAGAACTGAGAGAAGATCGCCAAAAACAGGAGACACCGGATCAGAGCAAGTCTTTTGAAAGCAGAGAGAGAATATTACTCAATGCTCTGGACACAATTAAGGCTTCGTGTGAAGAAATTCATGGTATGTACAACTCTGATGGCTCTAGCACCAAACAGAAATCTGAACGATTGGAAATGGAGCTGCTAAATGAAATCCTGGCACACCAAGAGACTAAAAGTCAGTTGGTGACTCTCAACAATCAGCAAAATATTTATATAAAAAAAATAGCTGAGTTAGAAGAAGAGCTGAGCGCCAAACATGAAGCAGATGTTTTTTCTAAACAGCAGGCTGAACGTCTTCACAAGGAACTTGATCAAGAAATCCAGAATCTTTCTGAAACCAGGGCAACGACTCAAAGAGTGATTGAAAACCTGAGAGTTGAAAGAGACGCTCTCAAGAAAAACGGTTGTAGGAAGTCCTTTGAAGAGCCGAAGGAACCAGAAGTACAGCAGAAGAAAACCTTCAGAGATATAAAAGCAAACTATCAGACTTATATAGTGATGTCTCCCAGAATGGCAGCGATGTATGATGCCCAAAATAATGTTTATAAACAAAGAAAGGCTCATCTAGAGAAAGATGTTCAGGTACAATATGAAACAGAGATTCTTCCTGCTAAACAGCAGGTTGAACATCTTCAGGAGGATCTAGATAAAGAAATCCAGATTCATTCTGAAACCAGGGCATCGAATGCCCAAAATACGGTTTGTAAACAGAAGAGAATAGCTCAGCTAGAGAAGGAGATCAAAGAACTAAATGAAACATTCATTCTTCGTGCTAAAAAGCAGGTTGGCAGCTTTCAGAAGGAGCTCGATCATGAAATCCAGAATCATTCTGACACCAAGGAGAAGAATAACAAATCGATTAAGGAACTGAAAGCAGACACAGATAAACAACAGAAAAAGAAGCGTCGCAGGTGGTGTTTTAACCCTTACATCTTAGCTGTGCAATGGTTTGTAGATGCACTTCACCCCCAACACAAGTCCTGCCCGGAACATGTCACACAAAAAATGTTTTAGAGGTCTGCTCGCAGGCCACTGGTTCTTCACCGGAGGATTTGCTTTTAGCATCGTCATTCTTTAAACCGACCTGAAGTTAAGCTTCATCAAGATAAGGCAAACTTGGTCAAAACCGTTTAGAAAAATATTTGATTAAGCTTTGGTAATTGTTATAAAGGCCTAATGTTGCTAGTTAGGGTTAAAAACAGGCTAAGAAAGCTTAATAATTGTGTTGATTGATTTGGCTTTTAGCTACGTTAGCTTACAGCCTCCAATAACCCTTCTGTTTTGTAGACAGTTTTAAAACCAGTTAGCTTCATGATTTTACAACTCAATCAAAGTATAGGTTTACGACTAAGTTAGTAGAGGTTTCGATGTCTAATAAATTAGGTTTACTTACTGAAAAGCCGCCAGACAAGTGTGACAGAATGCCCCGGTCAAGGAAGCACAGCTAGCTGCTTTGGCTTGTGTTAAAATTGTATTAGCTGGAGAGTTTACAGAGTTTCTTCAGTGCAAAAGACTAAATTCTCGTGTTTTGCTTTGATAAAAGTATAACTATCGCTCACTGAGACTCAACAGAGATCAGAAGGAAGATATGGATGGTAATTTCAGTGCTTATGTGTAATAGTTAAACATTAGTTTAAAGTTAACTCTGACTGATGTTTAGTGTTTGTATTTTAAAATCATCTTCTAGTTTTTAGGCACAATAACACACAAGGGTCCTTCAGGCGTGTTCACGTTTTACCCCAGCAGGTAATGTTGAGTTAAGTAGCTTATGTGATTCATTACTGATACTTAAATACTCTCAGTGTGTTTTGTGATATGTTCAGTCATAATTCTGCTAGAAAAACAAGCTTTATTGGTTATAATTGCTACAGTTAGTATGTTGCTAATGGAAGCTAACTGCTTGCTAAATGAGGTATTATTTACCATCCTTTTTCCCATCCGGAACAGACTCCTGTGTTAAGCTGTCAAGCACACATTGATGGGAGATTGTGTCTTCTGTTGTACTAGTAAAGCTCATAAATAAATGTTCAAAAGTATGTAAGATTACTAGTTTAGCTAATCTTATTCTAATCTATCTGGTTTGTTAAAAATGTAAACTGAGAAACATGTTGTCAAAGAAATAAAGTGTAATAATAACAACAACAACTATATGATCTGTAGTATAGGGCAGGTAATGTTGCTAGTGACCTGTAGGGGCGCTGTGGGCTGACAACAGGTTAGTTTTTAGTTGTGGTACCTTCTTTACCCAGCAAGAAAGAGTTTAAGCTTCTGTGATGAAGATGTGAACATGTAGCATGGTTTTTGCTCCTGTTTTTCTTATATAAAGTTCCACTACACTTCAAGAACCGTTTGGTCTCCTTGTTTACAAGGATATCACACATTGGCGACGAGGAAACTGGAGAACTCAAGAGCCTGCTGTTAGAATGACGACGGCGGGCGAGTTTTTTTTTTTTCAAGACGGCGGGGTTCAGTTAATGTCGGACGACGAAAAGACTGTGGCTGCCGGAGTTATGTCTGTTTCCATGTTGGGGTCGCTGGCTGCATACGACTGTCAAACACAAACCTGGGAGGAGTATTGTGAAGTGTTGGAGCACTTTTTTGAAGCAAACCAGATAACGGATGCAGGCCGGAAGCGAGCCATATTGTTGAGCTCAGTGGGCAGCAAGACGTACAGTCTGATGAGGAACTTATTGAGCCCTGATAAGCCGGGGATAAATCGTTCACAGAGTTGACAAGCTTACTTCAGTCACATTAAATGTGCAGGTCGATGCCCTCCAGGGACCAGCAGAGGAAGAGGGAGGAAAAGAGCAACATAAAGGACAAAAGGAGAAACAGGAAAACAAAACAACAGAATGTACACCACATGCGTGAAGCTGCAGATCAACAAACCAGTGAAGAAGAGGAAGTGTTTACTATGCTCAACATGAAAGAGTCAAGGATGGAAAGGGTCGATCCCATTACAGCACAGTTGGACTTAAAAGGTAAAATGATCCATTTTGAAGTGGATACTGGCTGTAGTGTGACAGTTTTGTCAAAGGCTGAATATGGGAAGTTATGGCAAGACGGTTGAAGCTCAAGAGTTGCAGGACTGTTCAGTGACTTTGAATAATCGAGGGACTGGTGGCAGGAATGCCAAATGTGGCTGTCTACTTGGACGACATCCTGCTGATGGGTAGGAACAGCTGCAAACATCTGGAGACCTTGAACGAGGTGCTGAGGAGACTGCGAGAGGCAGGTCTGCGGGTAAAGCGGAGTAAATGAGCTTTCATGGAACAGGAAGCAGAGTTCTTGGGCTACAAGGTGGATGCTTCGGGCCTCCACCCCCTGCCAAACCAGGTAAAAGCCATACAGCAGGCACCTGCACCCACAAATGTTACAGAACTGAAGGCCTACCTAGGCTTACTCAACTACTATGACAGGTTCCTACTATGGATGGGTACCTTTGACTTTTGAATCGATCTGGTACTAATTCCCGGTACCTAGGAATCGATACCGGTACTTAACGGTACCAATTTTTGATACTTTTGAGTGCTTTTATTATTTTAATTCTCTTTTATAATTAAATATATATTTTTCTCAATGTATAACAATATTTGATAAATATCACGATAAATAACATTAAACTGTTTGTATTTTAACATTGTCCTTGTAGTTTTATAAGCTGATAATTAAACTGAAGCAAACATCTTTACTGTGAACTAAAGTTATTGTGTATCTTCATTCCTTTTGCCGTCCTTTTTTATTTGATTTTTCCTACTGGGAAGTTAGAATTTCCGAGGAGAAAGCGAACGCACCATTAGCTGATAACAACGGTGGCAATGGAAGCTAACATATCAAGCTAACGTTATCTTAAACAGTTTATTTAGCTGCTGGAGCAGATTAAAACAATGATGCCTCACACTTAGATCGTTGTAAAGTGAAGCCAAACTTTAGAGCACATTCATGTTCTAGTGGGAAATACGGAGTTCCGAGGAGAAAGCGAACGCACCACTAGCAAAATGGAAGCTAGCAAATCAAGCTAACATTATCTTAAACATTTTATTTACCTACCGAAGCAGATTAAGATGAGGATGTCTCACTTAGATCGTTGTCGCTGGTTTCATCATCACCCAGTTACCCATCACATTTAGTGAAGTGGACCCAAGTTTCAGCGTGCATTCTTTGCATGCTGCTCTGTTTACAACTGGCTCGCAGTGGGCGACGACATAACGCTCTTGCGCATGCGCAGCTGTCTTGACAAGTTCTCGTTATGAAGGACGGGCACCGAAACGAGGCACCGTTTGAAATGACATGAATCGGTGCTCGGTCGGTGCTATGGAATTCGGTCGGTACCTTAAAAAGTACCGAATTCGGTACCCATCCCTAGTTCCTACCAAACCTGTCAGTGCTGTTAGCTCCTTTACATAAACTATTAAGGAAGGAGACACTGTGGACATGGCAGGAGGAACAGGACAGAGCATTTGAGCAGTCAAAGAAGCTAATGCAGTCATCAGATATGTTGGTGCACTATGATAGTCACAAAGACTTAATACTGTCATGTGATGCATCTCCTTATGGGCTAGGGGCCGTGTTGGCACATCGCATTCCAGATGGACAACAACGACCCATCGGGTTCATGTCACGAACCTTAACCACAGCAGTCAAACAATTCCCATCTAGACAAAGAGGGTTTAGCTGTGATTTTTGGCATTAATTGCTTCCATAAATACCTATATGGAAGGAAGTTTATTATTTGCACAGATTATAAGCCATTGTTGTCACTGTTCAACGAGAAGAGAGCAGTGCCTCAGATGTTTTCTCCCCACATGCAGCGATGGGCTGTAACGTTGAGAGTTTCTGAATATGAGATTGTTTATAAGCCCGGGAAACACCATAGCAACGCGGAAGCACTGAGCCGACTGCCTCTACCATGGCATCCCAAGGAGGAGGAAACGGAGGACCGAGTTCTGATGATGGAGGGCATCACACTGGTGTCAGCGAGGGAACTGAGCGGGTGGACACGCAAAGACCCTGTGCTGTCCAGAGTGTTCCAGTTGGTCCAGCGAGGCTGGACAACACAACAAACTGATCCAGTTTTTCAGCCATACGTGGTGAGAAAAACAGAGCTGAGTGTGCAAGATGGATGTGTGTTGTGGGGGTCACGAGTGATAATCCCTCCACCAGGAAGGAGTGCACTTCTACAACAGCTGCATCAGGGTCACTTTGGCATCACCAGAATGAAGGCCTTAGCACAAATTTATTTCTGGTGGCCCAAGTTGGACCAAGACATCGAAGTCGCTGTGAAAGAGTGTAACACCTGTCAACAACATCGCAACTCACCTGTGGCTGCACCACTACACCCATGGGAGTGGCCGAGTAAACCATGGCAGAGACTACACATAGACTATGCAGGACCTTTTATGGGGTCAGTGTTTTTGATAATAATGGATGCTCATTCCAAATGGATGGATGCATACCCAGTAAAAACAGCCACTTCTACCACTACCATCGAATGCCTGAGGAAAAGTTTCAGTAGCCGAGGACTACCAGAGACTATTGTATCAGATAATGATTCATGTTTTATGAGTGTGGAGTTCAAGGATTTTCTGAACAAAAATGGCATAGAACACGTCACGTTGGCACCATACCATGCTGCTTCAAATGGCCGCGCTGAAAGGGCTCTCCATACCTTCAAATCAATGTTGAAAAGGGCCGGAGAAGGAAGTATGGCAACCAAAGTGTCACGAGTGTTGTTCAACTACCGCATTACACCTCGCAACAGGATTGTCACCTGCAGAGATGTTGCAAGGACGGAGGTCAACATTGGATCTGGTGCACCCAAACCTCAGAGCTAAGGTGGAGAGGACAGAGTAGATGCAAAAAGAACATCATGACAAGCGAAGTAGAGAGAGAAGTTTCCACGTGGGAGATACAGTGATGACTCGAAACTTCAGCTATGGACCTAAATTGATTCCAGGATTCATTGCCAAGAGCACGGGTCCACTGTCGTACAAGGTGATGTTTAATGGAGGTTTCTTGGTGAGGAGGCATGTGGACCAGATTCTGCGGAGAGAAGAGAAGAAGGACTTCATGGAACTGAGAGCCCCGGAACTACCATTAGTTTCAGGAGAAATGGCCGCAGCTGCAGGAGGATCCCAGATCCTTGTTCGAGAGAAGGACAGCAGTGCATCGGAAGGAGAGGTTCCAGAGGGACCAACATCTTCAGTGATGGACACACATTTACCAGAAGTGGTAAACGTGGCATCTACATGACACGACTGTCCGACAACGGAAGAGTGTCTTAAGTCAGAGGCTTCTTCAGTTTCGCTGCAACACTGACCGCTACTGGAGATCCTTCCTGCCAACAGCCATTGTAATATACAACAACTCTTTGATGACTTGATTATTATTATTATGAGCTACTACAGCAATCAATTTCCCTCTGTGATTAATAAAGTATTTTTGAATTGAATTGAAATGAATTTGAATTGAATTGAATCTGAGTCACCAAGTGTGGTTCCGTTGCGACGTTCTAAACGTGCAGTGGTTAAACCTAGTTACTTGAAGGACTATAAGTGTTAAAAGTTTGCCTGTATAGATTAAAGGGCAACCATAACTTTATTGGAAGGTAATAGTTTAAGATCTAGCATGTTAATTAGAAATTAAGTGACTGGGTGGTTTTATTCTTCTCTTATTTCAGTTAAGGAAGTCAAAGCTTTAGAGGGGAGGAATGTAGTATAGGGCAGGTAATGTTGCTAGTGACCTGTAGGGGCGCTGTGGGCTGACAACAGGCTAGTTTTTAGTTGTGGTACCTTTTTTACCCAGCAAGAAAGAGTTGAAGCTTCTGTGATGAAGATGTGAACATGTAGCATGGTTGTTGCTCCTGTTTTTCTTATATAAAGCTCCACTACACTTCAAGAACTGTTTGGTCTCCTTATTTACAGGATATCACATGATCCCAGAATACTTTTTTCCACCATAAACAACATTTTAAAACGTACATCTAATTCACTTCAGAAAACATCCTCAAATGCCCTCTGTGAGGAGTTTGTAGCCCACTTCAGAGGGAAGGCAGACACCATCAGAAGGAATATTTTATCCTCCATAAGTAATAAGGTTTTAAATATATCTGAATGTGTGTCTATACCAGAGGAAACACTGAACAGTTTTGTCCTGGTAGAAGCTGAGACTCTTGATAAAGTTTTCTCCTCAGTGAGACCCCTCACATGTGTTCTGGACCCAATCCCAACTTCGTTTTTTAAACAATTCTATGGATCTTTTAGTGATGAGATTTTAACCCGGATGAATTGCTCCCTTTAGACGGGGGTCTTTCCTGCTGCCTTTAAAAGGGCGGTGGTGAGGCCCCTGTTGAAGAAGAGCAATTTAGATTTTAATGAATTAGACAATTATCGACCGATATCTAACTTACCATTTTTAAGCAAAATTTTAGAAAAGTTGGTTTTAAATCAACTAAATGATTTTATAAACACTCACAACATCCTAGAGAAATTTCAGTCTGGTTTTAGGGTGAACCACAGCACCGAGACGGCCCTTCTGAAGATTTTAAATGATTTTGGAGTAAATTATGACAAACGGAAGTTGACAGTGTTGGTTCTGCTGGATCTTAGTGCTGCCTTCGATACAGTAGACCACACTGTTCTTTTAACTCGTTTAAAACAGATCGGCCTCTCTGGTGCTGTACATAGATGGTTCACATCCTACCTCACAGACAGGACTTTCACGGTGAGTTTGGATACCTGTTCCTCTAGGGTCCATGGGATTACATGTGGTGTGCCCCAGGGTTCAATTTTAGGCCCAGCGCTTTTTAATCTTTATATGCTCCCTCTTGGCGGAGTCATCAGGAGACACGGGGTCAACTTTCACAGGTGCTGATGATACACAGTTGTACAGCTCCGTGTCTCCTGATGACTCTTGGCCAATGGATGCACTTTTTAACTGTATTTTAGACATCAAATCCTGGATGGCAGAGAACTTTCTCCAGTTCAACCAGGACAAAACTGAAGTTTTAGTCATTGGTCCTGAGGCCCAGAGAGAGAAGCTTTTACCGACATAACAATCTCTGTCTTTTAATCCATCTGAACAAGTGAAGAACCTGGGTGTGATTTTTGACTCTGAACTGACTTTTATCCCACACATTAAAAATATCATAAAAATAGGTTTTATCATCTAAAGAATATTACCAGAGTCTGCCCCGTTCTCTCTCGGGCCAATACGGAGACGTTGATGCATGCTTATATCACCAGTAGAATAGACTACTGTAATGCCCTGCTTTCTGGTCTTCCCAAAAAGAGCATCTCAGGCTTACAACTTCTACAAAACTCGGCACCACATGTCCTGATGAAGATCAGGAGGCGGGAGCACATGACACCAGTTTTAGAATCATTGTATTGGCTCCCCGTATGTTTCAGGATCAATTTTAAGGTTCTTCTAATGGTTTTTAAGTGTCTTAATGGTCTTGGGCCTTCTTATCTTTCAGAACAGTTTTTACCATATGAACCCTCACGGCCTCTGCGCTCTTCTGGCAGGCGTCTCCTGGTCATCCCTAAAGTCAGGACACACACGGCGAGGCATCCTTCCAGTGTTGTGGCCCTCGCCTCTGGAACGAGCTGCCAGAGGACCTCAGGGCTGCAGAGACCGTTCATGTTTTTAAGTCCAGGCTCAAGACCCACCTATTTATGTTAGCTTTTATCTAAATATTTACTACAGTTTTATTTCTCGTTTTACATGATTATGTTTTATTGCTTGCTTTGCATGTTTTGTATGATTATATTTTAGCATTGTTTTCATTATTTAATATTATTATTTTATTGTCTATATGATTTTATTTATTACTTATTTTCTAACTTTTGTCCCTTATATTAGCTCTTTTATTATATTTTTACTCATTTTAATCCAGTGTTTCCTCTGTAAGGGGCCCTCTGCCCAGGGGCGCAGATAGGATTTTCAAATTGGGGGGACAAAGTTCCAATGTACCCTCCCCCAAACACACACGCACACGCACACACACACACACACACACACACACACACACACACACACACACACACACACACACACACACACACACACACACAAACTATTGCAAGCGCCTTAACTAGAGCTCAGTCGGTTTGTGTAATTTCCTCCAATGGTTTACGTAAAAACTAACACTTTTATATACGTGTTTGAAGCCATTATGCAGTGGAACGCTGGCAACAAAGCTCTGCCTGATCAACACTATAAATGATAAATGATCCGCACTTGTATAGCGCTTCTCAGAGTAAGGACTCCAAAGTGCTTTACACTACAGTGTATCATTCATCCATTCACACACTGATGGGGATGAGCTACGATGTAGCCACAGCTGCCCTGGGGCGCACTGACAGAGGCGCCCCACTATTTAATTCAGTCATTTGTTATTCTCCCAATCAAGTACTAACCAAAACCTCATGCTTTATGCAAAACATTAAATGATTTTCAGCATACCAATCGTTACAGAAAACATAAAAACCCTAAAAAACTGCACATAAAATATATTTTAAAAACAGTGTTCACTTGTCACTTAGAGCAGTAGTTCCCAAACTTTTCAGCCTGACCAACAGATGTTCCTTCGTATTTTTACGTTATTTATAAATTTTCATTATATTTGGAAAGTTTTAATTTATATATAAATCTCTTTTAAAATTTTATATTTTACTTTTTTTATGATTATGTGGCACACTTGACTTCCATGCCTCTTTTTAACGGCCTTTTTTTTGTTTTTTTTTTGCCGCTACGTCTGTCACGTTTCGCAGTGTTTTACCATAGTTTCTACATCCATCACGTCCCAGAGAAGGTTAAACCCAACATTTGGAGCTTGTAAACTCCACACACCTCTCGTGCAGCACCAGCTGTCTGATGCTGCAGCAGCGTCAATCTTCCCGGCTGGATGAGTGAATTTCTTCATCAGAGTCAATAATCTGCTTCATAATCAAAGTCAGTCATTACCAGACAAAGTGATCAGTCAACAAAGACCAGACCTGCCAGCAATTATACGTTTTATCTAATATTTGCGCTCTTCATGCTGCACGCATCTCCTCCTCTCCCCAACTGGGAGCCTCTCAGCGGGACTCGAGAGGCATTTTTCAAACTCTTAAAAACTCCCAAACTTTGCTCAGCCTGAAGGTTCCACATCTCCACTATCTTCTGATGTAAAGTAGTAACTTCATGAGGGATCATATTTGTAGATGAGACTTGTTAAAGTCAGCAGTGAGGCTTTGGCACTTAACGAGTAAGTCCCAACACTGACAACAACGTACTGAAACTAGAACCAACATGCATAAACAGACAGATCGGTCCCGCCTACTTACACTGTTGGTCTTTTTTAAATACGCAGTAATCGTTGCTTGCCTTTTCCGCTTCATCCTGCATCCTAACAGCAACCACTTTGGCGCCTCTGGAGTCGGTGTTTGTTTACGTCATGCTGCATTCAATGTAATTGGAAAAAAGAGCTTCAAGCGCTAAACCTCCGATTTTGTTTTCTTTCTGGCCTTAGTTGGGGGGGACGGATCGGGGTCGATCTGAATCTGGGGGGGACAGATCCCCCCGTCCCCCACCCTATCTGCACGCCTGCCTCTGCCCCGGGAGCGGTGGTCGACTGTAGCTTACTGGGCACTCTATAGGTGGGGGTCTATGCTCCCCCTCCACTGAGCGCCCTGACTTAGTGTGGAAGACCTGATACTGCCGGTGCAGACGGCTCCTCTGATGGTCTTTCCTTGCCTTTCCTTACTTGGCTCATCTGGTCCCAGCCAAATATATATTTTTTACTTGTGTGTGTGTGTGTGTGTGCGTGCATGCGTGCGTGTGCGTGTATATGTCAATGTTTTTAACTTGTTATGGGAATCTGGGGTCACTTTGTAAAGCACTTTGAGCAGCACTTTGTTTGAAAAGCACTTTATAAATAAATCTGATTGATTGATGATCACAGAGCAGTGTGATGTGTAAGCTGGTGGAGACTAGGGTGACCATATGTCCTCTTTCCTGCGGCCATGTCCACTTTTAACTCTCTGTCCGGGGGAGTTTCCTACATTGATCAAAATGTCCAGTTTTTCATCCAGGAGCAGGGATTGAGTTATGGGGGCTAGATATCTTTCAGGGAAAGATCCAGTTTCCATATTACAATATTGATGGACTCTCAGCGTAGCGGGATTCTGTTGAGCGGAGAGGACGCAGAGCGCTGATCGCTGGTGCGCCCGCTACGTCCAGCGCACGATACATTCTCAAGGTGGTGCGACAAAACTTTATTATTAACACATAATCGTTCATGTCTGTTCATATCCTCTGGTACTCTGTCTTTTAATTGTTCCTGATGTGGTCCACTCATCGTGTGCTGCGGTGATTTCACCTCACTGACGCAGCATGGAAAGGCGCACTCCGCTTTGCGGTCAGGAGATCCCTTTGATCTGCTTTGTTCTAAAGTAACTGATGAGGTGAAAATGTAAGAATCCAGGCAACAGTTTTTCTGCAGAATTTAGAGGAGATGCAGGAAGATGAGAGACAGAGAGAACAGGAAAATAGTTAAATAAAAACAAGAAAACAAAGCAAAGTGTTGACAAGTAAAATGTAGGTAGCTTTATCTCTACGACACGTTTTTACCTGTATAACGCAATAAGTTACACACATGTAATATTTATACATTTGATACAATTCAGATCACCTTCAAAACTAAGTCACACACCCAGGGCCGTCTCAAGGCATTTTGGGGGCCAAGGCAAAACGGAACCCCACCCCCCACCCTCCCCACCCCATCCCTGGGTTCCCCCAGAAACCTCTGTGTAATTCCTACCCTGTCCAGGAGTATTGGTTATACAGTGTTTGTAAAAAACCCTCAAACATTACTGACATGTTCTAATGTTGTACAACAAAAAATAAAATTACCGGACACGCCGTCTCATATGCTTCTTTTCTAAACTCATACATATCTGTCAGTAACAAAACCATCTGAAAGCCACTATTTGTGGATTCTCTGTAAGTTTCCATGGATTCCATGACAAACTTTTTTTTCATTCATTGATCCTATCGTCTAATCTCACAGCTGAAACAAGCATCCTTAATAATCTGTGCACAGGAAGCTTACCGGTGCCGTAGTTAAACAAAAGGTACAATAATTTATTAATAAAACATTGTTGCAGCAATAAAGCAGCAGAAAATTAGATTTTGCAATAAAAATGCTAAATATTGACATATGAATTGTTTTAGAGCCGTTTTGTTGGCAGAATCTGATATTAATTTTAGCTCTAACACTATGGGTCCCAACGTGGTTTATGTAGTTTTGCCAGATTGTTATGTAGGGCTGGGCAATAAATTGAAAATTTATCGTTATCAAAATTTCTGACTCTTATTGAGATAATTTTTCCCATGTCAATAAATTTGATAATAAAAAATGAAAAAATGTGTGTAGGTTGGCAACGTTCATGTCCCTTTAAGAAGCTGTACCACCTTGAGTCATGTAAAAATGTGACTCAACGTAATACACGTGACAGCCCCATCTAGTGGACAACTTTTGTCTCTGCGCACACCTGTAGTTATCGTCCATTTGTCATTATTGAGGTTAAATCCTCAATATATCGTGATATTGATTTAGGCCATATCGCCCAGCCCTAGTGTGATGTCATCGGCAGGAACAGATCTCCTGTCCTCTCTTTTGGAAATGGAAATATGGTCACCCTACGCATGCACACATAAAATGTTTAGACACACGCTGTGTCTCAATTCAGGGTCGGCATCCTTCGACGGACCCGGCCTACTCGGCCGACGTGGGCTGGGTCCTCCGTCGGCCGAGTAGACCGGACGTTAACGGCTGTGAATTTGGACAGGCCTAGCCTTCATGAATTCCTGCCACTCCCTCAGCGAACGTTCCGTCGCCTAGCAACCGTGGAACCGCTGAGCAGAAGGGAGAAGGAACTTTAAACGATGGGGCTCAAAGTTTTATTTAGCTTTTTAATCATTTCCTTGACTGTTGGAGAGCTAATTCAGAGAAAATACTTTAGACAAGCTGAGCCTGAGCAAAGATGTGATAATAGTTTTTAATACTTTCTAAGGGTCTTAATTTGACCAAAACCAATTTATCACCTTTTAAGACTTTTCAAGACCCAGCGGATACCCTGTAATATTAAACAATTCACATTTGTAAACAAAAATAAAATTCAAGAGTTTAATACAGAACTGATTTTATTTATTTATTTATTTTATATGTACTTGTTTAATCTTTCTTAACCATTTTTTCTAGCAAGCCTGTCAAAATTCTCCCTTCTCTCCTGTGCCCTCTGCTGCTCTGCCTCCCTCTGCAGCCTCATGTCCTCCCTGATCAGCTCCAGAAGCTGGTCATCGCTGTCACCTTCCCCCGGATGCCCATTTTCTCCAGAATAGTCTTAACAAACATGTAAGAAAAAAAACAGGAAGAGAAAAGAGGACAACGGTTATTCCTTTCATGTTTTCGCAGAAAAAACTAAACTCTGCTCCAGTGAACATGTGGTCCATCTCCGCCCTGAGCTTAATAAAGTCCGTGGTTTTCTCTTTTGTCCCTAAAATACAAACTTCTATTAAAATCAGGGGGAAAACGTAGCGGGAGAAGTACGACACCGAGCGGCCGAACATACGAGCCGAGACCGCAATACAAGCACCTTTACTGTAACATTTCTAACTAAAACAATGTTCATGCATCACAAAAAGTCCTTAACCTAACAGTTTTCGAGTTTATACTGACATTTATGTGCGCAATCCTCTCCGACAGCTCCCGCTTCACTGTCCGCCATTGTTATTAAAAGTTCTGCCGTCCGACCCGCAAGGCATCTTGGGAAATGTAAACCACTGAAGGATACACCGGACCCATCCTTCATGCAGGCGAAAAGAAGGCCGGATTTGTCGACCGCATTTGAAGGAGTCTTTGAATTGGGACAGGCCTAGTCACGGCGCTGTGACGTAACCGGCCGACGAAGGATGCAGACCCTGAATTGAGACACAGCCACAGACATCCTGGTAGTAGCTGCATACGCTACAGACATCTATAGTAGTAGTAAACAGTTTGTGGAATTCACCTGTTGTGGGTAATTTTTAGAACTTAGCTCTCATGAGGCAACGGTGGCACAGGAGCTCGCCCCGTAATCGGAAGGTTGCAGGTTCGAGCCCCACTCAGTCTGTCGCTGTCGTTGTGTCCTTGGGCAAGACACTTAACCCACGTTGCCTGCTGGTGGTGGTCAGAGGGACCGGTGGCGCCAGTGCTCGGCAGCCTCGCCTCTGTCAGTGCGCCCCAGGGCAGCTGTGGCTACATTGTAGCTCATCCTCACCAGTGTGTGAATGTGTGTGTGAATGGGTGAATGACTGATTGTGTTGTAAAGCGCCTTGAGGGGTTCCAGGAGCGCTATATCAAATACAGTCCATTTACCATGATAAACGAGGGACCACTGCATTTAGAAAAGTGGCCTTTACTGGCGTTGCTTGTCTGTAAACTAGCCTCGACTTTGTCCTGCAATGCTGATGATCTGTCTCCACAAATAACCCTGAAGGAGTTCTGCCGTGTGGTGGAGTTGCTAATAGTTAGCTTTTGCTACCAGAGACGTTCTCTGCTGTTTCCTGGATGCTAAACCAACGACAGCCTTCCCCGTCATGAGTGAAGGGGGTGAGTCCATGAACATTAAGTGACGGTGTAATGTAGATCTGTCAGGATTTTCTAATCCTAGAGTTTCACTTTCCATTTTCTATAAGAAGCTAAAGCAGGAGATAGGTGTAGGAGACTATTTTCATGTTCAGCCTGCATGAAAATCTCTGATTACAATCAGAAATAACTGTTAAAAAATGTTTTCTCAGTGACATTGACCTTTAAAAGTTTTATAAAGATATTTATGGTACTTACATGAATTTATAAAGAGGTCAACAATAAAATACCTCTGAGCTTCATTTTTTATTGTTTGGACGCTCGGCCTGAGTCAGAGAGGAAAGAAATAACCAGCAGCGCCTTCAGCAGAGAGAGAAGGACAGAGACGAGCTACAGAAACCTTCCAAAGAACAACGTCCAGCTGAGCAGACCCATTTATGTCTTGATTTTTTTACTTATTTTTTAGACAGCTCAGCTATATGTGATTGGCACCGGGCCCTTCGGACTCCTCTACGACCGCGAGCTTCTCTCCGAGTCAGCCGAGCGTTTGAACACACATCAGCCCAGCGAGCGCTGCCCTTTGCAGGTGCTCACTGTCAGTCCAGGAGGAAGCAAAGCAAACAAAAGTCCGTATGACAACAGAGCTGCGGCCATCTGCAGCCAACACTCTGCAGAGTGATACCGTTATGTTTGTCCTCAGTCACCCACACGATGTTAAGGAACTTTATCACCAAATAAGTGCATGATTGGAAAACAACAACAGCAGGAAACTGTTGCCAGTTATTTCATTTCTTAATAAATGCACGTCATGTCTACCTGCAGCGTTTGATTTAGAGAGTCTGAATAAATAAAACGATTTCCTTTAGTTGATAAAATATAATCAGTCTTGACTGAACCTTGTTTACTTGTTTGTTATTTAGGGAGGAAAGTTTCTCTGATTGCAGACATTTAATTATAACGCAAAGAGAAAACCCAAAAACATTTCGGAAATTATAGCAAATAAATAGATAAATAAAAAGAAAGAAGATTTCAGATAGCACTCAAATGGAGAAAATACATCAACAATGCAAAGAGCATGACTACATGTAAAAGGGGTTGTTTTTTGGAGAACACAACAAAACAGCAAACACGCTGAGAATTCACAAACACGTCTTCGGTCAATTTAAAAACACCGTCTCACGTAAACCATGTACCCGGAGAAAACTGACAGACGCGACGTAAACGTGTCAGGTTCACACAGAAACCCCCACGCCAGCGCGCTGCTGAAGGAAACAGAAAGTGTTGCATTAGGTTTCTAAAACAACAGGTTCCACAGAACGGAAAGGTTTCTGCCTTGTTCTGTGCTCGGAGAAATCAAAGTCTTAAAAAAAAGTTAGAAGAACTGTCACAATAACAATCTTTCACCTGATTTGTCACAACAAAAACACGGAAATGTTCATCTTATGTGCACACCGTCACAAAAATAGCCGCTATAGGAACACCGTACCAAGGCTTTTCGAGAAACCTCACATTTGAAGATTTGACCTCATCTCACAACATGTTTTACCTTCTAGTCGAACCTTTGCTTTTGCTGTTAGAACCAGAGACGATCGCTAAGTTTCATCACCACTCTTCTTACATTGTTGATGTCACTGATGGGAGGAGATTGTGCAGACTGGTTCTAGATGATAGAAAGATAGCAGCAGCTGGTTCACCAAGGTCTGGAGAACCACAACATCTGGCTCCAGATGCACTCCAGCAACAGAGGACCACACCAGGTGTCTCTTCTGCCAGCCAAGAACAGGAAACTGAGGTTACGATTCACACAGGTTCACCAGAACCGGACCAGAAGAGACTGGTAAGCCCTTTCCTGGTCTGATGATCTGGGTTAGAATTTTGTGTCACCAACATGAAAGAATGAATCCATCCTGCCTTGTATCAGTGCTTCAGGCTGCTACTGCTGGTGGTGGTGGCATGTTCTGGTCCTATTTTGGACCCCTAAGTGCCATCTGAGCCTGGTTTAAACATCACAGCCTTCCTGAGTATTGTTGCTGAACCATGTCCATCCCAGGGGTTTAATTTTGATGATTATACTTGACAACTAATGAAATTTGCTGGTGCCCCACTCTAATCAGCTGTTTAACTCAAAACACCTGCAAAAGCCTTTAAATGGTCTCTCAGTCTAGTTCTGTAAGCTACACAATCATGGGGAAGACTGCTGACTTGACAGTTGTCCAAAGGACAACCATTGACTCTTTGCACAAGGAGGGCAAGGCACAAAGGGCCATTGCTAAAGAGGCTGGCTGTCCAAGCTCATGACTAGAGAGGTGAAGGGAAGGACAAGATGCGGTAGGAAAAAAGTGTACAAGCAATAGGGAAAGCTGCCCCCTGGAGAGGATTGTGAAGCAAGGCCCATTCTAAAATGTGGGGGAGATTCACTAAGAGTGGACTGCAGCTAGAGTCAGTGCTTCAAGAACCACCACACACAGACATATGGAGGACATGGGTTTCAGCCATCACATTACTTGTGTCAAGCCATTCTTGAACAAGAGACTGCGTCAGAAGCGTCTCGCCTGGGCTAAAGACAAAAAGGACAGGATTGCTGCTGAGTGGTCCAAAGTTATGTTATCTGATGAAAGTAAATGTTGCTTTTCCTTTGAAAATTAAGGTTCCAGAGTCTGGAGAAAGAGAGGAGAGGCACAGACGCCACATTACTTGAGGTTCAGTGTGTGACCTAGCGCAAGGAATAGACACCCACAATCAGAACCCCCAGGCGGGTCTGGTCACAATAAGGAACCAAGGCAGAGGTAGAGAAAAATAGGGCCTTTATTTATTTTTATTCAGTTTTCTTAAAAGTGGGTTGTACCAAACATAGGTAAAAAAAAATATATATATATATATACTACTCAGTTAATGAACTCAATCTAGCAGCAGTGGCAAACTAAAAGGAAACAAAAACACATGATTTGACTGTCCATTTACACAAGCCTAAGCTGAAATGAAAATGTTTCTTGCCTAACAATCAGAGAACAAGGCCCACAGAGAGACTCTAGTAGCCACCGTCCACCTACATGTACTTGGTAAATCTGTCATCTTTTCATTTGACCATAAACCAAAACATCCGAAGTGTAAAACTATGCCCACTTCATCTCTAACGCCAGTTCAAAGCGTTCTAGAGAAGTGTCGGAGTGGCCAATCCGTAACTTTCCTCTTCAACAAAAGAACCAACGACAAGCTGGATAAAATCTTTTGCTGTTCCAACTGCTGCAATGGTTCCTTTCAGAATAAAAGCTGAACCATCACGACCCAGGTTTGGGTCTCACTAGATGCCAACAAAACTGTCGTGACCCGGGAGTATCTCAAGACTGGTGTTCGGCTGCCGCAGCTGTTTAAAGGTCAAGCTGGACCTTTACACCTCCTGATCTAGACGGGGACTTCAGCTAAGGGTACGTAGACCGACAAATGGCGTTGAATGTGTTTATAAATCTCCTAACCAAAGCTTAAAGCGAAGACATCACCTTCATTTCCCATCAGAACTAATCGCTTCTTTGGATTTGCTGGTTCTGAGCAACATTCCGCATTACACCATTCTCCGTCTCATTCACCTTAGTAACACCATACATTTAGTGTTAAAGTTAGTCTAGTTTAATTTGTTTAGTAATAAATCTTTAAACTTTTAAACTTGACTCTCTTTCTTCTGTCTCTGAGTGAATATGAAGCTGTTATCTAATCTCTGCAATAAAAAAGTTCCAATCTTAAACAGTACTCACAGATCCATAAGGTTGATTTCATGTTTACTATGGAAACTTATGTCTTATGGCTTATTAAAAAACATGTAAGTTAGACTCATTACATATTTAAACCTGTGTGTCCCATCTGTAACCTTGATATTATTGTTTGTTCTCTATTATTAATTTCCATAATTTTCATCATACCCACCTTTCTCTGTATATTAAATAAACACCTTCCCTTTTCTTCCCTCACCCACATTTCCTGCCATTCATTCATCATCTGTTTCCTGATCATCGCCTTCACTTCTTTGACACTAAATGGAATATCTACCCATGTGTTTAATGTTGTTGCTTGTTTTGCATAAAATTTGCCATTTAATTTCCCTCAACCCCTCTGTGTGCTGGAACCCACATAAATCTTATTTCTATTTCTAATCTATTCAATCTAAATAAACTTTCAAATACTTCTAAAAGATTATCAGTTGACAACGACTTAATTGACATTAGAGCCGAAAGAGAATCTGTACATATTATACACTTTTTTATTCTATTCTGTTCTATTCAAAGTTAGCTAAATGAGATTGCTAGCACCTTAAAACTGATAAATGATTAGACGTTCTGAATTTTATACACTTTTCTAAAACTGGAATACAAAAAGAAAAACCCGTGATCTCATTTCCTGAGCCTTTTGAGCCGTCTGTAAATTTTGGAATAAATGTTTTATGAATACCATTTAACCTATCAACAACAACACCCCTTACCTTTATTCTACTCCATTTTAATCTTAATATGAAGATTAATATTAAAATGAGGAAAAATCCACTTTGGAATAACTGAATATAAACATTTCTTTACAAAAGTTTTATCATTCAATTTAAATATTTCAGCTAATCTATTTGCTTTCCCAATCACACTCTCGTACTTTTCCTTTCCATTTTCCCAACATAAAAACATTTCTTTCCTGACCAAATGTTCTTCCTCTGTACACCCCTGTAGGCTAGTCCAATAATTTAACAAAATCTGCTTAAATCTCAAACATATCGGCATTTCTCCCATTTCCACTTGTAAAGATGCTACTGGTGTTGATTTTATTGCTCAACTACATATTGTTCAAGCCTGATTTTGTATACTGTCTATCCTTTTTAGTAAAGTCTTACCAGCTGAACCATACATAATACTAGCATAGTCTATCACCGACCTAATCATGGATATATAAATCTGCTTCAATGCCTGTGCACTAGTGATGTGTCGGTTGCGAACGAACCGGTTCTAAGAGCCGGCTCTTTGAAGTGAACGACGGGAGCCGGCTCGTCACTGGGAGCCGTCCCCTCCCCTCCCCCCTCTCCTCTTGCTTTGGTGAAAGCTACAGGCGATTGGTCAACATGTGTGACTGCGTGTCCAGACTGTCCACACACGGAGCAGTAGGGGCGGGGAAGAGGAAGGATCATACTCAGACACACAGCCGAGCACATGCGGGTGGAGGGAGACGAGAGGGAATGAGGAGGAGGAAAAGGGCGAGCGAGAGAGAGGAGAGTGCAACGAAGACTGTGAGAAAATGAGTGCCAGCAGTCTGAAAGTGGAGATTTCTTGAAGTGTTCAGTTATTAAATCCATATAAATGATAAATATTTAATATATTGTTTTTTTTACATTAGTAAATAATTTTACATATAGTTTTGCACTATTTTGGTTATAAATGTACTCTACGCAACAGAAAATCTGAGGAGCCACTTGGGAGCCGAAAGAGCCGGCTCTCTAAAAAGAGCCGGACTTCCCATCAATACTGTGCACTAGCACCCCAGCCAGTTCCTTTTAAACATCTTATTACATAAATTACATTTTTACGTCTTTCTTCAATTTTACTGATATTCTCCTTCCAAGTTAATCTAGTATCAAAAATAACTCCCAAATATTTAAAACTCTTTACTTGTTCCAGATTTTCTCTATATAATCTAAGATTAACTACCATATTCCTCTTTCTTGTAAAAACCGTACTTTTAGTTATGTCCACTGAAAGCTTAAAACCCCAATCATAAGACCAACTTTCCACCTTCCATATTGCTTATTGCAACTTCTTCTGTAAATGTTGAATATTTCTTCCCCTTTTCCATGTGGCTCCATCATCCGCAAAAAGTGCTTTTCCAAAGTCATAACCAATATTTTCAAAAGCAGCATCATTTATCATTCTAGAAAAAAACCTGGGCTAATTATACTTCCCTGAGGAGTCCTATTCTCAACTAGATACATATTTGGCATTATATTCCCCACCTTCACTTGAATATATCTATTAAATAAGAAATTCTTCATCCACTCAAATATTCTACCATTAAGTCCCTTTCCAAACCATATCATATACTTTTTTCAAGATCAAAAAATACAACTACCAAACTTTCTTTATTAGATTGTGCTTTTCTAATTTCATTTTCAAGATAAACCAATGGATCTATTGTTCCCCTACCTTAAACTAAAACCACTCTGATATTTTGTTGTTAAATATCTACTTCCCAAGAAAATAATTCAATCTCTCCGTAATCATTCTTTCCTTTAGTTTTCCAACATGCAACGTAAGAGCTAGTGGTCTAGTTTTCTGGTCTGCTTGAATCTTTTTCTTGTTTAATTATAGGTATTATTACTGCTTCTTTCCAATTTTTTGTTATTAGCCCCTCTTCCCAAACTTTATTATACAAATCTAATAACTTAACCTTCACTTTACTCCCTAAGTGTTTAAGCATCTCATGAGTAATTTTATCATTCCCAGAAGAAGTTGTTCTACTCTTCCCCATTGCTTGCTCTAAACCCAACGACCTCCCACCCCTGTCCAGACTGAGGTGATGAGCGCTGCTTATCGCGGCTGCATTCACTGACGTGTGGAGAGTCCCCAACCCTACCTCCCCACCTAGTGGACACTTATGTTGTGTGATGTCTGAAGTCTGTTGCATTTCTGTCTGAGGTGTTTTTTGCATAGCAAAGCTGCCCTCCCAGTGGAGGGTAACTCTGAAGTGCCCTTTTTTTTCCTCCACCTGACCCAATCCTCATGTAAACCCCTCTGATCTCTATTAAGGTAGTGCGACTCGAGTTGCAAACGACCACAGTCACCAGTTATTGTCATGTGTCTAAACTCTCAATTTACACACCCATGGGGAGCCCAAAAAATAATCCAGTTTTTACCTGTATGTCTGATCTCAGAATTGTGTGTACTGGAACTCTAACTTCCCTCTGGGATTAAAGGGACATTATGGAAGTTTGACAGCCAAAACATGTATAGAAATAATAAATGTCTTCTTCATACATTCTCCTGCAATGCCCTGGTCCTGTAGGATGAGCCCTGGCATTTTTACTGTGATTGCCTGTTTTTCTGTAAAATCACAGAAAAAGAGAGATGCTCGGGTCGAGCAGGCTGCTTCATGCGCGTTCACGCTCAGCCATAGCCCGTAGCATTTGCTATCAGTAGCTTTAGCAGCAGAGAGAGAGGCAGTGCTAACTCAGCGACTTTGTCGCTGTTCCTAACGCCTAGTGATGAACCTAGCTACATTTGTGAGGACCCTTAGCTACTTTCTTCTAGATATTTCCTGCAAATTAGCAACAAAATAGCCATTTTCACTCCGAACCGTTCATTCAATGTTGTTTCAGCTGTCATCAACGATATAAATGTTACAGATACAAAACTCATTACTGGCGCTATAGCTCACCTAGTAAAATGTCGGACTTTCGGGCAGGAGACCGGGTTCCCGGGCTCGATTCTGAATGTGAACATAGTTTATTTTAGAGTTAATTTTTTACATTAATGGTATATTTTTATACAGTAAGATGCCCAAATTTTTATTTGAGACTCACCGAATGGCATTGAATCCACAGATAAAAAAGATGTGGATTAAAGTTTCATTTTGGAACAATTTTTCAAGCAAGGGAAGGGAATGATCTGAGCATGCAGGAGGACTGGCCCATCTTAAACCTTTGTCGGCTGTGCTGAAGAGAAAGCTACAGAACCAAATTATTTAATTAATTAGCTGCACATTGTACCTGTCCTCTGCCCTCCGGGCCACGCACGCACACACACACACACACACACACACACACACACACACACACACACACACACACACACACACACACAGGACTGTCTCAGCTGTTATTTTCGATAAGGAGTGTGCACGTACAGCATGCGCGCCTCGTGCACGAGCCTACTATTGAAGCTGCCGTTACGCTTTTTGCCTGAGGGGGCAATCGTGAGCATAAACATTCAAAATTCCGTAAAGCCCCTTTAATAACGTATCTTTGAACTGAATTGAACGCAAACAAAGTAAACGGAACATCCATTAATGACAGAATATGTCCTTGGCCAAGCTTTCCCTTGTTTTTCTTTTCTAGTTTCTTCTCTTCTAATCAAGCTATCCTCTGATATATTATAACTAATGTTAATTTTAACAAATGTTTTAGCTAAGACCTCAGCTTTATCCTCATTTTTAACAGCCAACTCATCTTCCATTTTAAGCACTGGATATCTCCATTCTCTATAAATGTCTTTCCTTTTCTTTATCATTCCCCAAACATCACTCACTGGTGTGGTTCTCCCAATTTTATCACACACACACCCCCAAACTCTCCCTTTTAGCACTGTTTATAACTCTCCTTGCCTCTGCTTGCAGTATTCTACAGGTGCTGGCCAGTAAATTAGAATATCATCAAAAGGTTGAAAATATTTCAGTAATTCCATTCAAAACGTGAAACTTGTACATTATATTCATGCAATGCACACAGACCAATGTATTTCCGATGTTTATTACGTTTAATTTTGATATTTATAGGTGACAACCAATGAAAACATCAAATCTGGTATCTCAGAAAATTAGAATATTCTAAAGGCCAATGAAAAAATGTTTGTTTCTCTAATGTTGGCCAACTGAAAAGAATGAACATGAAAAGAATGTGCATGTATAGCACTCAATACTTAGTCGGGGCTCCTTTTGCCTCAATAACTGCAGTAATGCGGCGTGGCATGGACTCGATCAGTCTGTGGCACTGCTCAGGTGTTATGAGAGCCCAGGTTGCTCTGATAGTCGTCTTCAGCTCCTCTGCATTGTTGGGTCTAGCGTATTGCATCCTCCGCTTCACAATACCCCATAGATTTTCTATGGGGTTAAGGTCAGGCGAGTTTGCTGGCCAATCAAGGACAGGGATACCATGGTCCTTGAACCAGGTGCTGGTGGTTTTGGCACTGTGTGCAGGTGCCAAGTCCTGTTGAAAGGTGAAGTCTGCATCCCCATAAAGTTGGTCAGCAGCAGGAAGCATGAAGTGCTCTAAAACTTCCTGGTAGACGGCTGCATTGACCCTGGACCTCAGGAAACAGAGTGGGCCAACACCGGCAGATGACATGGCACCCCACACCATCACTGACGGTGGAAACTTTACACTGGACCTCATGCAACGTGGATTCTGTGCTTCTCCGCTCTTCCTCCAGACTCTGGGTCCTTGATTTCCAAAGGAAATGCAGAACTTGCTTTCATCAGAAAACATAACTTTGGACCACTCAGCATCAGTCCAGTCCTTTTTGTCCTTGGCCCAGGCGAGACGCTTCTTGCGCTGTTTCATGTTCAAGAGTGGCTTGACACACGGAATGCGACACCTGAATCCCATGTCTTTCATGAGTCTCCTCGTGGTGGTTCTTGAAGCGCTGACTCCAGCTGCCGTCCACTCTTTGTGGATCTCCCCCACATTTTTGAATGGGTTTGTCGTCACAATTCTCTGCAGGGTGCGGTTATCCCTAGAGCTTGTACACTTTTTTCTACCACATTTTTTCCGTCCCTTCGCCTGTCTGTTAATGTGCTTGGACACAGAGCTCTGCGAACAGCCAGCTTCTTTAGCAATCACCTTTTGTGTCTTGCCCTCCTTGTGCAAGGTGTCAATGATTGTCTTTTGGACAGCTGTTAAGTCAGAAGTCTTCCCCATGATTGTGGTGCCTTCAAAACAAGACTGAGGGACCTTTTAAAGGCCTTTGCAGGTGTTTTGAGTAAATCAGCTGATTAGAGTGGCAGCAGGTGTCTTCTATATTCAGCCTTTTCAGAATATTCTAATTTTTTGAGATACCAAATTTGGAGTTTTCATTAGTTGTCACTTATGAATATCAAATTTAAATGTAATGAACATTGGAAATACATTGGTCTGTGTGCATTGCATGAATATAATGTACAAGTTTCACGTTTTGAATGGAATTACTGAAATATTTTCAACCTTTTGATGATATTCTAATTTACTGGCCAGCACCTGTATATGTCATTAAATTGTTAAAACTATGTCTCTATTAATTCTTTCATACTCTTATTTCTCTCCTTAATTGCATTTTCACAGTGATCATTCCACCAATGCACAATCTTTCTTTTCATATTCCCTTTAATTTTTGGAATTGCTATCTCAGCTGCTTCATAAATCACTTTTCCAAATGTTTTCACACACAGGTTACCTGCACACAGTGCCAAAGCTACCAGGACCTGGTTTAAGGACAACAGTATCTCTGATCTTGATTGGCCACCTGACTTTACCACACAGAAAACCTACGTGGTATTGTAAGGGGAAGATGCAATAGGCCAGACCCAACAATTCAGAAGAGCTGAAGGCCACCATCAGAGCAACATGGGCTCTCTCAATCCCTGGGCAGTGCCACAGACTGATGGACTCCATGCCACGCCGCGTTGCTGCAGCAGTCCAAGCCAAAGGAGTTCCAACTAAATATTGAGAGCTGTACATGCGCATACGTTTCATTTTCATACATTTCAGTTGGCCAACATTACTAAAATTCCCTTTTTTGCGTCAGTCTTCATTGATATTCTAATTTTTTGAGATACTGACTTTGGGATTTTCATTAGAGGTCAGTTATAATCAAAACGAATGAAATCAGTATTTAAATTACATCAGTCTGTGTGCAATGAATGACTCTAAAACCCAAGTTTAACAGTTTGAATGAAATTACTGAAATGAATTAACTTTGTCATCATATTCCAATTTTAGGACCAACACCTGATGTTTCTGAAAGGAAATGGGAATCTAAAAGAGCCTTCAAGGAGAGAGACAGGGAATTATTGAGGAGTGTACAGAAGCAACTGAAGATCAAGATCAGAGACAGCAAGGAGGCATACAGGAAGAAGCTGGAGAACAAACTACAGAGGAACAATATCAGAGATGTCTGGTCAGGGATGAAGAAGATCACAGGCTTCAAGCAGAGGAAGGATTGCACAGATGACAGCCTGGACACAGCCAATGAACTGAACAAGTTCTTCAATAGGTTCAGTTCAGGAACAAACCCAGCATCCTCCTCGCCTGTCCCCAGCCAATCAGACATCCCATCCTCCTCTGATCCAACATTTTCCTGTCACACACCAGCTATTTTGTCCTCTAACGCAGTCATGGACTCTTCTGGTTCTATAAATCTGTCTTCAACCAAGTCAGGAGATGCTGCTGCCCCATTTACCTCCCCCTCCCACCTATCTGTCTCTAGAAGTCAGGTGAAGAGGCAGCTGGAGAGACTGAACAGGAACAAGGCTGCAGGTGTCAGCCCCAGAGTACTGAAGGCCTGTGCAGAGCAGCTCTGTGGGATTCTGCAGCACCTCTTCAACCTCAGCCTGGCCCAGGAGAAGGTTCCAGTCCTGTGGAAGACATCCTGCCTTGTTCCAGTTCCAAAGAAAACTCGCCCATCAGTCAATGACAACTACAGACCGGTTGCCCTGACATCCCACATCATGAAGGTCCTGGAGAGACTCCTGTTGGTCCACCTGAATAAGCAAACTAGAACATATCAGGACCCGCTGCAGTTTGCTTATCGCCATGGAGCTGGAGTTGAAGATGCCATCATCCAGCTGCTTCAACCAACCCACTGTCTTCTGGACAAAGCAGGCAGCGCTGTGAGGGTCACGTTCTTTGATTTCTCCAGTGCATTTAACACAATCCAGCCTGATGTACTTTGCCAGAAACTCCAGAAGACAAACCAGGCGATCAGTAACATTGGAGCACCACAGGGGACTGTACTCTCACCATTCCTTTCACCCTGTACACCTCAGACTTCCAGTACAAATCAGAGACCTGTCATCTACAGAAGTACTCAGATGACTCTGCAGTTGTCGGGTGTATCAGAGATGGACAGGAAGCTGAGTACAGAGAGCTGGTGGAGCGCTTTGTGGCATGGTGTGGAAACAATCATCTGACCTCAAACGTGAGCAAAACAAAGGAGATTATTTTAGACTTCAGAAGAAACAGGGTGGAGTCAAACACTGTTTCCATCATGGGAGAAGAAGTGGAGGTGGTTGAGGAATACAAATACCTTGGAGTTCACCTGGACAACAGACTGGACTGGAGAAAGAACAGCCAAGCTGTTTACAAGAAGGGACACAGCAGACTGCGCTTCTTGAGGACGCTTAGGTCCTTCAGTGTCTGTAGCAAGATGCTGCAGATCTTCTACAAGTCTGTTGTTGAGAGTGTAATCTCTTCAGCCATCGTCTGTTGGGGTAGCAGCATCAGAAGCAGGGACCTGAAAAGGCTCAACAGCCTAATAAAAAAGGCTGGTTCTGTTCTGGGGACGACTGTGGAACCACTGGAGGAGATAATGCAAAGAAGGATTCTCCAGAGAATCAAGAAAATGATGGACAACCCTGAGCATTCTCTTCACAAGACTGTCCGACAACAGAAGAGTGTCTTCAGTCAGAGGCTTCTTCAGTTTGGCTGCAACACTGACCGCTACTGGAGATCCTTCCTGCCATCAGCCATTGTAATATACAATAACTCTTTGATGACTTGATTATTATTATTATTATTCTGAGCTACTACAGCAATCAGTTTCCCTCTGGGATCAATAAAGTATTTTTGAATTGAATTGAATTTAATTGAATAACCTGATATCAACAAAGTCACCTGCAATGTTCAAAATTCCTTTCAGGATCCGGCTGTAGAATAGACTTTTTAAAAAATAACTTCTAAGATGATCATTTTTGCTGACGCAGCTTTGGGCGTTACATCCAGCTTCTCTGCACCACCGACTCAATCAGAGCCAACAGGATTATTTCATTTTAAGCTCATTTAAAGCTCAGAGTCCAAACAAAATTTAAGTTAAACAGGGATTCAGATTTAATTGCACAACTCGAAGCTCATTTTGATCAGGGTTCAGTTTTAATGCCGCCACATGCAGCACCCTCAGTGGAAATTAGCGCTGACAGTAAGGAGTTTAGAAACGGGCGTTTTGGCCGACATAAGACATTAAGCACTGCGCTGCAGAGTCATGTGCTTAATGCTTATAGGCAATTTCCCTCTTAGTTGCAAAGACATAAAAATGTTGTGTTTCTATCTGCAGGCTACAAATGTTGCACATTAAAACAGTCATCCAATATTCTCATTGTAGCAATGTGAATGGCCTCATTTTGTGTCCCAAGGGTCACACTTCCCCGGCTAGGTCGAGCTGGGTCGAGCTGTACTTTGTACCACAGATTATCCATCGCAGGAGCCGTAAAGTCTGCTGAACACCATTTTTAATCTGACTGCTTTATCTGTCTGCTGTTCCTCCGCAAGATGAAGGACACTTCAAGATTATTTAAAATAATAATTTTAATAAACTCTTTTTACTGTTTATTACTCTTTTTACTGTTTATTTCATAAATAATCATCATGGCTCATTATAAATGTATTTAATTACTGAAATGACTTATTATTCTGTGGTTAATAACAATTATTGTTTATGATAATCAGTAATGTTTGATCAGTAACCAGAAGGTCATTTGCACGTGTACACCTCATGCAGGACTGAATCCAGGGTTAACTTGCTCTCACATGTCTTTGCTCCATCTCAGTGGCCTAGTGGTAGAGTGTCCGCCCTGAGACTGGGAGATCAGGGGTCTGATTCTTGGTCGGGCCATACCTATGTAGTATAATGGTTTATGGCTCTTTTATGAAAGAGGAACCATTCTACATATTAATTTGAGATATTAATTTTTTTATAAATTAATAACCAAATTTTATAGAATTAAGAAGACTCAAAGGTTGTTTTCATCGATAAACTGACGATCATATCCGTGTGTCTTTGTTTCAGTTCAATGAAGAGACAAGTTTGAAAGTTAAAAGTTTTAATTCTTCAAATTAAACTGATGATTTTGAAATGACAAGCATAGGAAAAACAATCAACATTGGCAACCTTGTTGGACAATCTTTAACAGTTGATATTTTAAGCTTGCTCAAATAGACCATGTGTTGGATGTGCTGAAGACTGAGAATGATGTGATGTGATTATGGATGCGTGTGTGCAGGTGTCTGAGATTGCTTCAGGAAGAAACAGTGTCTGAGTGAAAAGTGATGGTTTGAATTAAACTTAGGTCTTATTAGAAAAAGGCATCAAACGCTTTCTGTCGTGTACTGCCTCACCGTACGAGGACCCCCTTTTCAGATCCGGACGTCACCGGAGGATGTTCATCCAGGGGACACCTTGGCTGGCAGAGAAGACGAAGGTGTCCGACGCTCCGGTCCAGAGATGACCTCGGCACACGTTGATGAAGCGTTTAGCAGATGCGCTTTCTTAAGTTTAAATTACTCAGAAATCAAAGACTCTGGACGAGTCTGCGTTAGCAGTTGCATTTCAGCTATCCTGTCTGGCTTGACAGGAATAACGTGGGGGGGGAGAGAAAGGAGCCGGTGGGCTCCGTTCCCCCGTTAGCGGTTGTTCACACGTCCTCTCTCTCTCGTTGACAATCACGAACTGAATCATGAACTGAAAACTTACCAAAAGCCTTTCTCTTCTCAAAGCAAACGTGTGCGTCAGCAAATGTGTTTAGAATTTACTGTGAGAGTGTGTGTGTGTGTGAGTGTTTGAGTGTGCGTGAAGGTCATTATAACATCTTCCAAACATTATTTAATTAAGTATTGATTCATTATAGTTCATTATGATTACCCAAAGCATAATAATCATTCATTTGATTAAAACACATTTATAATGAGCAAAATGATAATAATGATTATTTAACATTTAAAATAAAGAAAAGGAAGTTTAAGACTTTGTTATGTTATGACTACATTTCATGAGAACGCCATCTTCTGGCACTGCAGGTGGCAGATGTTATGGTTTGCAGCAGACTTGTTGACGGCTCCGGTGTTAATCTGTGGGTGAAAGTTCTGAGCGACCCAGCTCTTGACCCAGCCGGGCAAATGAAACCTTTGGCACAGAAAACCCATATTTCCTCACGTTACACCAAAGACTTTGAAAAAATGGGACCCAATGCCTCCCTGCTTGACACTCAGCATTAAGGGGTTGGATTGGGGGGTTAAACCTCCAAATAGTTCCCGAGCGCGGCTGTGTCTGCAGCTCACCGCTCCCCCAGGGGATGGGTCAAATGCGGAGAACAAATTTCGCACACACACACCTGTGTGTGTGACAACTAATGGGACTTTAACTTTTTACTCTCGTGGCGACGAGAGTCCCAGACGACGAGGGTCGGCCACCCGAAACCTCCACCTGCTGTTCTGTCACGCCGATAGAATTGCTCCGAACAAACGCACCTGTAACCAGCTGACGCAAAACTCCTTCAGAGTTATTGATTTTGAGACGCAACTAGTTTCATCAGTCGTTGTGACCCGGAGACACCTCGGACCGATTTGGTCGCACTAAGGTCCTTCTACCAACCTCGTGCTCGGAGGACACCATCTCCACCTGACATCTCGGATCCAACAGAGGGCCTCCTGAACTTTTAATATCAAGTTTTAATACCAAAGCTGGTACAAATTGTCCTTTTTAAATTGTGAGTAAAAAATTCTTAACTTTTTAAACCTGACTCTTCTTTGAAATGAAACACAGAAAGGTGTATATTTGGTTATTGAATAAGCAAAGAATCCATTAAGTCTTCTGTTTAATAAATAAAATTTTGCTATTAATTTAATTATCTTAAATAAAAAATTTATCTTTGGATTAAATATAGACCGAGCCCGTTGGTATATGAACTCCTATCGATTGCATAAATATCCTAGATATTTATGCATGATGTAAGTTCACATGCTAATGTGTCTGATCTTTCTCAGGATCTAACAAAACTGATAGCAAACCGTGTTAAATCCTAGTATGCAGATTATCTACGCTACATAATTTAATCTAAGTGTGTGAGGTCTCTGACAGGTTTTACAGCGGAGACCTTTTTTTCCACTTGGTGTATTACATATGAGCAGACAGAGCAGAGGCGCCGCTGCATCAGCATCTTCTCCTCGCTGCATGCAGATGAGAGCACATCTGGTCTGAGAGAAGCTCTGTGATGTCTTCTTAATGAGGTTGAGAAAAGCCCCGGTCCGGGCAGGTTAAGCTGGACCGTCTTGACCTTTTACACCCCCCAGAACAATCAGTCACAAGAGCCTGACAGACTGAAAAGAGCCAGGTCAAGTTTCATTACACGGTGAGGAGACTTGAGAGTGTCGATGTAGGGTTAAATCAGCTTTGAGTTCTTCAACCCTCCTGCTAAAACTCACACACTAAGTTACATAAACCATACAGAAATTGGTATAAGGGTACGGCAATACTACTGGCACAAAAATACCAAATGTCTCCTTGTGTCCCATTTTCTTGTTGGCACAACAAATGCACGGTGTGGGAGGAGATGCACAAACAGATGGGAGGTTCATTCAAAGGAGCCTCCATACTTTTATATTTAGTTTTTCTGCCAGCCTTGTGATTGTTTCAGCTGAAGCCAATTTCACGAGAAGCGCATCTGAAGCAGATCTCATTCTTCTTTAAATATTTATTATAAAAACAGCAGTTACTGCTTGCATTTTATGCAGAAGATGCTTTTAAATCATGATTTAAAAGAAGCTTAGCAGAGGAAAAGCAGGAGCGCTGGTGGACTAGTATACATGGAAGTGTTAATAAAAAGTGACTCCCACATCTACGCGCGTGGTATTCTCAGGCGCACGATGGGAACGGCTCATCCGTCAACGCTGTCGCGTCGTAAAATGTTACCACAGATCATAAATGCTGAGGTTTCATTTTTTTACCATGAGATGTTTTTATTTTCTCATGAGAAATACCCCCAAACCAGTTTTTGGGCTGCATTTTCCTGTGTCGTGATGGGTGGAAGTTTCCTGGCCCACATGAAAGAATCACACACGGAAAACAGGTAAGAATTTACTAAATGTTTATTGTAAAAGAAACTAAAATGGAAACTAAGGACGCTATTCCATAAGTGGGACAGGATGAGACTCTGGGTCTAAAGTAGAAGAACAAATGGGGTAAGAAACAGGAAACTCAGAACTGGGGAATAAATGGAAAATGGAGTGATCTTACGATGCGTGAACTGGGAATGGGCTGGAGGGGGAGGCAGGTCAGGTCTGGTCTGAGATGGGTCAGGCTGAGGCGAGTGGTTGGTTGTAGAGGAAGATCCAGGGAAGGTGGACGGTGGAGAGCGGACAGCCTGGGGAGGTGAGCGACGCTGAGATGAACACACTTCAGGCAGGCTGGGACTGAGGCCCTGTCCACACGTAGCCGGGGATCTGCCAAAACGTAGATATTTTTCTACGTTTTGGCCTGTCATCCACACGAAAACGGAGTTTTTTCACACGAAAACGGATCTTTTTAAAAACTCCGGCCAAAGTGAAGATCTGCGTTTTCTCCGTTTTGGGTGTCTGCGTGTGGACAGACAAAACCGGAGTTTTAAGGTCCGCAACGTCACTTTCCGCGACAAAAAAATGCTGACATCACGTGTGCGACCTGTGTTTACACTAGCCGGCAGCATGAAAGCCCTCAGAGCTGCGCTCTGTCACTACCCGATCCTGGTCCAAGCACTTTCTGCTTGTTTGTTTTTGCAAGCGGAATTACTGCTCCTTGCGGAAGACCACAGACGAAGGACGAGGTTAAGAACGGGGGAAGTACTGCCACCTACAGGTCTGGCATGTCCCTAACAACGTATTTATCCGGGTACGTGTGGACAGTTTTTTTTTAAAACGCAATGGTGTGGATGCAAGTTTTTGGAGGGGCGGATATTCGTTTTTAAAAAACCCCGGCTACGTGTGGACTAGGCCTGAGACTAGGATCCAGTACGGGTACTTCTGTGAACAGGGAAGGCTGAATAAGAACAAGTCAAAACCACGAGAGTTTACAAACAGATCTGACTGTGACAGGACGAGGCTGACGGTGACCCAACGTGAGCATATCAGCCGGCGCTGAAGTGTGGCAACGCTGCTTCTTAAATCCCCTTGCTGATAGGAAAATCAGCCACAGTTGAGACTCTCCGGCACACCCAACTGCAACAAGCTCAGAGGAGCAAAACACGATGAGTAGAAAACAGAACCATGACATCCTGTCTCTGCTTCAATTATTTTGAATTAGATTTCAGGCAAAGTTATTCCCAAAAATCCAGGAAAAAAATAGCCCAAGTGCATCATCAGGCATTGCACCTCCCCTTGAGGCTTTCCTCTGATCTGGAACCCGCCTCTCCTGGAAGTAGGTCACTAACGCCCACGTCCTTGATTTCCTGCTGCAGTTGAGAATGTGACCTTCATGTCACAGATGGCTGCTTTAAACCTCCGCTGGTACCAGGGTGGATATTCTGACTAATTACTTCTGGTCTGGGGACAAAACAATGCTGTAAAAACTATACATTGTGTCCAGAAAGATGCTCACGATGGCTAGCACAGGACAAGTGCGTCAGGTGTGTTTGGTAGTCCAGTGGTTAGACTAACCACCGGTTTTGCACCGGTTTGACTCCCGGTCTCAGCAGAAGCTTTTTTTCTTCTTTTTTAGCTGGACTTGCCAGTATGATGCATTCAACCAATATTGGTAAACTGTTTAAAATAGAAGAACTAATCTATTTTATTTTTGTACATTCTTTGTTTATTTAGCCAGTGTGAGTCCATGTGAGGTCAGCAGAGTCAATCAACAAAAATGCTGCTTGGACACAACCGGATTTAAAGATCTTCACAGACACAAAATATGTTGCATAAAATAATTTCAGAGGTCACAAACACAAAAGGGTAATTTATTAGAGTACTCGATTAATCGATAAAAGATTCGATAGAGTACTCGATTACAAAAATATTCGATAGCTGCAGCCCTACTTGGGAGCTCAGTCCTGAGACGCTTTTACCATGGTGCAGTGGAGAGTGTCATGTTCACCTGCATCACTGTGTGGCATGGTAGCTGCACTGTCGCTGAGAGGAAAGCTCTGCAGAGGCTTGTGGGGAGCGGCCTCCCCGAAATCACAGACATCTACACAACACGGTGTAGGGCTAGGGCCCTCAACATCATGAAGGACTCCACACACCCTGCACATGGACTCTTCCAACCCCTCCCCTCAGGCAGGAGGCTGAGGAGCATCCGGAGCAGGACCACCAGGTTCAGAAACAGCTTCTTCCCTGAAGCTGTCAGACTGTTAAACTCTGGCCGTGCTTGGTAAAGCGGGTGATTTATGATGAAACCTGACAGTTCATGAGCTGAAGGGTTGTTAGTTTAGGCCGCCTCACGGATTGAGCTTTTATCTGATGATTGTTTGTGAAAGTTGAAATCAATGACCCCCCCTCCTATGACTTATAATAGCTCAACTGTGCTGTATTGATGGATCACTGGTGCTGTCCATCATGCTGAGTGAACAGACACTTAGCTTGTGGTTTTGCCATCTGTCCCATCAAGTTATTGGTTCCCTTGTGGATTTTTATTTTAAACTGTCATACCACACTTGATTATAATTTTTTTTCATACAATAATTATTTACAATGCCATTGTAAAACCCCACACCTGTTGGGGCCTTTTTTTTTTTATTTTGCAGTGAACAATGGTCTTCTCTGATCAATTAGATCATTTTGGCAGATACCCATGCCTGTATTTGGTATAATTTGTTCTAAAATATTCAACTAAATTACAAAATGATGCAAAAGCCAAAAACGTTGCAATGTAAGTAAATTATTTATTTGTTTTGTCATGATTGTCTTTCCGGAACTGCGCTGCTCTGGGTGGCTGCATGTTGGAGTAGCTCTGTTGACTATATGTAAGTTTTGCCTTTTCTTGGGCATTTTTTCTTCTAGTTTCTCAAGAAAAACTGTATTTTTTGGACACTTTACTTTTCTGTTTCTGGTGCTGTGAAGCTTGGAGGATTTTTACTGCTATTTTTTTTTAGCTTTTTTCACTTTTTGAGCATTTGTTATTATGCGTAACCATGGCAACAAGCTGGTTTACAATTGGGAGCAGCTGATTAACATTGGAAAGGCTGAAATAATACCTCAACTGAAGCCACAAATCCCAATTGAGCTAAAACGCAAGAAACGTGGATGCAGAGCGGGAGCAAAACGGAGACAGAGAAAGAGGAAATTCAAACCATCTCATCCATCGATCATAATGGGCAATGTGGGATCACTGGCCAACAAGATGGAGGAACACCAAGTCCTTTCAAGGACTCAGCCAGAGTATCGGCAGTTTCAGAACCGCTGGAGGAGATAATGCAAAGAAGGGTTCTCCAGAGAATCAAGAAAATGATGGACAACCCTGAGCATTCACTTCACAAGACTGTCCGACAACGGAAGAGTGTCTTCAGTCAGAGGCTTCTTCAGTTTGGCTGCAACACTGACTGCTACTGGAGATCCTTCCTGCCAACAGCCATTGTCATATACAACAACTCTTTGATGACTTGATTATTATTATTTTTATGAGCTACTACAGCAATCAATTTCCCTCTGGGATTAATAAAGTATTTTTGAATTCATTTGAATTGAACAAATTTGGGGCATGCAGCTACTGAAGCTCATAATCTCACACTGATGAATGAAAACAAGCGAAACCCGTTTGTTTGCAACATTTCAAGCAAGTCCTCTAAAATTTGCTCATTTGCTCTCAAAGTGGAAATGTTTATAAATCTCTTTGTGTTCTCTGGACTTTCTTTAGCTACAACGCGTTTATCTCTGAGGGGAATTTTAAAGGTTTTTATTCCACATCTTATTGGTAAGATGCGTGATTGCAAGTGCTTCGAGTTCTGCTTTTAGCAACATGATGCAATGACTCAAAACATAAAGTTAGAGAGGGAGAACACTGCTCTGATGTTGCATAATTTTATATTTACAAAGGTTTTTTTTTTAAATAATAATGTTTATAAATAACAGAGCCTGACTCTAACTGCATAAATGGAATGACAAGCATTGTGCCACTCTGCTCCATCTATACATTAATACATCTTGGAGATAAAATATCATATTACACACTGGATTTTCAATCATTTTGAGCTCCTTTCATCACACTGTGTTGTTTTGGTGCAGCTTTTTCAGATATAGGTGACATTACGGCCTGGGTGTGAATTATTTCTCCACACGTTTCAGTCTTTGTTCTGCTTCATCGCCTTTACCCACTATTACCCATGGACCACAATGGCAGGTGCATTTACAAACACCCATATGCACCCTGCACCAAAAACCTTTAACTTTATATGTTTAGCACTTGGTGAAATGAAATAACTAAAATAAATGTGATATTAACTTAGCTCGCTCGTATCTCATCAAGGTTTGGGGTTCAAAGGGTTAGTGTCTGCCTCTTTAAAACCTTCAAATGCAAATAAAAATAGTTTTGTGTTAAAAAAACTGCTTCAATGAGATGATTGAAAATGCCCCTTATTGTGATGTCACAATAAGGAGAATGAGGATAGAACCCATTGGTGGAGCAGACACTCTTCACCGAGCACTTGACCTCATAGCAACCAATCATGTTATGGGTGGGAGTGGCCAGAGCTATGAAGCGAGTCATTCTGGAAGGTAATGAAACTAAATAATAAAGCTGCAGAAATGGCTTTATCTGAGAGGAATTTAATGCAAAGAATCACATGGCAGCACACAAGGATGCAAAGGTTGAATTTTACATGAAATGGCCCCTTTAATAAATGAAATAACCCCTAAAACTGTGTTTTCTATTAACTCAGATTATTTATGTCTCATGTTGAAATGTTTACTGATTTGAAACATTTAACTGTGAATAAGAAGGAAACATATTGGGTCAAATAGTTTTCACAGCTTTGTTTTTGTTATTGCTGTATCTACAATGAAAAATTACTATTTTCTTTCCACTTTTTTCCCTTTGTAAAAAAGTTCCAAACCTATTTTTGACAAACTCTGCAAACATTCTCAAAGGAACCCATCATTCTTGCACTTTTAGCCTTAATTGGCACCATATGAAATAATGTTTTAGTTTAAATTTACATCCCATGTCTGCATGTTACATGTAAAATGTAAAGCTCAGATCGATAACACCGCTATGCCTCAGAGGCGTCCGGGGTCACGAGCGCAGCCACACACTAAATCAGTCACAACCTGCACCGAGTCTTGTGTCACGGAGGAGTGAACACCAATGCACTGATTATGTCTGGTGGCTCTTCATGCTTTACTGTTTTATCAGAATGGAAGGTCTGAGTGAACGCAGCATCAAAGAACTCCATTATCTGTGGATCGATGGGCAATTTTACATCCTGTGGTGGTTTAAACACCTTTCATCTTCACCTGCTAAGTCCCAGCTGTAGATACTCACCATATAAGACGCCACATCAGAGCTATTAAAGTAACTCAGTGGATGCATTTTACTTTGTTATTTAAAGGAGACGAATTATGCTAAATTTACTTTTGGCATGATTTTGTGCTGCCATGTGGATCGCCACTGACTACAAACTTGAGAAAAATGTATCCATCCATTTTTTGTCAGTGCTTGGTTTTAGAAATTGTGTACCTGAAACAAGCTGTCTCAAAAAGTCCCTCTTTGTGATGTCACAAACAGGGAAAGTTGGATTGAGCCACCTCTCATGTGCAAAAGAGAACATGCTGCTGAAGGAGACGTGGCTCTACTCCAAACACCTCCAGGAGGCTGAAGCTTTTCTGCTTATAATAACCTGAAGGGGAACCTGGTGGGTGTGGCCAGCTCCAGCGTGTTTTCTTAAAGTGACAATGTGTAGTTTTTTTTTGTTAATCTCTGGAAATATCCATCAAAATGTTGTTGAAAATGAATTAAATGATGACCGTTTATTTTTTTATATATATTGGCGGCTCTGTAACATATACTAAAAATCTGGTCTAATGGGCCATTCCCATCTGTACCGGGTCGGCCCGGGCCGGGTAGCGTAGGTTGTTTACATATCTGGGTGACCTGGTATTTTTCCGTGCCAACCAAGGCTTATTCTCAGCCCTCTTCTCGAGGGGGTCTGCTTCAGGCCGACCAGGGCCAACACATCCACTGCTGACAGCAAATTCACACCTTCCATTAGAGCAAGCCTCTGATTGGTGGGTAGAATCAGCCCACATGGGCTTAAGGCAAGGATGTGTGGAATCAACCGGGCCAGGCTGGGGCCGACCCGGTACAGATGGGAATGGCTCATCAAATACACGGGAGCAGGTCTAAGTCTCAGGGCGACACCATATTAAATGCCATGTTTCCTTCTACGGGAGCCCGTGAGGACAAAACACATTTACTGATTTGTTACAAAACTTTCACCATTAATAAACGTTGTTTTACACATTTAACTCTTCACTCATTGCACTCTTTGCAACCTACCTACCTCCCTGCCTATCTATCTACATACATACTTACCTACGTACTTACCTACCTACATACATACTTACCTACCTACCTACCTACATGCCTATACCTACCTACCTACCTACCTACCTACCTACCTACCTGCCTACGTTTTTACCTGCCTGCCTGCCTGCCTCTATCTGTTCTGGCAGGCATTGAAACTATAACACCAAACTAAAACAGCTGAAATGACTTTACGTGAGTGAGAAGGATTTAGTGCAAAGAACTTCAAGAACATGTGTAAGATATGATAGTTCTATATAACTATGGAACTATCATATCTTAAGTAAAAACATCACAATAAGCCCTGTTTACTAAAGGAAATGTTGTTTTCCTACCTTCTTTGCTTTATATTTGATGGCAATAATAAACAGTAAAACAAAAGGAGTATCGTTAAACTTTTTGAGACATTGATTAGATTTACAGTTTTTTATAAAACAGAGGTACCACAACACAGATTTCAAACAGGGTTTTTTCTGACTCGCTCACCACAAACCTGTGATTTTTTTTAAGTCAAGAGGCTTCAGAATCGTCTCAATGTGCAGTTTCTGATCAATGTTCCGAAGCAAGTCTTCTCTTTCAGGAGAGAAACACAAAATACTGTAAAAGTCTGCTCTTTGTTGTCACAGTCCAGATTTCAAACCCATTCTTTGCATTTCTGACTGCTCTCATAAGCATATTAAAAGATGTCAAGTCATAAAAATCATTAGCCCTTGTAGTCTGACATTTAAATGGAGCCAATTCTGGAGTTGTCTGAGGACGCAGTCTTCCCCTTGTAGAAATGTCAGACTAATAAGGCACAAAGAGCCTCTATAATCCGGCTCAGTGTTCATCTTTAAGTAAAGAATATAATCAATGCATTGAGGGTTTGTTTCTCTTTCAGAGTCACCAGAGGTTTTCTCAGATTTTACTGGAGTTGGAGGAGTTGTTTACAAAGTGAACCAATATGCTCATAATAATAAAGGACCAACATTCTGCCCTCATGGAGCATTTACATGTTGAACATGTTCTTCAGAAGGGATAACACCTGTGGAGAATATGTGTCAGCGTGTTTAGACTATGTGTTTCACATGTGGTTATTCCGAGGGTTTCACATGTTTATGTTTATTCATTTACTCATATCATTTATTTACTTATCTCAGTACCAATCGGGGTTCAGAAAAAACTTCGACAACTACTGCACTGCTTACATTTTCTAATGACATCTATTCTGGTTTTTGACAATTTATTTGGTGGTGCAATTTTTCTTGATTTAGCAAAAGCCTTTGACCTCGTCAATCACTATCTACTTTTAAATAAATGATATGCTTTTGGTCTGTCAAGGCCGTCTCTACTGTGGTTTAGTTCTTTTCTTCGTCATCGTTCTCAATTTGTTTCCTTTAATGGTTCTGAATCCAACACGTGAGGAGTCATTAGAGGTGTTCCCCAAGGCTCCTCACTTGGGCCTTTATTAATTTCAATTTGTATTAATGATTTACCACGGTGCTGCGCATCCTGTTCTGTTCAGTTATATGCAGATGACACGGTCTTATACTGTTCTAAGTCGAGTAAATCCGAATTACAAGAAGCTATTCCGCCTAATTTTGATGAAGTGCAGCTCTGACTAGCTCAGAACAAACTTCTTTTAAATAAATCTAAGACTTACTCCATGCTGTTTCATAGATGTAGTACTCTGATAGTGACAGGACTCTTAATCTTTATTTTTTGGATTCCTCGCCGGTTCATACTTCTGTTAAAATGAAATATTTAGGAGTTTGGCTGGAGCCAGAGCTGTCTTTTAAATTTCAAATTCACACGACATGTCTTAAGGTCACACGGTGTTTACGTATCCTTTAACTCAACAAATTGCTTTGAACCTATTGTACGCAAGCGCATTGTCACTCAGCTTCTGTTGCCGATTGATTATTCTGATATTTTGTACCAAAACTCAACAGTTTGTAGCCTGCGGTCTCTTGATGTCGTCTACAACAGTTTGTGTCGTTTCATTTTGCCGTGTTCTTTTAATACTCATCATTGTTAAATGTATGAGCATCTTGGTTTGCTGCCTTTAAAAGCTAGATGACAATTTCATTGGTTGATATTTATGTTTAAGTGCATTTATTTTGATTTTCCACTTTATCTAAACTCTTTTGGTTCCCACTGATTCCTTGTATTCCACCCGCTTAACTACTTTTCCATCATTTGTTGTTCCTCATTTTAAAAAGGAGGTGGGTAGACTCGCCTTTTGTGTTAAAGCTCCTCTGGACTGGAATAAATTACCCACTGAATTAAGATCCATCTCAACAATTCGTCAATTTTCCCGCACTGTTTATGCTTATGTAAAGCCGAGCTGTAGTTGCTTTGTTTAATCTTTCTTATAATGATTTTGTGCATTCACTGGCTAACATGCTGTATTTTGTTGCCAAACTTTGTATTCAATTGGGATATTACTTCACTTTAGGTTTATTTACGATGTAATTTCTTGCCCTTATTTCTCTTTGAGTGCCTCACAGCAGTTTTATTTAATTTTGTATATAGGTATGTATGTACGTATGTACACATGTGGGTATTTATGTATCCATGCTTATGTGTTTATATTTACGTGTGTATATATATATATTTATACATATCGTTAATTTTACTATTATTAATTTACTTTCCTTATTTTTTTAAGTTTGTTATAACTTTCTAACTGCCATCTTATTTGTTATTGGTTGTGTTGTAGGAGGACCTGCTCGAAAACGAGATGTTACATCTCAAGCAGTTTATCCTCCTGAAAAACATAAGTTAAATAATAACTAAATAAATAAATGTATTCATGTGAACGTCTATGGTTCATCACGTTATTACGGTGAAAGGGTAACAGAATCAAATGTGCAAAACACAGTTGTGTGCATGTTTTTCATACATTTCATATTGTTTAGCATTTTTTTCACATGTTTGCCCACATTTGCATGTGGGCAAACATTTCCACTGTATACACGGACAATAACCCTTGCGTCCTGTAACTCTCGCTATAGCCATAACTTGGAACCACAAACGCAAACCCAGAACTCCCAAGACCAAGATCCTTAGACCCATCCGTAAAAACCCTCAAATACTGTTTGTAACCACCATTCACATACTCCAAAAACTCCGCTTCCCAACTCATCACACCTCTCAACTTGTTCTTAATCTCCAGCAAGTGCCAGTCAACCCTTACGACCCCCAAACCCCAAGGCGGACCACCTAACGCCCCCCCCAATACCACCAACATCAATCCCCGGCACTGGGGTGGAGTCACACCACTCCGTAAATCCACTGCACCTCCAATTAGTGGAATTCCCAACAGCTGAGATGACTGCCGCGCCACATCTTTTTCATCTGTGAATTCAATGCCGTTCAGCAAGTCTCAAATAAAAATTTGGGCATCTTACTGTAAAAAAATTATCATTGATGTAAAAAAGAAACTCCAGAAAACAAACTTTATTCACGCCCAGAATCGAAACCAGGCCTCCTACATGAGAGTCAGACATCTGAGCTAAAGCGCCAGTGACGTTCTTTGTATCTGTAACTTTTATATCCTTGATGACAGCTGAAACAACGTCAGAGGTTCGGAGCGAGAATGGCTATTTTGTTGCTAATTTGCAGGAAATATCTAGAAGAAAGTTCTACAGAAAGTAGCTAAGGGTCCTCAGAAATGTAGCTAGGTTTGTCACTAGGCGTTAGGAACAGCGACAAAGTGGCACTGCCTCTCTCTCTGCTGCTAAACTACGGATAGCAAATGCTACGGGCTATGCCTGAGCGTGAACGCGCATGAAGCAGCCTGCTCGACCCGAGCTGCTCTCTTTTTCTGTGATTTTACAGAAAAACAGGCAATCTCAATAAAAATGCCAGGGCTCATTCTACAGGACCAGGGCATTGCAGGAGAATGTATGAAGAAGACATTTATTATTTCTACACATGTTTTGACTGTCAAACTTCCATAATGCCCCTTTAAGCAAGCGAATCTCAAAAACTTAGAATATGGTGCAAAAATCCATTTATTTCAGTAATACTACTTAAAAGGTGAAACTATGTGAGGCAGACTCATCACATGCAAAGCCAGATATTTAAGCCTTTATTTGTTATAAATGTGATGGTTATGGCTTACAGCTTATGAAAACCCACCATTCAAACTCTCATTCACAATATCATGAAAAGGTTCAAGTGTCACACTGATCAGCTGATGAATCCAGAGCACCTGAAAGGGTTCCCGAGCCTTTAGATCAAGGCTGTCCAACACAGCCCTCGAGGGGCGGTACCCTGCATCTTTTTGTTGTTTCCCTGTTCCAACACAGTTGATTCACTTGTTCAGCGGCTCATCGGGCTCTGCAGAAGCCTGTTAATCACCTGCTGACTGAAATCAGGTGTGATGCAGGGAAAACACTAAAACATGTGGGATAGCGGTCCTCGAGGACTGGAGTTCCTGTGCTTTAGATGGTCTCTCAGTCTGAGCTGCATGGATCACTGACATAAACTGACTTTTGCACCATGTAATTATGTTTGTTTTAAGCAAATCTTCACTAAATGGACAAAATTTCAATTGTGAAAAAAGAGGATATTATTCAGTGTTCTGAAAGCTAACGTTTGAATTGATTTTGGACCGTGAAACATTCAGTGGAACTCAGGAATCATCTTTTGGTATTTTAAAACATTTCCAGGTGTTTAGGAATGCCTTCCTGGTCAATTTTCTTTGGTGGTCGAGTTTGTTGATTTTAATTAATGATTTTAATCAGTTTAATCCTTCAGGTCTCTCTCTCTCTGCACATGCAAGCTATTTGTGCATCTCCGACAAAGCTCAATTACACAGAGTCATGTGACTCATCTTAAACAAAAAAATGACACTTGTCACAGTTTTTGGTTTTAAATTTTAGCAGGACATTTGATTGTATTCCACATGAGAACAAACATAGAAAAATAATTATAAAAGCAATTATAATTGTATTTAAAAAGGGGATAACGCGATTTGCTGAGCTCCTGCAGCAATAGAAATGTAATAAATTCAGCAGCAAACAAAAGGCTGCTTGGATAAAGTTGAGACGTGTGAGTAGGTGGGATCTGATGACAGAGACAACGTGGGTGGTGGAGCTGTTGTTGGTGGCAGCTGTGGCCTTAATGGCAGGGCAGGGAGTCTGTATCGTTCCATGAGAGTGTGTGTCGTTCTGTGGAAGGGATTTTTAAAGAGCTGCTGACTGTCCAGATTACAGGATTACTGCTGTCTTGGACTGTTTGACACCTTTAAGTCAAGAAAAGCTCCAATCCCACTTCTGGCAATGAAGATTTATATAACTAAAACCCTCCCTGTGGCTAAGATATATAAGATTACATATAATCTCATAAATGTGACACTGGCAGGAATCTGTGTGAAGCATGTCGCTGCAGAAATCCTGATTAATGCTGAATGCTCAAACTGCCTGTCAAGTGAAGCGGGTCAAAGATCAGAGCACGAATATTCTGATTCATCTATCTGGACGAGTAGCATCGGAAAGAGAAACCCCAGATAAGTCCACACGTGTCTTAAAAGAGGACTCTGCCCTTTGGCGCTGTCCTCTTTATGACCATCAGGTCAGTTATCGAGTGAAGGATGCACCGTACTCTCGTAATGCTCCCAGTAGGGACACACGGGTAAAAGCACATCATGGGTCAAAGGGCAAGTTCCCGGCCTCCTGCTAGCAATGCAGGTCTTAAATGACACCGTCATAAATCAGGGTACATCACTGCCATAAATGAGCTCCTGATCAGGTGGTAGCACGCCTTGGGGTGTCGGACTTGGAACGCAAACACGTCCATCTGAGTCCTGAGAAGATCTGACCAGTCCTGACAGGATCTCTGTTCCAGGGAGTTCAACAATTGATGCTTCTCCTTGAGTTTGAAAACTCCTTCCAGGTCATTCATGAGCTGCCTGATCACATTTAGCCCTCTGAGCGCTCTGAGATCCTCGGATTCAGCCCCACAGCCGATCTTGTCTCACCTCGGCTGATTTGACACATCGGTAGTGACAAATCTGGCCCAAACGAGCCTAATGACCCACATCGATGGTGGCAGGGCGCTCCTCCTGGTCCTGCCACTGTCTTCATCACAAAAAGGGATTTAAGTTAGAAGTCTATACTCTGATAAAGTTGATCTAATGAGATTCGTTTGTATGACTGTTGCAGACGTAAGAGGAATTCCATTACCGTGCTGCTTCAGCAGTTCGAGGACATGAAAGGTTGAGAACATACCTCAAAAAATAAAAAATAAAAAAAAGAGGGTTTGCAAACAACTCAGTTCCAGGAGAAAATGATTGTGAGCAATTCCCTGACCCGAACACAATTTCCTGATTCTTTCTATGACACTTTTTGAGGGAGAGCAGTGAGAAAGAAAAAGGTTTGGGTCATCACAGACCGCGTATTCATCCGGCTAAAACAAAATGGTCATCACTCTGCTTTGCAGAGCTGGAGTTAAGAAGGAAGCCAGGAAGGGAAATGGGTTAGCAGAAAAGATGGAGAGGGCAGCTGTGTTGTGCTGCAGCGCTCTGGCCCTGATAGGCCGGGCTCATTGGATTGATGTCACTCCTGTAAATTTCAGTGGGCTGGGTTGTTGTGTGCAGCTGTTTGTGTTTGTTAGGGAGTGGAGAAGTGTGGGCATGCGGTAGCCGAGGGTTTTTCTGTGTTTCTGCAGGGCCTGGCAACCTTCCAGAGACTTGAGGAGGCTCCTGAGCCCGCGGCTTTCCAGCAACCGCCTCCAAAAAAATCTGATTTACCTCCAGTTCAGTACACATTTGCAAAAATGTCAGTGTGTGTATGTGTGTGTGTGTGTGTCGCTGTGTGTACTTTCCTGTGTGGGTGTGAGCAACATGCAAGTGTGTCTTTTCAGGCAACCCCTCCCACATGCCTCCAAAATCATGCTGAAAATAGCTCACAGGAACAAGACCCAAACTCCGATTTTCTCCCCGTGCTTCATCCCCGATGCCTGACAGTGTCTCTGCTGGGTGCTGTTTTAAAGTTTCTCAGCCATAACCGGAGACGTAAATCAATATAGGACCGTAATTCTTTTTTTTAAAGCCTTCCAGAAAGCTTTTGTAAAATTGTGCATTCAAATCCAATTTATGCCGAGCACTCAGTTCAAGTGTGAAAGAAGAGACAGGATCAAATCATCCGGTGATGAAACGGATGAGGGACAGGATTTCTCTGATGATGAAGCTCGCTGCTTATGAGTCATGATGTGAACAGCATGATGATGACTTAAACCGCTCGTGTTTTAATCTGAAAAGATGAAATACTGAAATAGCAGGAAGAGTGATTGTGTTCTGATCCACTCGTTCCTCCGCTCTCTCTCTCTCTCTCTCTCTCTCTCTCTCTCTCTCTCTCTCTCTCTCTCTCTCTCTCTCTCTCTCTCTCTCTCTCTCTCTCTCTTGGGTAGCGGTTACACTTAAAACAAAACTCTGAAATTAATCTCATGATGTCTTCTCACGTTGAACTGACTGAGCTGCTGCCTGCTGGCTGTAAGCTGTTGTACAATAGCGATTTCATTGTTGAGTGGAATGTTTGTGTGCACGGAATATTATGGATTTTATCCAGCTTGGTTGGATGTCAGAAGTTGCAGATGTTTGAAAATGTTGTGATGGCAAAATTCATCTGGAACATTTGTGAGATGCTGAAAGAAACTATTCTTTTGTTCCTTTTTACACAGATTAGTATAAAAAATGTTTTTTTTTACCTTACATGTTTCTACTCATGGCTCTAGCCATCATCAGAGTTTGCCAGTGTCGGTACAGGATCTGGACTCCTCCTTGAACCGTCACCTTATCGTGGTGGAGGAGTTTGAGTGCCCTAATGCTCCTATGGAGCTATGTTGTCTGGGGCACTTTGTGCCCCTGGTAGGGTCTCCCATGACAAATTGGTCTTAGGTGAAGGGTGAAAGAACGGTTCAGAGGATCTTTCATGGATGTAAAGTCAAAGAGTCGGAGTACCCGGCCCGGAGGGTTACTGGGGTCCCACCCTGGAGCCAGGCCTGGGGTTGGGGCCTGTGAGCGAGCACCTGGTGGCCGGGCTTTCACCCATGGGGCCCGGCCGGGCCCAGCCCGAACCGGATACATGGGCTCATCCAACTGTGGACCCACCACCCGCAGGAGGAACATGAAGGGTCCGGTGCAATGTGGATCGGGTGGCAGACTGAGGCGGGAGCCTTGGCGGTCCGATCCCCGGACAAGCAAACTGGCTTTTCGGACATGGAACGTCACCTCGCTGGCGGGGAAGGAGCAGGAGCTTGTGGCAGAGGTTGAGCGGTACCGGCTAGAAATAGTCGGACTCACCCCGACACACGGCATTGGCGCTGGAACCCATGTCCTTGAGAGGGGTTGGACACTCTCCTTTGCTGGAGTTGCTCCGGGTGAGAGGCGGAGGGCTGGGGTTGGCTTTTTGTTAGCCCCAAGACTCTCTGCCTGTGTGTTGGGATTTACCCCGGGGGATGAGAGGGTAGCTTCCCTGTGCCTTCGGGTCAGGGAACGGGTCCTGACTGTTGTTTGTGCTTATGGGCCAAATATCAGTTCAGAGTACCCACCCTTTCTGGAGTCCCTGGGACGAGTGCTAGATAGTGCTCCATCAGGGGACTCCATTGTCCTGCTGGGGGACTTCAATGCTCACGTGGGCAATGACAGCTTGACCTGGAGGGGTGTGATTGGGAGGAACGGCCCGCCTGATCTGAACTCGAGTGGTGTTTCGTTATTGGACTTCTGTGCAAGCCGCAGTTTGGCCATAACGAACACCATGTTCGAACATAAGGATGCCCACCGGTACACTTGGTACCAGGGCAGCCTAGGTCGCAGGTCGATGATAGATTTTGTAGTCGTGTCATCTGACCTGCGACCGTATGTTTTGGACACCCGAGTGAAGAGAGGAGCGGAGCTGTCAACTGATCACCACCTGGTGGTGAGTTGGATCAGATGGCAGGGGAAGATGCCGCGTAGACCTGGCAGACCCAAACGCATAGTGAGAGTCTGCTGGGAACGCCTGGCAGACGAACCTGTTGAGAAGGTCTTCAACTCCCACCTCCGGCAGAGCTTTGACCGCGTCCCGAGAGCAGTGGGGGACATTGACTCCGAGCGGGCCTTGTTCCACTCTGCGATTGTTGAGGCGGCAGTTGCTAGCTGTGGTCGCAAGGTGGCCGGTGCCAGTCGTGGTGGCAACCCCCGTACCCGCTGGTGGACACCAGAGGTTCGGGGAGCCATCAGGCTGAAGAAGGAGGCCTACAGGGCATGGCTGGTCTGTGGGTCTCCGGAGGCAGCAGACAGGTACCGGATATCCAAGCGGGGTGCAGCAGTGGCAGTTGCCGAGGTGAAATCTCGGGCGTGGGAGGAGTTTGGTGAGGCGAGAAAGACTACTGATCAGCTCCCAAGAGGTTCTGGCAAACTGTCCAGCGCCTCAGTAGAGGAAGGCAGCAACTCACTCACACTGTTGACAGTGGGGATGGGGAGCTGCTGACGTCAACTGGGGCTATAGTCGGATGGTGGAAGGAATACTTTGAGGAGCTCCTCAATCCCACCAATGCGCATTCCGAGGAGGAACCAGAGCCGGGAGACCTGGGGATGGACTGTCCAATCTCTGGGGCAGAAGTTGCTGAGGTAGTCAAACAACTACACAGCAGTGGAGCTCTGGGGCGGATGACGTTCATCCTGGGTATCTCAAGGCTATGGATGTTGTAGGGCAGTCATGGTTGACACATCTCTGCAACATTGCGTGGTCATCGGGGGCAGTTCCTGTGGAGTGGCAGACCGGGTTGGTGGTTCCCATCTTTAAGAAGGGTGACCTGAGGGTGTGTTCCAACTATAGGGGGATCACACTCCTCAGCCTCCCTGGAAATGTCTACTCCAAGGTACTGGAGAGGAGGGTCCGATCGATAGTTGAATCTCAGATTGAGGAGGAGCAATGTGGTTTTCGTCCTGGCCGTGGAACTGTGGACCAGCTCTATACCCTTGCAAGGGTGATGGAGGGGGCATGGGAGTTTGCCCAACCAATCCACATGTGCTTTGTGGATTTGGAGAAGGCTTATGACCGTGTCCCCAGGGGCACCCTGTGGGGGATGCTCCAGGAGTATGGGGTGGGTGGCTTTCTGTTAAGGGCCATTCAGTCCCTTTACCAGAGGAGCGTGAGTTTGGTCCGCATAGCCGGTAGTACGTCGGACCTGTTCCCGGTGAGGGTTGGACTCCACCAGGGCTGCCCTTTGTCACCGGTTCTGTTCATTACCTTTATGGACAGAATTTCTAGACGCAGCCGTGGTGTGGAGTGTGTCGAGTTTGGTGGCAGGAGAATCTCGTCTCTGCTTTTTGTGGATGATGTGGTCCTCCTAGCTTCATCCAGCTCTGACTTTCAGCTCTTGCTGGGTAGGTTCGCGGCCGAGTGTGAAGTGGCTGGGATGAGGATCAGCACCTCCAAATCTGAGACCATGGTTCTCGACTGGAAAAGGGTGGCTTGCCAACTCCGGGTCGGGAGAGAGGCCCATTTTTACTAAAAAAAATAGAACAAAGGAATGGATTATAAAGTTACACACAGAACAAACGTACAAAATACTATGATAAACTAGCCTGGCCAGCCACACCAGTGCTTCTTAAAGCTTCATTTATATGCTCAAACTGATTATAAACAAAGTGCTGCTGCATTTGCGCTTAGATACCTGTCAATCACTCAGATCTGTAATGAGGTTAAGTCTAACAGAGATGTGGAAAACTAGCTCTTTGGGGAAGGTGATGGGGTTTTGTAGGGATTGTTTGGCATCAACGATGAAAATCCGCACCTCCAAATCCGAGAGTGCGGTCTTGAGCTGGAACAGAGCGGAATAACTTCTGCAGGTCAGGGACGACGTCCTGCCCCAGTTGGAGGAGTTTAGGTATCTCAAACTCTTGTTAAAAAATGCAGCGGGTGAGTAACAGGCGGACTGGTGCTGCGTCTGCAGTGATGCAGGCATTGTGCTGGTCGGACCGTTTACCGGTCAATAGAGATTCCTACCCTCATCTGGTAGTGACCGACGAGCAGCCGAAATAAGTTTTCTCCACAGGGTGTCTTGGCTCTCCCTTAGAGATCGGGTGAGGAGCTTGGTCATCCGGGAGGGGCTCGGAGTAGACCCGCTGATCCTCCACATCAGAAGAAGCCAGTTCTAACCAGCTCAAGCATCTGGTCAGGAGGCCTCTTGGACGTCTCTCTGGTGAGGTTTGGCATCAATTTTATTGTAAATTTCACAAAATGCGATACAATTTGTGTTTATTAGGAATTTAAACATTCACCAGGCTTGGCCTTGTTACCAGTCGTCTACACCTGATATTTACAATTTTTCTTTTTAAGCTTGTTGTTATTGATGGTTTTGTTGATTTGAAAAGTAAAAAGTCCAACCAGCTGCAGGTGGAATTAGCAGCTAGCGTGCTGCTTTCTGTGGAGTATGAGGTGGCGAGGCAGAGGCGCTCAGGTTGTCCGTCCTGTTTGGTTTCCTGCTGTCCTCATTAGACGCTGAAAGATTGACACAGCCACCCCCTTCTGTCCCCCTCTCCCTCACTTTTCTCCCCTCCCCACCCCTCCATTCAGCTCAGATGAACCTCTCCTGCTCGGTGTGAGCAATAATGAATCACCATTAGCTCAGGTCAAATGGCCTGACAACCAATTTACGAGGCAGCAGATGCTGACATGCGGGTAAATGTGAGCGGTTTACAGCTTCATCCAGAGCTAACGTGGACATTTTCAACCTTAACGTCACAAAACTGGAGCTGAAGATGGTTTCTCTCTGTTTACTTAAAGGATTTGTGTGTTCTTCCGCATAACTTTCATTAAATGTGCTCTGCTCCCTTTGCCTAGAAGTAAGGACATACTGACCTCTAGCGGTAGAAAATTGTTATAACTCAAGGTGACCATGTATCAAAGGGAAAAAAAGGAATTTCATCAAAAAAATGCAAAAAATAAAATATAGTTTGCTATATTACACTTTCCATTTGTCTCATAAAGTGCATACGGGTATAATAGAGTCATTATAATGCACAGTGAGCTTTGGTTGTCACAATCCTAATTTAAAAAGGCAAGTGGCAAGAGGCTTGTGGGATGAGTATGTCCTAATGAATCACAGTGAGGCTGAAAGTTTTAACAGCCAGCCGAAGCAGAGCTCCGTCTGTTTAGAAAAGGAGGTGTATACGATGAAAGACAACATCTGCTGAGAGATCTCCTTTATGCTGACAAACAGGCCACCTGTGTTTCTCGTTCTGTGTCCAAAAATCCCACATCTCAATGTTAGTGAACAAAACAACGCTTCAGTTGGTACAACTTCTCCTTGAAGGTGTCAAGTTTCTCAAAGGCAGATTTTTACTCTAATCTGTGAAACAGACATCTGTGGTTTAAGTTTGAGTGTTTTTATATTTTGTTGTTTGTTTTTCACCAGCTCCACAGTCTGGTCAATCTTTTCAAATGCTCCCATTTTACAACTTGCAAGAATGAGTATGATTTAGCTTTATTGTGACTTCTAATCAAAGTGACAATGTGTAGTTTTTACCATTAATCTATGGAAATATCCATTGAAATGTTGTTGTAAATGAATGTAAAGATGCCCAGTTGTTCAAAGATATTGGCAGTTTCATAACATATAAATGGTAAATGGCCTGTATTTGATATAGCGCCTTCTAGAGTCCTGGAACCCCCCACCCCGGCTTTCCACGGGAGCCGTCAGCAGCACGTTACTGCAGCAGCACGTCATAGCTGCTGATAGGAACCGCTGTGATCAACAGAACCTTTTCCACTGGAGCCGTCGGCAGCCGTCAGCAGCGCGAGTCGGCCGCGTCTCAGGAGCAGCATGTCGCGGCCTTTACGCGCCGGTTCTATTTTCTACGCGCGACGCCTCTGAAACGGGTCAAGTTCGACATTTTTGGGGAAGGAAAGACAGGAAATCGGACGCGGAAATGGAGAGAAGCTCCCGAGATTTTCAGAATAAAGAACGTACTGCCTTCCGGTTGCTTTACTTTAAAAAACGTTACTAACTGTGCGTCCCTGTGAGAAGTTATCACCTAGCTAGCGGTCTCCTTTGTTTTTCAGGTCCGTATTGGCGATTATAAAACGGACAGAACATAAAACACAAACCATGTTGTAGTTTTCTCCTGCTTGTTGTTGTGTTTACTGACGAAGTCACTCGTGTGACTTCGTGCTCGGTTGGTGACAGCTGCTCCCCTGCTGCTTCGCGTCTCGTGGGAAGGGCCAAGCAGCAGTTTACGCGAGCAAGACGTGCTGCTGCAGTAACGTGCTGCTGACGGCTCCGGTGGAAACCCAGGGTCAAGGCACTTTACAACACAATCAGTCATTCACCCATTCACACACACATTTACACACTGGTGGGGATGAGCTACAATCTAGCCGCAGCTGCCCTGCGGCGCACTGACAGAGGCGAGGCTGCCACCGGTCCCTCCGACCACCACCAGCAGGCAACGTGGGTTAGGTGTCTTGCCCAAGGACACAACGACAGCGACAGACTGATCGGGGCTCGAACCTGCAACCTTCTGATTACGGGGCGAGCACTTAACTCCTGTGCCACCGTCGCCCCCCATATAACCATAAAAATCTGTTCTAACAAACATGGGAGCGGGTCTAGGCCTTTTTCAGCACCCAAACTGGCATGGAATGGGAAGAATCGGGTCGCTAATTTTCAGAGGTGTGGATTCGAGTCACATGACTTCGAGTCAGACTCCAGTCAATATTTTAATGACTTCTGACTTGACTTGATAAAATCTATAAAGACTTACGACTTGACTCGTACTTGAACTTGCAACTTGACTTGCATCTGTTGACTTGATGATGACTTGAGCATATTTGATATTTTAGCACAAAAGTGGCGCAACATGGACAAAAATCAAGAATCATTCTTGGTTCTGGGTGTGATCTTGTTCTGCTAAATGCAGCAGCACTTTGTTTATAATCAGTTTCAGTAGCACTTTCTGCTTGTTGGAGCAAATAAATGAAGCTTTAAGAATCTTTAATTCTGGAATATATTTATTATTATCATTAAACTTAAATTGAACAGATGACTTGAATATGACTTGAAAATTCAAAGTTATGGACTTGGACTTGACTTGGACTTCCACATCATTGACTTTTGGACTCGACTTGGACTTGGTTGTCTTTGACTTGGACTTGACTGGAAAGACTTGTGACTTACTTGTGACTTGCAAAGCAGTGACTTGGTCACACCTCTGCTAATTTTTCTGTTCTGATTGTAAAACTGGTCCAGACAACCGACCTGGACCGCGCCAGTCAAGGGACTTTTAGGGCTCCCTTCTGTTGTATGTCCAGAAATTCCAGGAGTGGTACGGTTATGGTGGAGCAACAACACAGTCTCCTGATTGGTTGACAGAAATGCATCACTACTTGCAACAAGGAAAACAAACAAGAGTTCTGCGGTTTGTGTTTTTGTTAGCTGTGCATGAATGTGAAAAAGTTGCAGCAAGTGGCAGCAAGTTTTGGTCACCCTCAGAGTTCCATACATTTCTCACCGTCATCGCGAGTCCACAGGAGGGGCTAGATAGATTGGTGGTTTTTCCTCAGAGGATGGCAGCCGAAGGATCAAAGCGGACGTCAGCTCAGTGTCGGGCCAAGATGAGGAAATTAAAGCCCAATAGAGTTAATAGTTAAGGACAGAAACAGCCGAGGTGGATTTTTTTTTTTTTTCATTTGGGAGAAATACACGGAGTTGCTACGACGAGCTGGATGCTATTTATCGCCGACGCAGCGAGGCAGGCTTCTGGAGTCACATGTGGAGGTGTTTTTGTTTTTAGCTGTAAACCATTTGTTGCAGCGCAGAAATACTGAATAGTTTCATAACTTTGATGGTTCGTTTAACCCCGCCTGCCGACGTGGTGGCTCAAACTGCGATCGAAACGCTCGTCTGAAAATTCCAGACCACAGCGGAACACACCAGTCCAAAAATAACCAGACCGGGCCGTTCCAGACCCGGCAATGGAAAAGAGCTATAAGTCTCAGGGTGACGCCAATTTGGATGCCATGTTTCCTTCTACGGAAGCCTGTTCGGACAAACACATTTGCTGATTTGTAACAAACGGTTACAAAACTTTCACTAATAATAAACGCTGTTTTACACATTTACCTCTTCACTCGTTGCCAGTGAGGAAAGGAAATCTGATGTTGTTGTCATTTAGCTGGAGGTTGCACTCCCGGGGATTTTTGACCCTAATGGCCATCCGTTGGTACGGTCTTATTTGAACACAAAAATACTGCTTGCTTGCAATGATTTAGGTATCTACTGCCCCCTATTGCCAGGGATAATACACACTGTCACTTTAAATTGTGATGTGGGAAGCAGCAGCTTCTCCAATGAAGTGGCTGTGCTCCTAAGTTGAGGTATTAGTTCATCTGAATGCAATGAATCAAATATAATTTAGGTGTAAGTGAATCTAATGATGAAGATTGAAACGCTGCATTAAAGATAAAGTGCTATTTGATGAAAACAGTATGTTCTGGCTGCATAAAATCTGTGCACAACACAGCCTGACTCCTGAGGCTATTTTTGTTGCTCACATTTGGGACCATTCTGCAGCTTTGCTGTTTTCTTGCAGACATTAGTTTCCAGCTGCTTCTCTCTAAACTTAAACAGCTCTTTATGTTTCAGTAAATGCTGCATGGAGTAACGCTGAGTGTGCTCGCATGCTGTAAATCATCCTTTGCTCTTTTTTCATGGCGTCTGCAGCCCATAACTGGAGTGATTGTGGCGGTGACCTGGTGAGAGGTCCGGGGCTGAAATCAGAGGCCGGATTGAGAAACACGGCAGGTTTATCAGGCTTCAGCTCAGCAACGGCCACAATCAAAACCAGAACGCTGCTTTTGGTGATGGTTGGAGGTTTGGACTCCAAGTGGAGGAAAATGCTAAATAAAGATAAACGGATGCAGCTGTCTGAGCTGAGTGTGTGTTTTATCACCCTGCAATGACTGCAGAAAGCAAAAAAATAAAACAAATCTGCTCTGTCTGTTCCTACTGCAGCATTAAGAGCAACGATAGACAAAGAAGAGACACGTTTTCTGCTCTGATATGAACATGCAGAGACTGTGAGGAGCATTCTAGTCCTACAACAAAATGAACAGTTACTCGTCAGAAATCAACTGAGTTGGTAGCACTGTTGCCTTGCAGCAAATAGGGTTGCAGGTTCAAATGCTGACTGCAGACATACAGTTTGGAGTTTGCGTGTTTTCCTCACACATGTGTGACGTTTCCCTGCATGATCAGGTTCTCTCCCACAAACAAGTGTTTTGCAAAATGACTGAAACAAAATACATGCATATCATGAAAATGCGTGGAAGAAAACAAAAGATGGAAGAGCAAGACTGCAAAAACTGCTCTTACTAATGTTTTTCATTAAAAAGACAGAAAAGAAATCAGTTAAAATATCCAATCTTTGTATTTGTGAGTCATGTTTTTGTTCTTTATCTGGTGCAAATAGACCGTGTGTATTTCAGACACCTTTATTTATTTTTATTTTTGCTGTACTTGTTTTTTATTATTTTGTATTCAAACTGCGTCAAAAACAATTCAAAGTTATGAAAAAAAAGTATTGGGCACATTAATTCACTTTTTGGGATAATAAAGTGTTTTTAGATTTTAGCACATAAATAATTCTGAATGCAGATCTTTTTGAATGCATTTGCAGCTGTTCTAGTAGAACTGAGCTGCTGGTGCTTTTCTGTGGACTGAACGAGCTGAAAAGGGGGAGTAAGAGGTTAAAACATTTCCTGCATCTCGACTCCTCCTCCTTGGAGTGACTCAGCAAAGCAGGAAGTGATCTCAGCTAAGTACGCACTTATGTCAGCTGTGTGCAGACCCAGAATAGCCTGGGGAGGTGTTTCTAAACGGAGATCTGCAGCCAGTTATCAGCTGACCAGCAGCATGCGAGCTTCTGTGCATTTCCTGTAATTCTTCTGCTGTCTGCTCTGCAAACACAAGTGAAGTGTTAAGTATGGCGGCCAGGCTCTCTCTTCCAGAGGAGGAGCTCACCTGCTCAATATGCTGCAACATCTTCAGGGACCCAGTGGTCCTCAAGTGCACCCACAGCTTCTGCGGGCCCTGCCTGCAGCAGTACTGGACTGGAAAAAGAGGAAGACGCGACTGTCCCCTTTGTCGAACCCAGAATCTGGATGATCCCATCCCCAGTCTCACCCTGAAGAACCTGTGTGAGTGTTATGTGCAGGAAGAGAGTCAGGATGTGGAGGGGTCAGGGGGGGAGCTGTACTGTGATCCAGGGGAGCTGTGCCCCCTCCATGGGGAGAAGCTGAAACTGTACTGCTTGTTGGACAAGGAGCCCATCTGTGTGGTCTGCCACACATCAAGGAAACACAAGCAGCATGACTGCTGTCCAATTAGTGAGGCTGTAGTAGATGTGAAGGTAAGGCTAGAAAACCAACCTGTTTTCACTCTGATGGTTTTCAGAAATAAGATTTTTATTATGTTCACAGGAGAAGTTGCTGTCTGCTCTGAGCTCGTTGCAAGAGAAGAAAGAATCGTTTGAAAACATGAAGAAAAACTACGAGGACACCGTAACGCACATTCAGGTGCGGGACGCGTCACTCGCTGGTGTTTTGACTCCTGTCTCCGAGCCCGGCCTAAAGCAGGCTGTCTTTCAGGTCCAGACTCGGTTTGTGGAAAGACGGACCCACGAGGAGTTTGAAAAGCTCCACGCCTTCCTTCGCGTGGAGGAGGAGTCCAGGATGGAAGCGCTGAGGAGCGAGGAGGAGCAGAAGACTGCAGAGATGAGACGGAAGATGGAGGAACTCGAGACGAACGTGTCACGAGTGTCTGAAACCATCCGAGTTTTGGAGGAGGAGATGTCTCAGGAGGACATCTCTGTCCTTCGTGTGCGTCTACGCTAAGTAAAAATCTGTATTTATGATTATAATCCGTCACTCTGAGTGTAACATGCAGGCTCAACATGAAAATAGTCTCCTACGCCTTTTTCCCGCATTAGCTTCTGATAGAAAACAGACGGTGAAACTCTAGGATTAGACAATCCTGACAGATCTACGTCGTGACTCACGACGGCGAAGGCGGTTGTCGGTTCAGCATCCAGGAAACAGCAGAGGACGTGTTCACAAGCAGAAGCTAACCGTTACCATTAGCAACTCCACCACACAGCAGAACTCCTTCAGGCTTGTGTTATTTGTGGAGGAGATAAAATATCAACATCGCAGAGCAAACCGAGTCGATGGTAGAGTCGTGTAGCCATTAGCCAATCAGAGGCGAGATGTCCAAATATCAGGAAGTAAGAGTGCAAATCTTGTCGTCTGAAGCTACGTCCTCAAACAGGTGCACCGGAGCTTTATTTCTTCCTCCAGAGAATGACTTGAAGCATTAATTCCTACTAGAGGCTACCACACATGTAACAGCAATATTAGTAAACTTGATATTTAATGTTACTTTCAAGTCCTAAAGTAGATTGTTTTTGTTTGTTTGCAGAACTGCGGGAGAACACTAGAAAGGTAAATGGATTTATTTCTGTTGGAAAACTTTTAATTTCCTTAAAGTATTTTTAAACGGTTTGCTTCTGTTTCCTGCAGGGCGAATATTCCAGTTCAAGATCCGGTAATGGCTTCAGGAGTTCTTATAGATGTAGCCAAACACATTGGCTCTTTGTCTTTCCAAGTGTGGGAGAAGATGCAAAAGATTGCCAGATACAGTGAGTTTATACCTCTTTCTGCACATTTTATCATAGAAAACACCGCAGTTCACAACTTCCTGTGAGAAAAGCTGACACCCTGCCTTGTTTTCCGCAGATCCAGTCACCCTGGATCCCAACACTGCCGCCCCCTGGCTCGTCCTGTCGGACGACCTCACCAGCATCTGTGACAGCGACGAGAAGCAGAAGCTGCCCGACAACCCGGAGAGGTTCGACCCCGACACGGCCATCCTGGGCCGAGAGGGCCTGACCTCCGGGAGGCACTCCTGGGAGGTGGACGTTGGTGATAACACGGCGTGGGTTGTGGGCGTGGCCAAGGAATCTGTCAAGAGGAAAGAGAAAGTCAACTCAGTCCTGAAAAACGGCTACCTGTGTGTGTACTTCTACCACAACATGTACTTCGCCGGCACGTCTCCTCTGACGCGGCTCGGCTTGAAAAGGAACCCGCAGAGGATCAGAGTGCTGCTGGACTGTGACGAGGGCAGGGTGTCCTTCGACGATCCTCACAACAACACACACATCTACACCTTCAAACACAGCGTCACCGAGGCCATGTTTCCCTACCTCTGGGTGGGCTGTCAGAAGTGTCCTCTGGCCGTCCGACCAGTGGAAGTTTCCCTAAATGTTGCAGAGTATTTCAAACAGGTTGGCTTTTTAAATCCAACTGCATAGTTTTAAACACCGTCCTCTAATCACGCGACACTTTTTGATTCTCCGAGGTTTAATGCATTTGCTCTGGTTTTTGTGTAAACATCTGATTTGCTGGTGTGAAGGAATGTTTTGCTTCTTACTCTTAGTTGTATGCTAATAAAGTGATCCTAAATGAAGCGCAAGCTGTGTTGTCAAAACGTTTCAGAAAGAAATCAAACTTTCTGAGTGGAGCTTGCGTGATGGGTTACTTAGATTTCCTGTCGGTCATAAAACAAACAGCAGGTGGAGTTTTGGGTCCTAAACTG